>NC_051316.1:11784999-12096531 GCF_015220235.1 Choloepus didactylus | reverse complement strand
AACTCTCCTAAGGTTATAGGAGGTTCCACATTTATATTTAGTGGGATATCCAGGTATAACTGTAATTTGTACCTCAGTATTGATTAAGGCTATTAAGGTTTGCCAATTGTTGCCTTTCAGCAGATGTTCAAGCTAATGCAAACCCTACGCTGTAGAGGTGCTGGGTAGCAAAGAATTAACCTTCCCCAAAGAGGTTTTGGCCTTTTCCCTTAGCTCTTGGAAGGAATCTCTTAAGCCCTTGGGATGCCCTGCCTGATAAGAGTGATTTGGTTTATCTGGGGGCCTTGGGACATGCCAGATTGTCTACGCTAACAACTTGATTTATGATGAGGACTTTGGGCCATGAAGCATTGGTTGGGCCACCAGAAGGGGCAGAAAACATGGTCAGTCATGTAGACACAGAAGCTAATCAGTGCTCTTTTATCTTTTCTATTGTTTAAATTCTTTAAGTAAATTTTGAATTTCCAGTTGAATTAAACTATGGACCTCTTGTTTTTGATTTATTTGTTTCTTCTCCCTATATCCTCTCTGTCTGTCTTTCTCTGTGTGTGGGTATGTGTCTGTCTGTCTGTCTGTCTCTCTCTCCCCTACCCCCTCTCCTCTCTCTCTTTTAAAATAATTACTAGATATATTTGAGGGGTCCTCTCCACTCTGTCAAAATTAAAGTTTATTCTTCCATAGGGTTCCAAATCAGTATCAGCAGGGTAAGGGGCCTCCCCATGGCAATGGTTGAATTAATCCCTTGGCCGTGCCACGAGAATGCCATGGGTGTTTTTCCTACAACCCTGGGGATCAGGATCTTTGTTATGACAGAGGCATGGGCAGCAAAGACCTTTTGTAGGGTCCAAATGAGCCATCTAAGATTCCACACGGTACAGTGCATGCCCTTCCTCTACATGAGCACAGTATATGGGCCTTTCCCCTGAGTGCTCTCTCCAGGTCAATGCCTGGTTGAGACACACAACCAATGATCACAGGATAAAAATTGTTCCCTCCAGCCTATCATCAGTCATAGTTGATGCTGGAATCAAGATACATGATTTAATCTGAGATACGTTCAGCCTGAATCACATGACCCAGGGCCCCAATCCCACATCCAGTTCCCAAATGCCAATTGTGACTTCCAACTTAGGTTGGCTAAATATATTATAGAGGCTCATAGGACTCAGCAATTAAATAGCACAAAGCAGCACAAGTCAAAGCAGCAGCCCAAAGTGCTCACTAGCAGGCAACAGGGTCAGCTAGCAAGCCAAAGAAAGAGAAGAAAAACCCATGGCGGTGACAGTCATCATCTAGACATTTTGCTCACAGCATCAACTGCTTTGAAGTTACCTGTAGACAAGAAATGGACTTTCCCTCAAATTTTGTTCAGATGTCAAGAGTGATGATGATGCAACACACACATCAAGAGAGTCACATAATGAGGTTTACTGGGGAGAGCAGGGTGGCTCACAAGCAACTCTGAAAATGGCTTGAGAGAGCAGGGAGAGGAGACTGGCTTGAGAGTTTTATGGTAGTTACGGGGTGGAGCTGAGCTGAGGGTTCCTGTGTATGGTCTGAACCTCCCACTGGCACCAAGGGAGGAGCACCCAGCTTTCTTTTCAGCTTCTCAGATACGGAGGAAAGAAGCGGGAGTGGAAAGGGTGAGTCTTAGAAGACATTAGCAGTCAAACATCAAAAACGAAGTCATACTCTCTCATAAGATTCATGATGAGATGTTCAAAATATTTGTTACTAGAGCAACCCAAATTAAAACAGTAATTAGACATTAAAGTCAATTACATTAGCCAAATTATTGGAAATCTGGATAACATGAGGTATCGGCAGGGATGTGCAGAAACCGATACCCTTGTGCAATGAGGGGATTGTAGAATGACATTGCCAATCTAGAAAATAATGTAGTTATATTTAGTCAGATTAAATATTACTATACCTGAGGATAAAGCAACTCTACTCTTTTCCCTGAGAAATTCTCACTTCCCATTAGAATAATTCAAGAAAAATATCACTATTTGTAGTAGCTGAGAAGCTGTACAAGTAAAATTTGGTACATATCCACACTATAAAATGCTATGCAGCAGTTAGAAGCAACACACTAGACAAACACTACACCATGGACCAAGCTAGTGCAACATGGTCCAATTTTAGTGGAAAAAAATTAGAAACTGAGTAGGACATATATAGCATCGTCCCACTTCTATAACTAAAAAATACCAACAGTTTAGCTTTTACAAAATAGCCCACAAATTCAAGGGTACATAGCAAACACATCAACTATGTTAGAGCAGTTGCATATGGAAAGAATAAAAATGGGTATGTGGAATAAGAATAAAAAGATTAAGAAATCAAATAAGAGGGGGCCTTAAATTGATGATGATGATATACTACAGACTGAGAGCTATAATTAACTCAATCTTCTACACATGAGGTTCAAAAACTTTTTTCTTAATATCAAAATAAACTAGTCAGAAATACCAAGTTAGTATTGTGTTATAGTAGCCAAAAAGGAAGAAAATGTCAGGAAACAGAATTACTAACGTCAAATACAGCAAAATGCTGTGCCCAAATGTAGGTAAGGGCACTCTCAAAGTCAACAGGTGGAGGAGAGACATGGGGAGATGGGGAGATTAGGGGATTACAAAATAAGGCCTGCTCCAGATGTCAATTCTGAGGCACTAAGAGTAAAGAGAGAAAATGAAAAGGAACCAGCAGGAAGCAGGAGTGTGACCCATGGTAATTTTGAAAGAAAGCAGATCTGTAAGTATCTGAATGTATAAGAAAAAGACCTAAGGCCTTGGTGGCAGTAAAAAGAATAAAAATGCTAGGGAAAGGGAGTAAAAGCATGAAAGAAGGATCCTAGATGGCGTAGGACAAGATATGATCTATAGTACCATAAATTAAGTAGCACACTGCCCTCCTAGAAAGTTAAGCAAAGCAGACAACTGATACGGGAAGGGGCCTTAAGTAGGGGTGGCATTTAGATAGTTGAGCAGTCAATATCAACTGTATCCAAGCAGTTCTAAAAGTTTAGAACATATAAGAAAAGTTATCTTAATTGCACTTCAAAGTGGTCAGCCTCTCCAAGAATAGTGGCAGTTCAATCACATGATCTCATGCTCTCGGTTCCCTACTCACCTAGGCAGCTCAGAGTTGAGATGTCACCATCCAACACACACGGCTCCCCTCCCTGTTCCAAGTTGAAGATGACTTCTGGTTTGGGAACTTGATACCCTATTAACAGAAAAGGACAGAGGACTTGGTTTTGGAGACTACATTACAAAGCATTCCTTTTGCTTTTCAGAAAAGATCATCAAGAATAACCAAAAGAGACAATGAAGAACATGGGACAAAATAAAGAAAAACCATTATACACTTCAAATGTCCTACAGTCTTTGGAATTAACAGATACCTCAGAAATCCCATAGCTTTTGGAAATTCCCCTGAGAAAGAAAATATACTCTATTAGGTAGAGCCTATTATACCCAGCCAAGCTGTGCTTACCCACTGAGATCAAGTTGAAATAGTTTTCCAGCATCACATCCCTGTATAGGCATTTCTGAGCAAGATCTAGTTGTTGCCACTCCTCCCTGCTGAAGTTTATAGTTACATCCTTGAATGACACCGATCCCTGTAAAAACAAATTTCTACTCAATGTGAAGAATCAGGATTAGGGGATGTGAGCAAGATTTTTAGGAATTTATTTTTAGTAATTTTTAACATGATATAACAGGCTCCTACTAAACATCTATTTCTAAAATTATATTTTGAAGAAAAAAGAAATCTTACCAAAAATATTACACCATTCCTCTGTGGTAGTAATAATGTTCTGGTTTTTGTTTGTTTCTTATTTGTTTGTTTACTCCCTCTCCCCCCTGTAAATGCTAATCTACTAAGAGTTTTATGGATTTAGTTGATCCCTTTGAGTTAATTTTTGTATATGATGTGAGGTAGGATTCCAATTTCATTTTTTTGCATATGGATATCCAGTTTTCCAAACACTATGTATTGAAGAGTCTGTTCTCTCCCCAGTGCATGTAGATAGCATCTTTGTTGAAAATCAGTTGGCCATAGATGTGTGGGATTTACTTCTGAACTTTCAATTCTATACTACTAGTCTATTTGTCTATCTTTGTGCCAGGAACAGTGCTTGAGTACTCTAACTTTGTAGTAAGTTTTGAAATCAGGAAGTATGAGTTGTCCAACTTTGTTTTGTTTTTCAAATTTGTTTTGGCTATTTGGGGTCCCTTGCAGTTCCATGAGAATTTGAGGATCAGCTTTTCCATCTCTGAAAAAAAAAAAAAGGCTGCTGGAATTCTGATATGGAGTTCAGTGAATCTGGATATTACTTTGGGTAGTACTGACACATTGTTAGGTCTTTCAATCCATGAGCATGGAATGTCTTGCCATTTATTTAGGTCTTCTTTAATTTTTTTCAGCAATGTTTTGTGGTTTTCAGTGTACAAGTCTTCCACATCCTTAAATTTATTCCTAGGTATTTTATTCCTTGAGATACTATTATAAATGGAGTTATTTTCTTACTTTCCTCTTCAATTGCTCATTGCTAATGCATAGAAACACAACTGAATTTCTGTGTTGATCTTGTACCCTGCCACTTGGCTGAATTTGTTTATTAGCTCTAGTAGTTTCCTTGTAGATTATTTTGGATTTTCTTTATATAAGATCATGTTAAGTGCAAATAGAGATATTTTTATTTCTTCCCTTCCAATCTGGAAAACTTTTATATCTTTTTCTTGCCTAATTGCTCTGGCTAGAACTTCTAACTCAATATAGAATAGCAGTGGTAAAAGCAGACATCCTTGTCTGTTCCTGATCTTATGGGGAAAGCTTTCAGTCTCTCACCATTGAATATGATGTTAGATATGGGTTTTTCATAAATGACTTTTATCATACTTAGGAAGACCCCTTCTATTCCTTGTTTGCTGGGTATTTTTTTTATCAATCAGCAGTGCCAGATTTCGTCAAACGCCTTTTTTGCATCTACTCAGATCATTATGTGGGTCAGTTTCCTTCTTTATACTTATGTGGTGTATTACATTGATTGATTTTCATATGCCAAATCACCTTTGCATTCCTTGCATAAATCCCACATGGTCATAGTGTATAGTCTTTCTAATGTGCTGTTGCATTTGGTTTGCTAATATTTTCTTAAGGATTTTTGCATCTATATTCATAAGGGAAATTGGTAAATTTCTTTTCTTGTAATATCTATCAATCTTTGGTATTCAAGTGATGTTGGCCTCAGGGAATGCATTAGGAAACTTTCCCTCTTTTTGAATTCTTTGGAAGAATTTGAGAAGGATTGGTGTTAATTTTCTTAACTGTTTGTTAACATTCCCCAGTGAAGCCACCTGGTTCTGGACTTTTCTTTAGTGGATGGATTCTTTTAGCTGGGACTCTTATGATGTGTACATTGTACACCTGATGGTGTCCCACAGGTTCCCCAGGCTCTGTACATTTCGTTTCATTATTTTTTCTTTCTGCTTCTCCAATTTCAATAGTCTTACCTTCAAGTTCAGTATCCTTTCTTCTGCCTACTCTAATCTGCTGTTGAACCCCTTATTCAATTTTACGTAACAATTATTGTTCTTTTCAGTTCCAGAATTACCATTTGGATCCTCTTTACAATTTCTAACTCATAATTGACATTCTTGTTTTGTTCCGATATTGTTTTCCTTATTTCCCTTAATTCTTTGTCTGTGTTTTCCTTTAGTTCACTGATGGTATTTAAGAGAGTTGATCTAAGATATCTGATTAGTAATTCCAGCAACTAGATTTCATTCTGGATAGTTTCTGTTGAAATCTTTTTTCCTGTGACTGGGCCAAACTTTGCTGTCTCTTTGTATGCTTTGTAATTTTTTGTTGAGAAATAGACATTCTGAGTATTACGTTGTGCTCACTCTGGAAATCTAGTTCTAACATTCCTCAGATCATCAGACCAAGAAAAAGAAAAATAAAGAAAAAAATGAGAGAGGAAAAGAAAAAAAAATGTCAATGAACAAACAAAACACCAAAAAACACCCCACATGCCAGTTTGGATGTATTATGTCCCCCAAAATGCCATGTTCCTTGATGCAGTCTTGTGGGGGCAGATGTATTAGTGTAGATTAGGTTGGAATCCTTTGATTGTTTCCATGGAGATGCGACTCAATTAACTGTGAATGAAACATTTGATAGGATAATTCCCATGGAGATATGGACATTGCCTATTCAGGGTGGGTCTTGATTTAATCATTGGAGTCCTATAAAAGAGCTCATAAACAGAAGGACCTCAGAGAAGCTGAGAGGGACATTTTGGAGAGAAGCTAAGAGCTGACGCTGATGCTAATGCTTGGAGATGTTTGGAGATGTGGACAGAAGGATGTTTGGAGACGCTAAGCTAAGAGAGGAAGTCTAGACTTTGCCCTGGAGAAGCCGGACCCCCAGATGCTTAGAGAGGGACACTCTGGGAGAAAGAAGCAAGGACGCAAAGTTGCTGAGAGAGAAGAACCAAGACAGAGGTCCAGAGATATTTTGGAGAACACCATTTTGAAATGCTCCCGGGGAGCAAGCAGATGCCAGGCACATGCATTCCCAGCTAAAAGAAGTTTTCCGGATGCCAATGGCCTTTCTCTATTGAAGGTACACTTGTGTTGATGCCTTAATTTGGACTTTTCATGAGCTTCAGACTGTAAATTTGTAACCAAATAAACCCCCTTTATAAAAGCCAATCCATTTCTGGTATTTTGCATAACAGCAGCATTAGCAAACTGGAACACCCCACAAAACCAAAAAAGAAAAAAAAAACCAACAAAACACAAAAGGTGCTCTGCCTCTCTAAGTCTCTCAGTAGACACAGATGAGAAGCGAAAGCTGCTGCTGTAGGGGCTGAAATTGAGCCACTGGTCCCTCAGGGATCTTCCAGACTAAAAATAAACAAACAAAAATAAAGCAAAGAAAACCAACCAAAAATAAAAGATGCACTGGCCTTTTGCATACCAGTAGATACTGGTGTGAGGCTAGAAGCTGCTGCTGCTGAGAGGGCTGAAACTGAGGCTAGTGTCAGCACTGGGCCCTCAAGGATTGCCAGACCAAGAAATATCCACATATAAAAGAAGAAAAAAAAACAACAACAAAGATTCACTGGCAACAATCAGGAGAAAAACAGAACAAAAAACAACATCATCAACCAACAGGATCTAATTGACATTTATTAAAATATGATACCCAAAAATCAGCAGAAGCACATGGAACATTTATCAAGATTTACCATAGCTTGGTCCATAAAACAGAACTCAACAATTTAAAAGAACTGAAATCATACAGAGTCTTCTCTAACCACAATGGAATCAAGCTAAAAATAAATTTTTAAAATATAACAGGAAAATCTCCAAACACTTGAAAACTAAACAGCACAATTCTAATTAATCCATGAGTCAATGAAAAAGTGTCAAGGAAACATTTAAAACTATGTTGAACTCAATAAAAATGAAAAAGCATCATAGCAAAATCTGTGGGATGTGGCAAAATCAGTGGTGACAGGAAAATGTATAGGACCAAGGGCCTACTTTTGAAAAGAAGAAAATTCTCAAATCAATAATCTAAGGCGCCAACTCAGGAAACTAAAGGAAGAAGAAAAAACCAAAGCCAAAGCAAGCAGAAGGAAGGAAATGATAAAGGTGAGAAATCAATGAAATTGAAAAATGAAAACTAGAGAAAAATCAACGAAACAAAAAAGGTGGTTCTATGGAAAGATCAATAAAACTGACAAACACCTAGCAAGATTGACCAAGAAAAAAAAGCGAAAAGACACAAATTCCCAATGAGAGGAATGAAACAGGAGATACCACTATATACCCTGCCAACATCAAAAGGATAACAAAGGTAACTATTAACTATTAACAACCTTTACACCCATAAATTTGAGAACACAGATGAAATGGACCAATTCCTCAACAAGTAAAAACTACCACAAATCTCCCAATATGAAACGGACAATTCAAATAGCCCTATAATTACTAAGGAAACTGAAAATGTAATTTTAAAACTTCCAAAAACTAAATCTGTAAGCCTAGATGGTTTATCTGGAGAATTCTACCAAATGTTTAAAAGAGTAACATCAGCTCTACACAATCTCTTCCAGAAAACAGAAGAGGAGAGAACATTTCCCAATTCATTCTTTGAGGGCAGTATTATCCTGATACAAAAATCAAACAAAGAAAAAACAACAAAAAAAACTGAATAAAGACACACAAATTACACATGATCCCTTCCAGGATAATGAATATAAAGGAACATATGCCAACCAATTTTATGAGGCCAATATTACCCTGATACCAAAGCCAAAAACAGTACAAAAAAATAAAAAAATTATCACTTGATGTGAAAGATCAATATCCTCATGAACATCATGCAAAAACCTTTAATAAAGAATTAGCAAATACAATTCAGCAACATATAAAAAGAATTATATGCCATGACCAAGTGGAGTTTACTCCAGGAATGCAAGGCTGATTGGAAAAGGCTGGTTTATTTATTTAAAAATGAATCAATGTAATCTACCATATCAACAGGTTAAAGAAGAAAAATCACCTGATCACAAAAATTGACACACAAAACCATCTGACAAAATTCAACACCCACTCATGATAAAACTTCAAAACTGCTGCTACAGAGGGTGGTCCTTGGACAAGAAGCATCGGCAGCTCGTGGGAATTTGTGAGAATGCAGACCCTTAGTTCCCATCCCAGTCCTACTAAATCGGAATCTGAATTCATGTGGAATTAAAGTTTGAGAAGCCCTGCTCTAAAAGACAACAACAGAAAGTAACAGGGTATTGAAGACATTGTTCTGAAAATCTGGGTTAATGAAGATGTTGCTCTGAAAATCTATCTGAAAATCCAACTGGAAATCTATCAAAAATTTTCTCAAACAGCAAGAACCAGAAAATTAAGAATCAGGAAGTTTTTACCACAGAAGAAAAAAATTTTTCCCTGTCAACCATATAAACCATGCATCAAATTTCAATTATCTCTATGTCTGTCAGGAAGATCAGAGGAAATTATACAGTCCAAAATTCAAAACTGTGTGAGACCACATGACTTGCACATATCTATAATTTAAACTTGATTTGGAGTGCCTTCTTTATTTTTCCTGACTTTAGTTTTTATTTATTTATTCTTGTCTATCTTACTACATGAGTTATTATAGACCTCTTAAAATCTACTGGTAAACAAAGAAAGCACAAATAAATAAATAAACAAATAACTCACCAAGGACTTCGTCATTTCTGGCTCTTCTTGTAAAGAGGCAGAGATCTGAGAAAACATAGAGAAGGAAGTGCACAAATGCCACACACTGATACATTTATCACTTAGGGCCAACGTACCTCTGACCCCAAAATACATTTCAAGACTGTATCATAAAAAAGTCCTCAGAGATTACACAAGGATTTAAATGCAGGAGCTTTACCACAGCACGGCCAATAACAAAGAAAGACTAGAAACATCATGATATACAATAATATGAATTGCTTAAATAATTTATAGACTATCCAAAGGGCATAATATTATGTAATGTAGAATGTTAAAATGCCAAGTAAAACTAAAAACACAAACCAAACAGTATGATTCTATTTTCATTAAACTATATGTTAAATGTTTACATGTATATATACACATGCACACATATATACAATATGCACATACATAGAGAAAACTAACTGGAAGGAAATATACTACCATGTTAACAGATATCACATTTGGGTGATAGTAAAATTATAGGTAATTTTAAGTTTTATATAATTTGCTAGTAAAAACCAAAGTAACTTTTTTAAAAAGAATATATTGTCCTTTTTAACATTTTATTCTGATTTTATTTCTGTGACCAGCCCATTCCAAGTTGTGAGATCATCCATAGGAAAGACCAAAAATGGGGAACTTGCTAGCTTTTTTGCTATTCTCCCTGACACGCAGTTCTTAAAAGGGAACTTTGAATGGAAACTTGTCTTGGCTACACTGTATTAAATGGATCTGGTTCTAGTTAACAGCCAACCTTAAGACCTGAGCCAAGTCACATAATGCATGAGGCCATTTTTTTCCAAAATTTTCTATGACAGTTTTCTAACACAAAGAAAAGTTGAACAATTAGAAAGAGAAACACACATATACCCTCCACCAAGTTTCAACAATGAGAATTTTGCTTTGTCCCTGTCTCTCTCTCTAAACACACACACAGACACACTGTCACACATAAATTTACACACACACTTACATATTTTGTTTTGACAGAATCATTTGAAAGTTGCAGACATCATGATATTTAATGCATAAATGCATCAGCTTAAATCTCCTAAAAGGACATCATGCCTAAGAAAATTAATAGTAGTACTATAATTCAGTTCATATTAACATTTCCTCAATTATCCCAGAATCACCTTTTCTCACTGTTTGGCTCAGAAGCAGGTTCAAATCAAGACTCAAAATATTGGCTATTACATCCCTTTTTACCCCAGATCCAGCCTCCCCCCAGTTTCTTCATGGCTCACTTTTAAAATTTATTTTTACTTTGAATTTTTATATTAGAAATATTCCTATTAAATACAGTTTCTAATATAAGCAAAACCTTTTGGGTACTTCTTTGTTAAACTTTTTGTTGCAGTATAACTTGCATAAAGTACATAAGTATTAGATACTTCTGTGACCTTTGGAAGATTCTAGAAAATCAAATCATTTTTTGAAACTAGTAAAAAAAACAAACAAAAGAATCAAGCATTTCTGCAGCTTTCCATATGTAGCTGCACCTTAGAGTAACCGAATACTTGATGGAGTTCCTCTTCTCCTCTTTAAGTAAATATATAATTTTTCCAGCTAATAAAGGAAGGAATGGTAGAAATAGAATATGTCCATTTTGCACCCCTAAAGGAATAGTGGATCTCAGAAATGCTCATCAAAGCCTGTTCACAACACAAAAATAGATAACCAGATATGACATGCTTCCTGATGGAAGTATGTGATACCACCTAGAAAGCCGTCTTGCCAAAAACACAAAAAAAAGGAACCCAAATCTATCAAGCTTCTAAATCTACTCACCAAGCAATGCACATAAAATGATATTAAAAACATATTCTAAAATGCTTAGGTGTGATATAGGAGGTTATTTTTATAAGAAGTGCTCATCTTTTAGATTTACATATTAGAATAGTTGTGGACAAAATGATACAATGTTTGGGACTTGCTTCAAAATAATTCAGCAGAAGGGGAAAAATGGTTGGGCATGTGTTAGCAATTGTGGAAGTTGGTTGACAGGTATCTGGGGTTCAATATACTACTCTCTTAACTTCTGAAGATTTGAAGTTTTATAGGAAAAAGTTTAAAATGTCATTTCTGAGATAATCAGGGAAATTTGACTATGGATTGTGTATTAGATAATATCAGGGATTCCTGTAACTTTTGTTAGTTAGGTAACGGCATGGTGATTATGCCCACCCCCACCCCCACCCCACCCCTCCAAAAAAGCCAACAACTGTCCAGATCAGTTGAAGTATTTATGGGTGAAGTATTTATGGGTTAAAAGACATGATCTCTAGGATTTGTTATCAAACACTGGCCAAAACAAAGCAAAGTGGGAAGGAAAAGGTGAAATGACATTAGCAAAATGTTGATAACTGCTGAGAATGAGTGATAAGGGTATGCAGGAGTTAGATTCTATGTTTCTCTCTGCTTTTGTGTATGTTTGAAAATTTCTCTAAATAAAAAAAGTTTTACAAATCTCTCCACTATGGGAAACAGCCTCAGGGTGCAGGGTCATCAGCCACATGTTGACTGAGGACCATGCTTTGGTTAGCAAGTACAGCTTTCAGAAAATTCCTGCTTC
Source organism: Choloepus didactylus (assembly GCF_015220235.1). Lineage (NCBI taxonomy): Eukaryota > Metazoa > Chordata > Mammalia > Pilosa > Megalonychidae > Choloepus > Choloepus didactylus. The sequence goes on along the minus strand of NC_051316.1, from coordinate 12,084,660 downwards.
TGGGGCTACTCCTTCCCTGTCACAGAGGATGTCACACTCCTCCCAGGCCAGGATTGGGGGCCCCCAGGCCAAGTTCTCCTCTCGGACCTCACCTCTCTGTACCTCCAGAGTCCAATTTTCCCAGGAACCTGAAAGTGGCTGAACATCGAAGGATAGTCAGGGCGGTTGGCTAGAGGTGGGTTGGAGCCGTAACAAGGGATCCTTAAGGCTCAGTTGAGTGATGTGACCTCAGGGCTCTGTAGAAACACAAAGGGACCCTGCAGAGACAGTGCCATGGGGTGACACCCACTCAACTGTCCTCCCAGGAGTGTTTGGAGACACAGGTGCAGGCTGTGGCACCCAAGAATGTGAAAGAAACAGGGACGCCCCAAGAAAGCAGGTGGAACAAGGGAAAGATCGCGAGTTAGGGGGAGAAGTCAATGAACATTTGAATCCCGCTTCTCACTATGAAAATCTGGAGAATTCTCTTCAGTATCACTTTCCTCGTCTTTATACTTTTTGGGATAAATACAGTGAAATCTCACAATATTTTTAAAGTGCCCAGTCCATGCATGGCACATAGCACTCATTAACTACCAGCTATTGCTATTATCACAAAAGCAGTAACCACATAAAACGTAATTACTGTGTCCTACATAATGACATTCTCTGACGGCACAGGCCCTTGAAATCATCACTGACCTGGGCACATAGCTCCCCACTCCCACTCATCAAGCTGCTCAATCACCCCACACTGCACCAACCCCACGCCTGCAGTCTGATTCCTATTGTCCTGCTGCCCACAGGCCCCCAAATCACTTGTCTGACAGTCCCTGACCACAGAGCCTCCAATGCCTCCCTGATGGTCCCCTCCATCAGTCAGTTCCATGCCCCTCCTTACTGGCCCCCACACCTGTATCACCGCCCAGCATGAGTCTCCATCAGTGATCACAGGGCTCTGAGCATTCCTGCAGATGCACCCTCGGCCACTGGCACACTAGTGTCTGTCCCATGAGCCTTCACCACAAACCCAGGAAGTCAATCAATGAACCAGGCTGGGAAAATTCTTGAATCCCAAAAAGAAAAAATCAAAAGCACATCTAAATCCAAAGTACCGGGTGAAAGAACAGGTTATTTACAGGGAAAGAATGAAGAAAACTGAAAGATTTCTTATCTGCAGGAAGGAAAGCTAAATGGTGGTAGAAATTACATCTAAAAGACCACGCCTGTTAGGGCGAGAGGAAGACATCTTCAGAAATGAGAGCATTTGCAGAGTATCTTTATCTGAAGAAAGTGAACAAAGAAGTATCCCAAATAAATGTAAAATGAATTAGAAGAGAAACCTCAAATAGGAAAATAGTGTTCAGTGATACTTCTTGTATTGTTAATTTTATTTACACATACTCCATACTCATCAAACGTACACTCTCCCTCTCCCTTCCCCACACCTTCTGGTAATCTCCAATATACATTCTGTCTCTGTGAATTCAGCAATAATTTTTGGAAGCGATATATAATGATAAAAAAAGGATGATGATGTGATAAAGGCGCTATTAAGGGAGAAAATTAATAATGTCCTATGACAAAACATCCCTGATTATCTCAGGAAAAAAACACAAGTGATATGTCATGTAGAATGGAAAGAGAGTGAATGGAAATTTCATCAAGCCAGTGAAAGTATGAGAGGGAAAAGGAAAAGAAGAAAATAAATTTAAAATAAATAGTGAACAAGAGACTAGGCCCCCCTATAATTGTGTCTAAGAGCCTCCTCCCGAATGCCTCTCTGTTGCTCAGATGTGGCCCTCTCTCTCTAGCTAAGCCAACTTGGCAGATGAAACCACTGCCCTTCCCTCTATGTGGGATCTGACACCCAGGGGCGTGAATCTCCCTGTCAATGCAGAATATGACTCCCAAGGATGAATCTGGACCCAACATCATGGGACTGAGAACATCTTCTTGACCAAAAGGGGGATGTGAAAGAAAACAAAATAAGCTTCTGTGGCTGAGAGATTCCAAAAGGAGCTGAGCGGTCACTCTGGTGGACACTCTTACGCACAATATAGACAACCCTTCTTAGGTTCTAACAAATTGGAATAGCTAGCAGTAAATACCTGAAACTATCAAACTACAACCCAGAACCCATGAATCTTGAAGACGATTGTATAAAAATGTAGCTTATGAGGGGTGACAATGTGATTGGGAAAGCCATATGGACAACACTCCCCTTTGTCCAGTGTATGGATGGATAAATAGAAAAATGGGGGCAAAAAAAAAAAAAAACACAAAAACACCCAGTGTTCTTTTTTACTTTAATCGTTCTTTTTCACTTTAATTTTTATTCTTATTATTTTTGTGTGTGCGGTAATGAAAATGTTCAAAAATTAGTCTGGGGGATGAATGCACAACTGTATAATGGTACTGTGAACAACTGAATGTATGCCTTGTATAACTGCATAATATGTGAATACATCTCAATAAAAATGAATGTAAAAAATAAATAAATTAATTAAAAAAATAAATAAACAAATAGTGAACATAAAATAGAAGGCATAAAATCAGATATATCATTACTACACTAAATTGAAGAAGTAAAATTCTCCTATCAACAAACAGACAGTACAGGTTGGATTTGGGAGAAAAAAGAAAACAACAACCAAAGGCATCTATTATTTACAAGTAAGTCATCTAAAACAAAGAGACAAATATGCATATAAAATAAAAACCTGGGCAAAAATACACCATCCGACTACAATAAAAATGTAAGCAAGAATGGCAATGTAAATATCAAAGTGAAATTCAAGGTCAAAAATACTTTACTGAAAAGAGGGCTCATATAATCATAGTATCCAAAAAGATACAAAATGCATCAACCATTAGGTATATGTATGCCTCTTCCCCAGACACACCCAAAACTAGGAAAAAAAAAAACACATAGAACTAGAAAGTGAACTGTTGGAGTGGAAGACTTTTAGTTACATCTCTTTTGGAAAATTATGAGTCAAGTACACAAAAAAGAGGAAAAATAAACACGGTTTGAAAAACACAAACGAGTTAGATTTAATATACATAGTGAACTTTGCAACATCTCTCTCTTATACCCGTGGAACATTTACAAGGTTCACGTGTAACTTGGCTTCAAAGAAAACCTTGCCAAATTTTAAAGAGTTTGAGACTTGCAAGCTACATTTTCTGACAACATAATAAAATAAACAATTAAAAGATATTTAATTATTTGGAAACGAAGAAACCCTTCCAGGATCAAATGGAACACAAAATGAAACATTTCCTAGATAAAGCTGTATCTAGAGGAAACTTGACACTCCTAAAAATATCCAGCATAAAGCTTAAGAAAATAAGAGAAAGAACAACAAATTACATCACAGGAAGGGGGAGGGGGAACACGGTACCACAGAAGAAAAAAATATTAAATTAAGTATAAAAAGAATAGGGAGTATCACGAAACCCAAGAGCTGGGTACTTTAAAATGCCCAATAATGCAGATAAATCCTTGGGACGCCTGATAATAAAAAACAGAAAGAACGAATAATATGTAAATATAATATAGGAATTGCAAACAAGCTACTAATCTAGATATGGAAGGAATCAAAATAAGGCAAGTGGAATATTGTACGCAGCCCCAAAACTATATCTTTAAAATCCCTAGGGAAAAAATATACAATGATGATAAATCAGAAACAGAAATGCAAACAGAACGGTAAGCATAAAAGAGAAAAGAAATCAATTATGACCTAGCATCATTCTCCTCTTAGAACCCTCATTTCTCACGCCCAGCCCCCTACTCCCCCAATGGACCCACGGTTCGCCCATCACGCAGCCCGCAGACCCACCAAAGATCCACCCCGACACCCCATTATTCGGCGCACTGACCATCACCCGCCCCCCACCTACCCATCGCCGGCCCTGATTGTCCATCACGGACACACAAGACCCTTCTTCAATCCGCCCACAGAGAAGCCCATCTCTGCACGTACCTGCCCCTCACCCGCCCTCTCAGGACAGTGGTCATTTACCTCAACCCGCGTCTACAGCACCTAAAACGAAAACGGGATCCACTTTCTCGATTCCAACCCCCTCCCCGTCCCTGCGGGTATCCGTAGGGCACCCTCCCGCCTGGGTATGCGCATGCTCAACAGTGGCTTCTTAGCCCGTCGTTGCCAGTATTCATCATGGCGCTCTACTCCCGCTCTACTGCCCCTCAAGAGCTCAATATGTCGACGCCCAGTTAATCACTCCCGCATGGGGGCGACCATGTTGAAGTGATGTACGGACAGTGCTGCTGAGAGTAGTCAGAAGCGTCCCGGTGGCCTGAGACCCCCGTGTTTCTGCTCCCGCCTTTAGAAGGGAAAGCGTGAGGATAGCGGTGAAACAGGGCGGAGACAATGCAGAGCGCGAGGCAGTGGGGAAAATGCCTGGTGTGGAGGAATAGTCGCCAGGGGGAGTGGCGTGAGCTTCATTCCTTGTATCGTTCAATCAAAAAGTGCTCATGAGGGCCGCCAAGGGCCAGGTTTGGACAGACGCTAGAGGCAGAGAATCCAACATCAGAACGATCCCAACCCAACAGCATAAAGACCTCTCGGGGGGTTCGTTGGGTCAATGAGGCAATCTGAGGGTCTGTCACGAGGACTGAGCTTAGAGTGATTAGGATGTGGCTAGAAACAAGGATCAGTTGATGTAAGTTCTTTTAAACCCCTGGTCGGGAGTTGAGGTTTTTGTATTCTTTTTTTTTTTTTTTTTTTTTTTTTTGAATGTCCGTCTTCTGTCCAGGAACCCATCCAGAATACTACTTTTCATTTAATCTTTGTGTCTCCTTAGGCATGTTTGTTTGTTTGTTTTGTTTTGTTTTAAGGTAAATTAGAACTTTTTTAAATGCAGTTTTATTGAGATATATTCACATACCGTACAGTCATCCATGATGTGCAGTCAACTGTTCACAGCACCATCATATAGTTGTGCATTCATCACCCCGATCTATATTTGAACATTTTCCTTATAGCAGAAAGAATTAGAATAAGAATAAAAAATAAAAATAAAAAAGAACACCCAAATCATACCCCCCACCCTATTTTTCATTTGGTTTTGGTCCCCATTTTTCTACTCATCCATCCATACGCTAGATAAAGGGAGTGTGATCCACAAGGTTTTCACGATCACACTGTCACCCCTTGTAAGCTACATTGCCATACGATAGTCTTCAAGAGTCAAGGCTACTGGGTTGGAGTTTGGTAGTTTCAGGTATTTACTTATAGCTATTCCAATACCCTAAAAACAAAGAAGGGATATCTGTATAGTGCATAAGAATGCCCACCAGAGTGACCTCTCAACTCCATTTGAAATCCCTCAGCCACTGAAGCTTTATTTCGTTTCATTTCGCATCCCCCTTTTGGTCAGGATGTTCTGAATCCCCCAATGCCAGGTCCAGATTCATCCCCGAGAGTCATATCCTGCACTGCCAGGGAGATTTACACCCCTGGGAGTCAGGTCCCACATAGGGAGGAGGGCAGCGAGTTCCCCTGCTTAGTTAGAGAGAGGCCAAATCTGAGCAAAAAGGAGGCACTCAGGGGAAGACTTTTAGGCACAATTATAAGCAGGTTTAGCCTCTCCTTTGCAGTAACAAGCTTCATAGGGGCAAGCCTCAAGACAGAGGGCTCAGCATGTCAAGCCGTCAGTCCCCAATGTTTGTGAGAACATCAGAAACAATTCAAGGTGAGGAAGTCCAACACCTCTGCATCCTCCCCCAGCTCCTCAGTGGGGGGGGGACACCGAATATACATTTTTATTCTCCACCCAAATTACTTTGGGATGTGTTGCTATTTCACTCTAACCTATACAGACCTACCACATCTCACTTCCTATTCAAGGTTCCATGCAATTGTGGTGTTTGAACAAACTGACTGTAGAAATTATATTGCTTAGAAAATATAGATCCTACACCAAATAAACATCTCTTCCCTTGGTCTCACATGGAAGTTGAAGTTTTACGCACAGTTTCAACCTTTACCCTTTGGCCCAATTTGCCCTAGTCTTAACCAGATCTGCTTCATTCATATCTCTAATTGAAGTCTGGGCTCTCTTTCAGCTTTTTTTTTTTTTAACAGTTGCTGTATGCATTAATACTCCTTAGGCATGTTTTGATGACCTTAACAGTTTTGAGGAGTACAGTTCAGGTATTTTATAGAATGTCCCTTAATTTGCAGTTGTCTGGTGTTTTTCTCATGATTAGACTAATGGGTTTGAGAGAGGAGGACCACAGAGGTAAATAGTGCCCTTCTCATCATATCAAGGGTTCACACTATCGAATTAACTTATCACTGTTGATGTTAACCTTGATCACCTTGGCTAAGGTATTATTTTTCATGTTTCACCACTGTAAAGTTACTTTTCCAAACTTTTCACACTACACTGTTTGAAAGGAAGTCACCCTGTGCAGCCCACACAGTGAGTAGGGAGTTGGGGGTGAGGAGCTACATGAATTATTTAGAATTCTGCAAAGAGATTTGTTATCCATTTAAACAAAATTTGCTTCCTGTGATTTACCTTTAAGTCACCTGAAATTTCCTCAATAACAACTGATTTGTGACTTAGGAACTTATCAGAACATTTGAAACAACTAAAACAGAGAAGGTGTAAGAGTCCACGTTTGGGCACATCAAGAATTCTCAGGAAGAAGTAAAACTTAATGCTACTAGAACTAAATAGAGTTAGCAAACAAATCAGCAAAGTTGCCAAGTACAAGATCAACCTACAAAAATCAATTGCTTTTTAGAAGTAAATACCTGAAACTACCAAACTCCAACCCAGCAGTCTGGACTCCTGAAGACAATTATATAACAATGTAGATTACAAGGGGTGACAGTGTGATTGTGAAGACCTTGTGGATCACACCCCCTTTATCTAGTGTATGGATGAGTGGAGGAATGGGGATAAAAACTAAAGGACAAATGGGGTGGGATGGGGGGATGATTTGGGTGTTCTTTTTTCACTTTTGTTTTTTATTCTTGTTCTGGTTCTTTCTGATGTAAGGAAAATGTTTAGAGATAGATTGTGGTGATGAACGCATAACTATGTTATCATACTGTGGACAGTGGATTGTATATCATGGATGATTGTATGGTGTGTGAATGTATTTCAATAAAACTGAATTTAAAAAAAAAAAAACAAAAAAACAAAAAAAAATCAATTGCTTTTATACTAGCAACTAACAAATCGATAAGGAAATCAAGAAAACAATTCCAGTTACAATAGCATCTAAAAGAATAAAATATCTAGGAATAAACTTAACCAACCTTATAAAAGATTTGTGCATTGAAAACTACAAAACACTGCTGAAAGAAATTAAGGAAAACCTAAATAAATGACAAGACATGATGTGTTCATGGACTAGAAGACTTAAGATGTCAATACTAACTAAAGTTATTTACAGATTCAATAAAATCCCCATCAAAATTCCAACAGCATTTCACACAGAAACAGAAAAGCCAATCACCAAATTCATATGGAATGGGAAGGGGCTCCAGACAGCCAAAATCATCTTGAAAAAGAAGAACAATGTTGGAGGACCTTTTCAAATTATTCCTATCTTCAAAACTTGCTACAAAGCTACAGTAATCAAAACAGTGGTCCTAGGACAGACTTATAGACCAATAGAATTGAATTGAGAGTTCATAAATAGGCCCTCACATATATGACTGATTGATTTTTGGTAATGAGGCCAAGTCCACTCAGTGGAGAAAGTCTAGTCTCCTCAACAAATGGTGCTGGAAAAAACTGGATAACCATATGCAAAAGAATAAAATTTGAACTGTACCTTGCACCATATACAAAAATGAACTCAAAATGGATGACCTAAATGTAAAAACTAAAAACAATAAAATGTTAGAAGTAAACATAGGGAAAATCTTCAGGACCTTGTATTAGGCAATGGATTCTTAAATATGACACCAGAAGCATGAAGAACAAAAGAAACAATAGATAAAGTGAACTTCATCGTATTAAAAACTTTTGGTCATCAAAGGACATTACCAAGAAAGTGAAAAGACAACCTACAGAATGAAAGAAAATATTTAGAAATCATTTGATAAGTGTTTAATATTCAGACTATATAAAGAACCATTCAACAATAAAAAACAGATAATCTAGTTTTAAAAATGGACAGAGTTTGAATAGACATATCTCCAAATAAGATATGCAAATATCCAATAAAATATGAACAGAAACTCAACATCATTAGCCATTAGGAAAATGCAAATAAAAAACATGAGATACTCACAAGGATGGTTATTATTGGAACATAACAAGTATTGGGGAGGATGCAGAAAAGTAGGAATCCAAGGTCATTGTTGGTAGGAAAGTAAAATGGTGGAGCAGCTATGGAAAACAGGTGGTTCTTCAGAAAATTAAGTAAAAATTTTTATGACCCAGCAATTCCATTTATAGGTATATACTCAAAAGAATTGAAAACAAGGAATCAAATAGATATTAGAATGCCAAAGTTCACAGCAGCATTGTTGACGATAACTGAAAGGTGGGCACAACCCAACCCAGGTGTCCACTGATAAATGAATAGATAAACAAAGTGTAGTATATCCATAAAATTGAATATTAGCCACACAAAAGGCATGAAGTTCTGATACATGCTACTACTTGGATGAACCTTGAAGACATCATGTTGAGTGAAATAAGTCACACACAAAAGGAAGAATAGTGTATGATTTCATTTATATAAATTACCTAGAATAAGCAAATTCTAGAGACAGAAAATAGATTACAGTTTACAAGGGGCTGATGGGGATCGATGGAATGAAGAGTTATTGCTTAATGGATATTGAGCTTGTTTGGGGTGTTAAAAAGTTTTGGTAATGTATGATGGTGATGATGGCACAATATTGCAAACGTAGTTGATATCACTGAATTGTATGCACATTCATGGTGACATGGGAAATTTTGTATTGTTTGTATGTACCGCAATAAAAAAGTTGTTTAAAAAAAGAAAGACTCCTCATGAGGATTGCGTGAAGACAGCAGAGTAGGAAGCCCCAGGAATCAGTCCCTCCACCAAAACAACTATTAAATTGACAGGAACTATCTGAACCAATCACTTTGAATCTCCAGAGTCTGGGGCAGTGTCTAGGTAGCAGCAGAAGGAAGAAGTTGTTAAATTACAATAAACACCAGTGAGTTTCACACTCTCTGCGGCAGCTACCATCCCCCATCCTCCAGGCTCATGGTCTCAGCTTGCTGGTGCCAGGGTGTGATATAAAGTATCAGTCCTTCACACTCTGGGGATGTGTAGTGTGATCCTAGATCTCTAGCTTTGATCAGCTACTTCAGATTGCTGGGGGCTGGTTCTAAGGGTGGCCATTGTTCCAGTAGTCCTGGGGCAAAGGTGGTGTGGGAGCCTAGAGCGCCCAAGTGTCTTGAAGACTGCACATAGCAGTTTGCTTGACCTAGGACAGTTAAGGTTTGACCTAGTCTCCTTGTAATATCAGGTGCTAAATGTAATCTATACCCAAAACTACCTCCTCCCTGAAACTCCCTGAGATACTCTTATCTACAAGATAAGATAATCTATAATCCTCCCCTTCTCTCTGTTGATTATAATCAATCCCTCCCTACATTGTGAACCCCTTCTCCCTGCCTTATGCTCGCATATCCATTGGAATTTGGAGCCTTATAACCAGCTTATTCAGCCCCCCAAAGTGCAGACTATTTCCATGTTGATCTCTGAACCCACTGCCATTCAGGGCAGCTCCTGAGTCCATTCAGAGACGCTCCTGAATTCAGGGCAATATGACTTGACTTCTCCACCCTGTAAGTAAGCCCCATAATAAAAGCTCATGTCTCAGAATGTGTCTTTCTTTTGTCCTTTGGCTACAAAAGCCCTCTTGGGCCGTGACAGGTAGTAAAGGAATCTTAAAGACAGTTATCTTCCTCAAAACTATAGAAAACAGTTAAAGGGCTGCATTAACCTGGTAAGTGCTGAATTAAGAAAATACATCTCCAAAAGCCATAGAAGAAGCTCCTTGTGCCCTTGCTGGCCCATCCCCAACCCTCTCCACAACATAGGGTGGAGCCAGCTTGCACTCTCATTGTGGGTCCCTGGCCTTGTTCCAAAGGAAGCAGAGTGGCCCCTGTGTGCATACTGGGATGCATGTAAGTCAATGCCAGTCTATTAGATGGTAGTCTGAGAGACTGATCTGAGAACGTGTCTCAGACTCACCCTCCCAGGGTTTATCTTGAGGGCAGGGAAGTGACTTGCAGAGAGCTGAGTCAATGCAAGAAACAATTAGGTTGAAATGGCCTGGGGCAAAGGACAGTTGCAGGGGCAAAATATAACCTGCATTAAGTCACTCAAAAGAGCATCCAGGAGTGGGAGGAGGTCTGTTCCAAAGGGAATGGGATGGGCATTCACTCAAACCCATGTAGATTGTGAATGGGGAAATATTGGGCCTCTGGTGAGCACAAACTCAGGAGAAAAATCCGTCTCCCTGGTTCTGGCTCCATGCATGTTCAGATAAGGCAAAGAGGATTCTGCCTTCCCATTTTTCTCAGGCTCTTCTGCTTCATAGGAGGGCTAAGCCCTGAAGGAGACCACCAGCCAAAGCAGAGCCAATTTGCAAAGAGAATGAAAAGTGCTTTTGCCTAATGTTCTGCTATAGAAACACAACCTCTGGTCCCATGGTAATGCTGCCCTTGCTCAAGAGCACAAAGAACACCTTGGTAATGATAGCTGGATAGTTGGAATAATGCTTAATATAATCCTTTAGCTGGAAAATGCTTAGTATGGTCTTTGATAGTTAGAAAATGTTTATCACTACACTCAAGCAGACTTGATTCATTTTAAGCCTAAAAAAAAGCTTGTTAGAATACCTTGCTTTGCCTGCAGGGATAAGATAATATCTCAAGGCAGTAGGGAACGATGCCAGGAGCACCATATGGACCAATAAATCAGCATCCTCCTCTCAGTGAAGGATAAGATCAAAGCCTAAATGGTCAGCAAAGAGTGGAAGGCCTTTAAGATAACAGGATATTCTGTCCAAACAAAATGAAGATGATCATTAATCAATTTTAATGAATTATGTGACTTTTACTTAGGTTTTTTTTTTTCTTATTTTCTGCTTTCTTCTGAACTCTTGCAATTTTCTTTGTCTCCTTGGACTACAAAGCCTGAGCCCACCTTTCTCACTTTGAACTGGTTTTGAAAAGATTTTCCCCCAGTTCCTTGTGAATGCATTTTCAATAAACTGACCTCTCACCAACACAAAAACTTGTTTCTCTGTTTAATGCAGGATCAGGTGGGCCAAACTTGAAGAACATGTATTCTGATGGTAACAATTTGGCAAGCCAGCCAGGAGCCCTGATGCTTTAAGTCTTTAAGTACAGTCTTGATCTGTGTTTCATTGGCTCTGGGGCTCTCCTGGACCCCTCAGCTCCATGCTTACCAGCTACCCAGAAATTTTTGCTGGAGGACTTGGACTGGAGGTTCTGGGTGGTGGTACCTGCTGTGAACAGACCCCAGGCACATCTGTGTGAGGGCGGCTTTGCAGTCAAGACTTTCCCTGTGCTGGGTAAGTGTGTATTCTCTTGTTTGTCATGGTTACTTTGCTTCCTTTTAATTTACCTATTAGGTGAAAAGTCTATTGAGTTCATCCAGGGATCATGCATGCAGACTCAGTGGGTTTGAGCCCCACTATCTGTGACTATGGATTTGTGGTTCTCCTGTTGATTTTGTGCAGTTGCAGTTTGTGCCATTTGCAGATGTGTGGGGAACCAGTTGAGTTTGAAGAGCTCCTACTCTGATGTTGTCTTTGTGAATTCTTGTTGGTATTGCCCAGCCAAGGGAACTTTCAAAGTGTGCCAGCTACATCTACCTTGGGAAATATTCTTAACGATTGGTCTAAATTTGGAGAGTGTCACTTAAAGAAGGAATTGTTGGTACATTTTGCAACTCTGTGTGGCCACAATATAAGTTAAGAAAGGGAAAGAGTGACTCCTGACCTCCAGGTGATTATCCAATTAGAGATGTATTACAAGAAAAACAAGAGATTAGAGGAAGTGTCCTATATTCAATCATTTGTGGGATTTTGTAAATGTAAAGACATTGTAAAAACATTTAATTTACTTTAACTTGAGGATTCAGAGGGAGCTCTACAGGAGGAGCCTGTTGCAACAGAAAAGGAAACTATAAAGGAAGCCTTAAAACATTATGAGGTATTTAAAAGGAAGCCCCTGGAAAAAGTCTGAGGGGAAAAGAGATGGAAATTAAAAGCCTTTCATCAAACCCTCCCTTGTCAGAAGGATCTATTTGATGACTTTCTTTCCTTTCTATTCCCTTCTCCTCCTCCACGCATTGGTACAGAGACAGTCTCTGACATCTGGGGTGGGAATGACACCTCCCAATGCAGGTCTGATGGCATGCCATCCCTGACCCCTATGCCACCTGTAAGACTGGCCAAGCTCCCTAGCACCCCTCCAGCACCCCCATATGATCCTGTTGAAGGAATGACCTCCCTCTCTTGTACCTGTAGCAGTGTGCAATTGGCAGGGCAATTTCCGATGCATCTGGTCCCTTTAGGAGTTGATGAAGAAGGACACTCTTGAGGAACTATGTTGGTCCACAGGCTCTTTTCAACACCTGAATTATTATAATGGAGAAATAGCATGCCCAGGTACAGAGCTGATTCAAACCAAATGAAAAAACTGGTTCCATTTTTTTGCCACACACACCCCAAATTGGGCTGATATTCAGTCATTGATAAATGTGTTACTAACCTCGGATGAAAGATGAATGGCATTAGATGAAGCAAGACGGTAAGCAGAATGCTTATGAGAGGTCTCTCCCCAGGACTCTGTATATGCCATCCCAAGTGTCACCATCTCTGAGGCAGATTCCTGCTGGCATCCTAATGACCCTTGGGAACAGGCTCATTTAGAGCACTATAAGACATGCATTTTGGCTGGCCTTAAGAATGGGGCTCCAAAGCAAAAATCACAAATGATTAAAAATACAGGAGGTACAGGAACCTAAGACTCCCTATGCTTTCTTAGAAAGAATCTTTGAAGCATACCATAGGTATTCTGAAATAGATCCAGAAATTCCAGAGAACACTAGAATAATTAACATGAGTTTTATTAGTCAGAGTTGCTCCAGACATTCAGCATAAATTACAGAAGCTAGAGGATGGGCTTGGAAAGCCAATAGCAATGCTCATAGATGTTGCTTTCAAAGTACTCAACAGTTAAAAACAAGCTCAGCAGAAACAACAGATGAAGCAACAAACAGCCCTTCTAGTGGCTGTTCTAAGAGAGAATCAGGCACAAGGAGAGCATAGCAAAGAGGAAAGAGAAACCTATTAAAGATAAGTATGCAGAGAGAAAGGACATTGGAAGAAAAACTGCCTCAAGCTAGAAAATAAGGAAAAAGAGAAAAATAAAATGGCATTAATGGCCCATGGATCTGAACTAGAGGACTGATTAGGGGTGTCTGAGGGCATTGGCAGCATTTTTTTCTGCCATACCTATTTCCAACCAAGAACCTTGGGTAAAGATAAGGGTGGGAAGAAAAGTGGCCTTTTTTAATGATACAGGAGAAATTTTCTGTGATAAACCAGCAATTGGCTGCTGAGAAAAATGAACAAATAATGATAGTTGGAATAAATGATCAATATACACCTAGGGTGTTTCTACAGTCTTTACATTGTAAAATTGGAAAAGATTATTTGCAGCATCAATTTCTGTATGTGCCTGAATGCCCTGCACCCTTTCTGGGAAAGGATTTGCTAACTAAACTAAATGCTCAAATTGCATTTTCAAAAGGAGAAATAAAGACCCCAGTGCCTCCAATCTAAGGACTGTATCTGCAGGCTGCCCTTTTATAAGCTTAAGAACCTGAAAAAGAACAGGTACTGGTTCGCATACTAGAACATGTTGTTACCGGACCAAGGCAGTGGATTCTTTTGCCCCATGCATTCAAATGACCAACTCCTGAGACACCAGGGTTTCAAAGAGAGAAAGAGTTTATTGCTAGATGTGAAGCAGGAGAACAGATGGCCTATTGGTCAAAAATTTGTCTCCCTGAACTGCATTAATTCTGATAGTTTGATAGCATCAAAATATGGGCAGGTTTTAGGATAATGAGTACAATGGCCCCAGATTATGTAATTAGAAGTGATCTGATAATTGAGCATGCACAGGTTGATTAAATGCTCAGTCACAGAACATATGTAAGAAAATGGCAGCCATAATATGATGATGGGTGTGATTCTTAGTATTACAATGAGGTACAAGTGACTTGTATGTTACAGTCTAAGCTACTGCGCATGTCAGGCAGGCCCAATTTGGTTAGATCCAGCTTTGGTTATCAAGATAACTTTGGACTTGGGGTGGGATTGGACTGACCCAAGATGCCTCATTATAATAAATATTAGGGACTGTCTTTAGTGATCACAAGACTTAAAGTAAAAAAAAACTGGATAAATGTGTACAAGCAAAGTTTAGTCACAAGTTTTTTACAATCACCAGGGCACAAAACAAAGGCTATAAATCATTATCAGAGATCAAGGCAGCTGGGTTCCAGTTCAGGTTACATGTATTTCCCTCTGTATACTCTAGTATACCAGAAGGTAAAAAGGAATATCTATATAATGATTCAGTAATCATAACCAGTCCTTAATTCTTAACTTCTGAGTTACAACTCCTTCCTCTCATTTGATAATTTTCCCTCAATCTTGAGGGATATCTGGGTGACAATTCTTCTAACTGCTTCATGCTGAAAAGGGACATCAACACTATGGAGCAGAAGGATGAAACTGGTTGGTGTTCTTTCTTAGAGAGTCCAGTACTTCTGGGTTTCAGAGCTTACCTGGCATAGGAAAAATCTGGAGGCATTAAGTCTCTGAGGAACAAACTTAATAAGTAAAACTTTTATAGAGCTCAGGATATCCTTTAGGGTTTTCAGGAACACTCTTTATTGGGGCTTGCTATATTGTGACAGTTTGAAATATCTGGGTGAAATTTGCACAAGACTAACCTCCAGAATGACCTTTCAACTCAGTTTGAAATCTCTTAGCCATTGAAATTCTATTTACTTCTTTTCCCCCTTTTGGTCATCCTATTCCATGATACCAGGGCCAGGCTTATCCCTGGAACTCATGTTCCATGTTGTCATGGTCAGGCTTACCCCTGAGAATTATGTCCCTCATTGCCAGAGAGATTAACACCCATGGAAGTCATGTCCCACATAGAGGGGACATAGAGAATTTATTTGCACAGTTTGGCTTAGAGAGAGAGGCCATATTTGAGTAACAAAAAGAGGTTTGCTGGGGTGCCTCTTAGACATTAGTGATAAGTAGGTTTAGTGTGCCAGTTTGAATGTTTTATATCCATCAAAACTCCATTATCATTGATGCAATCTTGTGTGGGCAGATGTATTATTGTTGATTATATTGTAATTCTTTGATTGAGTGTTTCCATGCAGATGTGACCCACCCAACCATAGGTGATAAATCAAATTAGATAATTTCCATGGAGGCATGGCCCCACCCATTCAGTGTGGGCCTTGATTAGTTCACTGGAGCCCTATAAAAGCTCAGACAGTAGGAGCAAGCTTTCTACAGCCCAGAGGGACCCTTTGTAGAATCACAGGAGCTGAGAGAGGAACATCCTGGGAGAAAGCCATTTTGAAACCAGAACTCTAGAACAGATGCCAGCCACATGCCTTCCCAGCTAACAGAGGTTTTCCAGATGTAATTGGCCATCCTCTAGTGAACATACATGATTGTTGATGACTTACCTTGGGTACTTTATGGCCTTAAGACTGTAACTGTGTAACCAAATAAACCCCCTTTATAAAAGCCAATTCATTCCTGGTATTTTGCATTGCAGCAGCATTAGCCAACTGGAACAGATTTTGGTACCGAGAGTGGGGTGCTGCTGAGTTTGCAAATACCAAACATGTTGGAATGGCTTTTTTAATGTATAAGGGGAAGATTCTGGAAGAGTTATGAGGAGCTCAATAGAAAAGCCTAAATTTCTTTGAAGAGACTGTTGGTAGAAATGTGAACTCTAAAGATACTTTTGATGAGGTCTTGAGGAGAAATGATGAATGTGTTGTTGCAAACGAGAAGAAAAGTGATCATTGTTTTGAGGTGGCAGAGAATTTGTCAAAATTGAGTCCTGGTGTCAGATGGAAGGAAGAATTTGAGAGTGAGGAGCTGGGATACTTGGCTGATGAGATTTTGAAACTAAAAATTGTGGATATAGCATGGCTTCTCCTTGCAGCTTATAGTTAAATATGAGCAGAGAGAGATAAATTTAGAACTGAACTCTTGGGTTCAAAGAAACCAGAAACTGATAGTTTGGAAAATTCTAGGCTTCCAGGAGGTGGAACCACAGAAGCTACTGCCCAATATGAGGATTTAACCAAACTTGGAACCCAGCTGCCATTTCAGTACAAGTCAAGATTGGAGATGGAGTTATCCAGAAAGGATTTGTGGAAAATCTTATTGTCTGATGGTTTTGACCCCTGTGTGCTTCGTGCAAAGCCAACAGAATTTTTGCAAGATATTTATAGATGGAGCTGCTGCCGGTCTGGACTGGAGGAGACAGACAAGGAACAAATTGAAGGAAAAATTTCTACAAAGACAGAGCCATGGAGGTTGAGGTCTGGAGTCAAGAGGTCTCAGGCTTGGAGAATGGAGTGGCCCACACATGGAAAGGGTGAGTGTGCCCTGGAAGTTGAGGTGGGCCTTCCCTCTTGTTGTTCAGGAAGAGTGCTCTCACCCCTGGCCTCAGAGAGAGTGGAGCACATTCTCAGAGAATTGGGGGAGATCCTGGCCACCATGCTACTGTTCTGAAGGGATTGAGCATGTGCCCCAGAGATGGAAGAGATCTGGGTGCTGCCCTGGTGTTTGAGGAGGGTGGGGCCAAGAAGGTGGTCTCCCCAATGTGTTGATATGTTGGAGCACTCACCCCAGCATTTGGAGAGAAAAGGGCTGTCACAAAAGCCTTTGGAAAGGGTTGGACTCCTGCTCTCTCAAGCCCAAGGATATAACATTGTTCTGTGAATGACTCTCAGACTTTGAAATCTAATGGAGTTTTCCCTGTGGGTTTTAGGAACTGTTTTGGTCCTTTAAACCCTGTTTTCCTTACTGATGCTCCCTATGGCAATGGGGATGTTTATCCTATGACTGTCCCTCCTTTGTATATTGGAAGTACATAATTTGTTCTGAGTTTCACAGGTGCAGAGGAAGAGGGGAATTTTGCTTTTGGATAGACAATGCTTGTAACTGATTTTGATGGGGTCTTCTACTTACCTATTGTTACTAAAATGATTTAAGTTTTTGTGATATGGTGATGGGATGAATGTATTGGTATATGGAAAGATCATGTCAGTTTGGGGTCCAGGGAGTGAAATATGACTGTTTGAATGTATTATGTCCCTCCAAAACACCATTATCTTTGATGCAATCTTGTGTGGGCAGGCCTATCAGTGTTGATTAGATTGTAATTCTTTGATTGAGTGTTTCCATGGAGATCTGACCCACCCAACTGTAGGTGATAACTTTGATTAGATAATTTCCATGGAGGTGTGACCTGCCTCTTCACCGTGGGCCTTGATTGGTTCACTGGAGTCCTATGAAAGCTCAGACAGAAGGAGCGAGCTTGCTACAGACAAGAGGGACACTTTGAAGAATGCACAGGAGCTGAGAGAGGAAAGTCCTAGGAGAAAGCCATTTTGAAAACAGAACTCTGGACAGACACCAGCCTCATGCCTTCCCAGCTCACAGATTTTTTCCAGACACCATTGGCCATCCTCCAGTGAAGGTACCTGATTGTTGATGACTTACCTTGGGCACTTCATGGCAAATAAATCCCCATTATAAAAGCTGATCCATTTCTGGTATTTTGCATCCCAACAGCATTAGCAAACTGGAGCACTTAGCTTTGCCATTACAGAAATAATTTTCACCAGGGCAAGCCTTAAGCTCAAGGGCCTGATTCATTACACGGGGTGCCCTCACTGCTTAAGAGAACATCAGAAATTCCCCAGGTAGGGAAGTTTAACAGTTTCATTTTTTCTCTAGTCCCTCAAGGGACCTTGCAAATACTTTCTCATTTTTTGCCCAAAATACTTTGAAATGCATCAGGTTATAACAGTAACGTGTACTAAATATCAAGATTTTATTCCTTATTCTAGGTTCCATGTCAAATAAAGTTGAATTTGGTTGTTTAAATAAACTAAATAAGTTAAATTAGATAATGTGCTACAGGAAATTTAAATTTTGGACAAAACAAACATCTCTTCTTTTGATCTCACACAGAAGTCAAAGTTTTAAAATACAGACAATATTATTTTTTTACCCTGTACTCTGATTTACCTCAGTCTTAACCAGATGTGCTTTATTAACACTTTAATCAAAGTCTGATTTCTTTTTCAACTTTTTAAGAGTTGTTGTTTGGAGTAATGCTGATTTTCAGAGCTACAGACTGCTGACTCTGCATCTCAAGTGTCATGCAGATATCTAAAGTGCTAGGGAACTATCAGGTTATACAAAGAGCAAAACAATGAAGCTATCATCACTCTAATACCAAAACCAAGAAAAGATGCTACAAGAAAGGAAAACTACAGGCCAATCTCCCTAATAAATATAGATGCAATAATTCTCAACAAAATACTTGCAAATCAAATCCAAAGACACATTAAAAAAATCATACACCATGACCAAGTGGGGTTCGTTCCAGGCATGCAAGAATGGTTCAACATAAAAAAATCAATGTATTACAACATATTAACAAATCAAAAGAGAAAAATCAAATGATCATCTCCATAGATGCTGAAAAAGCATTTGACAAAATCCAACATCCCTTTTTGATAAAAACACTTCAAAAGGTAGGAATTGAAGGAAACTTCCTCAGTATGATAAAGAGCATATATGAAAAACCCACAGCCAGCGTAGTACTCAATGGTGAGAGACTGAAAGCCTTCCCTCTAAGACCAGGAATGAGACAAGGATGCCTGCTGTTGCCACTGTTAAGCAGTATTGTGCTAGAAGTGCTAGCCAGGGCAATCTGGCAAGACAAAGAAATAAAAGACATCCAAATTGGAAAGGAAGAAGTAAAACTCTCATTATTTGCAGATGATATGATCTTATATTGGAAAACCCTGAGAAATCAATGACACAGCTACTAGAGCTAATAAATTTAGCAAAGTAGCAGGATACAAATTAATGCACATGTCAGTAACATTCCTATGCACTAGAAATGACCAAAGTGAAGAGACACTAAAGAAAAAGATACCATTTTCAATAGCAAATTAAAAAAATGAGGTAACTAGGGATAAATTTAACCAAAGATGTAAAAGACCTATACAAAGAAAACTACATAATGCTGCTAAAAGAAATAGAAAAGGACCTAAAAAGATGGAAAAATATTCCATGTTCATGGATACAAAGACGAAATATCATTAAGATGCCAATTCTCCCCAAACTCATCTACAGATTCAATGCAATCCCTGTCAAAATTACAGCAACCTACTTTGCAGACTTGGAAAACCTAATTATCAAATTTATCTGCAAGAGGAAGATGCCTTGAGTTGCTAAAAACATTCTGAAAAAGAAAAATGAAATGGGAGGACTTACACTCCCTGACTTTGAAGCTTATGATAAACCCACAATAGTCAAAACTGGCACAAAGCTAGACATATTGATCAATGGAATTGAATTGAGATTTCAGAGATAGACCCCCAGATCTACAGATGACTGACCCCCAAAGCCACTGAACTATAACATAACAGTCTTTTCAACAAATGGGGCTGGAAGAGTTGGGTATCCATGCACAAAAGAATGAAAGAGGACCCTTTCCTCACAGCCTACACCCAAAATTAACTCAAAATGGGTTAAAGACCTCAAATAAGAGATAGTACCATAAAACTCCTGGAAGGTATTGTAGGGAAACATCTTCAAGACCTTGTATTAGGTGGTCACTTTCTAGACCTTACACACAAAGCAACAAAAGAAAAAATAGATAAATGGGAACTCATTAAACTTAGAAGTTTCTGTACCTCAAAGGAATTTGTCAAAAATGTAAAGAGGCAGCCAACTCAATGGGAAAAAATTTTTGGAAACCATGTGTCTGACAAAAGGCTGATACCTTGCATATAAAACAAAATCCTACAACTCAGCAACAATAGTACAGACAGCCCAATTATAAAATGGGCAAAAGATATGAAAAGAAATGTTCTCTGAAGAGGAAATATGAATGGCCAAAAAGCATGTGAAAAAATGTTCAGCTTCACTAGCTATTAGGGAGATGCAAATTAAGACCACAATGAGATACCAACTCACGCCAACTAGAATGGCTGCCATTAAACAAACAAGTAACTACAAATGCTGGGGAGGATGTGGAAAAATTGGAACTCTTATTCACTGTTGGTGTGACTGTATAATGGTTCAGCCATTCTGGAAGGCAGTCTGGCTGTTCCTTATAAAACTAGATATAGAGTTACCCTTCAATCCAGCAATCACACTTCTCAGTATATACCCTGAAGATCTGAAAGCAGTGACAGGAACAGATATCTGCATGCCAATGTTCATAGCAGCAATATTCACAATTGCCAAGAGATGGAAACAATCCAAATGTCCTTCAACAGATGAGTGGCTAAATAAAATATGGTATATACACATGATGGAATACTACATGGCAGTAAGAAGAAATGATGTCATGAAACATATGACAACATGGATGAACTTTGAAGACATAATGCTGAGCAAAATAAGCCAGGCACAGAAAGAAATATTATATGCCACCATTAATGTGAATATTGAAAAATGTAAAATAAATGGTTTATAATCTAGAATGTAGGAGACCTAGCAATAGATAACAATTAGTGAAGGGGGAATGATAACCTAATAAGAACAGATTAGTTATCATGGGTAAATTTAATGTTCTGGGAATGCTCAGGAATGACTACAGTTTGTTCATTTCTGGGAGGTATGGTAGGAACAAGTTCGCAGAAATGTTATCTTAGGTTATCTGTCTTTCCTGTTCCTTTGCTGGGTTATAGTCTTTATATTTTCTTGGGATAGAGTAGGAACATGTTGGAAGTAATGTAGTTATTTTAGGTTAGTTTCTTTTTCTTATTCCCTTGTTTTGATTTGTTTGAAATGTTTTTCTATTGTATGTTTTTTTGATTTTGTGATATGATTAATAGTTAATTTTAAAAAACAATAAAAAAATTATGCAGAGCACCCCTGAGGAACTGGGCAAAATGAGGAGGTGTTGGGCTTCCCCATGTGGATGGTTGCTGATGTGCTCACAAACATTGAGGACTGGCAGTTTGATGTGCCAAACCCTCTATCACAGGACTTGCCCTTGGGAATCCTGTTACCACAGAGGAGAGGCTAGGCCTGCTTATAATTTTGCCTAAGAGCCTCCTCCCGAATGCCTCTTTGTTGCTCAGATGTGGCCCTCTCTCTCTAGCTAAGCCAACTTAGCAGGTGAAATCACCATCCACCCCCCTATGTGGGATCTGACACCCAGGGGTATAAATCTCCCTGGCAACATGGAATATGACTCCTGGGGAGGAATCTAGACCTGGCATCATGGGATGGAGAACATCTTCTTAACCAAAAGGGGGGTATGAAATGAAATGAAATGAAGTTTCAGTGGCTGAGAGATTCCAAATGGAGTCAAGAGGTCACTCTGATGGGCACTCTTATGCACAATATAGATAACTCTTTGTAGGACTTAGTGAATTGGAATAGCTAGTAGTAAATACCTGAAACTATCAAACTACAACCCAGTAGCCTTGAATCTTGAAGACAATTGTATAACAATGTAGCTTACAAGGGGTAACAATATGATTGTGAAAGCCTTGTGTAACACACTCCCCTTTATCCAGTGTATGGATGGATGAGGAGAAAAACAGGCAAAATAACCAAAGGAAAAATAGGGTGGGGGGAGGACAATTTGGGTGTTCTGTTTTTACTCATTTTTTTTTCTTACTTTCACTTTTTCTGGTACAAGGTAAATGTTAATAAAAAATAGATTGGGGTGATGAATGAACAACTACATTATGGTAATGGTATCAATTGATTATATACTTTGGATGATTGTATGGTATGAGTATAAATCTTAATTTTAAAAAAAAGAGCAAAACACCTCAGAATTTTAAAATAACAGTTAAAGCTTAAGAGTAAATGTGACTGCTATAAAGGCTTACAATCTGTGCCCTAAGTTTCTTACAAGCATTCCAAATGAAGCTATTTTCAGAAGTAACATTTGATGGTTGTCTTAGCTTGACAACTCATAGCAAAGGCTTTGTCCTATTTCACCTTTACACATTTACCAGGGTTATGTAAATTAATAGGTAAGATATAATTTATACATTTGTCTTGCTTCTCTTTTTTTTTCTTCTCTTTTAAAGTCCCTTTTTCTCACAGATGAAGTTCTGATGTATAGCTGACCACATATACTTTTAGACAAGAATTAGGGCAAAGCAGTGTAACTGACAAGTAAATTTGGCTGTTTTTATAATCTGTAGCTTTTTTTCTAAGAATAACTAAAACCAGACTAACAACATTATACCATTGTCTAACATGATACAGATTGGTATCAGGATATAACATGGACAGCGAGAGTATTGTCAATTTTAAAAAAATTTATACAATCTCTAAATATATGAATAACATTTCACCCATACAAATTTAGTTAATAGAACGATTTTAAAAACCCATTTTAATTATTCTAATTAAAAACATGTATGTTAAACTATTTTAGCACCTCACTTTTACAAGGTGAAAGAACAAATCTTTTGTAACAGTTTTCCTTTTTTTTTTTTTTTTGGTTGCATACATTTTTTTTTCTTCATTTTATTAAGATACATTCACATACCACACAGTCATACAAAACAAATCATACATTCGATTGTTCACAGTACCATTACATAGTTGTACATTCATCACCTAAACCAATCCATGACACCTTCATTAGCACACACACAAAAATAACCAGAATAATAATTAAAGTGAAAAAGAGCAATGAAAGTAAAAAAACAACACTGGGTGCCTTCGTCTGTTTCCTTCCCCTATTTTTCTACTCATCCATCCATAAACTAGACAAAGGGGAGTGTGGTCCTTATGGCTTTCCCAATCCCATTGTCACCCCTCATAAGCTACATTTTTATACAACTGTCTTCAAGATTCATGGGTTCTGGGTTGCAGTTTGATAGTTTCAGGTATCTACCACCAGCTACCCCAATTCATTAGAACCTAAAAAGAGTTGTCTAAATTGTGCGTAAGAGTGCCCACCAGAGTGACCTCTCAGCTCCTTTTGGAATCTCTCTGCCACTGAAGCTTATTTCATTACCTTTCACATCCCCCTTTTGGTCAAGATGTTCTCCGTCCCACGATGCCAGGTCTACATTCCTCCCCGGGAGTCATATTCCACGTTGCCAGGGAGATTCACTCCCCTGGGTGTCTGATCCCACGTAGGGGGGAGGGCAGTGATTTCACCTTTCAAGTTGGCTTAGGTAGAGAGAGAGGGCCACATCTGAGCAACAAAGAGGCATTCAGGAGGAGACTCTTAGGCACAATTATAGGGAGGCCTAGCATCTCCTTTGCAGCAACAGTCTTCCCAAGGGTAAATCCTGTGGTAGAGAGCTCAACCTATCAAACCACCACTCCCCTATGTCTGTGGTCATGTTAGCAACCATCAGGGTAGGGTAGGCTGTCCCGGCCGGCGGGACGTTCAACGGAAG
This sequence comes from Choloepus didactylus, assembly GCF_015220235.1. Lineage (NCBI taxonomy): Eukaryota > Metazoa > Chordata > Mammalia > Pilosa > Megalonychidae > Choloepus > Choloepus didactylus. Next base: position 12,060,908 of record NC_051316.1, on the reverse strand, counting down.
CTCCAAATCCTGTGAGGGAGGAATGGTATGGGACAAGAGACGCGAGGAATGACAGCAAGACAGGTTTCTGATCAAGCTGCAAAACTTTATTGAAGAGGCAGGGTATATATACCCTAAGGTAGAGGGAGTGGCTAGTACGAACGGGTGGCGGCCTAGGATTGGCTGCTGCTGTTGCTAGGGCGGATGGCAGATGTAAGGCTAGCACAGGATTGGTGGCTACTGTTGCTGGGATAGAAGGCAGGTAGAAAAGCTAGCACTCTAGATGTGAATCTTAGGCGCAAACGGCTATCACTTCCATAGAAGGCTGAGGGCAACTTAAACTGTTGTTACATCAGCCCTAGCGGTCATGTTGCATATCTCCGGCATCGCTGAGGGTGGATTTTATACATGCTACCTTAATCGTCCCCAACAGTAGGCCAATACCCCTGCATTCTCCACAGGCTCCTCAAGGGGGCTCTACATATTTTTTTCCTTGTTTTTTTTTTTAACTCTTTTTAAATCAACTGGATGAAAAATAAAAAAATAAAAAATAATAATTAAAAAAAAATACAATAAAAGAACATTTCAAAGAGACCATAACAAGGGAGTAAGAAAAAGACAACAAACCTAAGATAACTACTTTACTTCCAACATGTTCCTACTCTACCCCAGGAAAGTTACCTAATATAGCAACATTTCTGTGAACTTGTTCCTACTATATCCATCAGAAATTAACAGACCATAGTCATTCCTGGGCATTCCCAGAATGTTTAATTTACCCACAATAGCTTATTTGTTCTTCTGGGATTATTGTTCCCCCTTCCTTAATTGCTCTCTATTGATAGTTCCCCTACATTCTACATTATAAACAATTTGTTTTACATTTTTCAAAGTTCACATTATTGGTAGCATATAATATTTCTCTTTTTGTGCCTGGCTTATTTTCCTCAGCATTATGTCTTGAAGGTACATCCATGTTGTCATATGTTTCACAAGATCTTTCCTTCTTACTGCTGTGTAGTATTCCATCGTGTGTATATACCACATTTTATTTATCCACTCACCTGTTGAAGGACATTTGGGTTGTTTCCATCTCTTGGCAATTGTGAATAATGCTACTATGAACATTGGTGTGCAGATATCTGTTCGTGTCACTGCTTTCCGATCTTCCGGGTATATACCGAGAAGTGCACTCGCTGGATCGAACGGTAACTCTATGTCTAGTTTTCTAAGGAACTGCCAGACTGACTTCCAGAGTGGCTGAACCATTATACAGTCCCACCAAGAATGAATAAGAGCTCCAATTTCTTCACATCCCCTCCAGCATTTGTAGTTTCTTGTTTGTTTAATGGCAGTCATTCTAATTCGTATGAGATGGTATCTCATTGTGGTCTTAATTTGCATCTCTCTAATAGCTAGTGAAGCAGAACATTTTTTTCATGTGTTTCTTGGCCATTTGTATTTCCTCTTCAGAGAACTGTCTTTTCATATCTTTTGCCCATTTTATAATTGGGCTGTCTGTACTATCATCATTGAGTTGTAGGATTTCTTTATATATGCAAGATGTCAGTCTTTTGTCAGATACATGGCTTACAAAATTTTTTTCCCATTGAGTTGGCTGCCTCTTTACCTTTTTGAGAAATTCCTTTGAGGTACAGAAACTTCTAAGCTTGAGGAGTTCCCATTTATCTATTTTTTCGTTTGTTGCTTGTGCTTTGGGTGAAAGGCTAGGAAGTGTCCACCTAATACAAGATCTTGAAGATGTTTTCCTACATTATCTTCTAGGAGTTTTATGGTACTTTCTTTTATATTGAGATCTTTCATCCATTTTGAGTTAATTTTTGTTTAGGGTGTGAGGTAGGGGTTCTCTTTTATTCTTTTGGATATGGATATCCAACTCTCCCAGCCCCATTTGTTGAAAAGACCATTATGACTCAGTTCAGTGATGTTGGGGGCCTTATCAAAGATCAGTCAGCCATAGATCTGGGGGTCTATCTCCGAATTCTCAATTCAACTCCATTGATCTATATGTCTATCTTTGTGCCAGTACCATGCTGTTTTGACAACTGTGGCTTTATAATAAGCTTCAAAGTCAGGAGTATAAGTCCTCAGACTTCGTTTTTCTTTTTTAGAGTGTCTTTAGCAATTCCAGGCATTTTCCCTTTCCAAATAAATTTGATAACTAGCTTTTCCAAGTCTGCAAAGTAGGTTGTTGGAATTTTGATTGGGATTGCATTGAATCTGTAGATGAGTTTGGGTAGAATTGACATCTTAATGACATTTAGCCTTCCTATCCATGAACATGGAGTATTTTTCCATCTTTTAAGATCCCCTTCTATTTCTTTTAGAAGAGTTATGTAGTTTTCTTTGTATAGGTCTTTTACATCTTTGGTTAAGTTTATTCCTAGGTACTTGATTTTTTTAGTTGCTATTGAAAATGCCATCTTTTTCTTGAGTGTCTCTTCAGTTTGTTCATTTCTAGCATATAGAAACATTACTGACTTATGTGCATTAATCTTGTATCCCACTACTTTGCTAAATTTGTTTATTAGCTCTAGTAGCTGTATCGTTGATTTCTCAGGGTTTTCCAGATATAAGATCATATCATCTGCAAACAATGACAGTTTTACTTCTTCTTTTCCAATTTGGATGCCTTTTATTTCTTTGTCTTGCCGGATTGCCCTGGCTAGCATTTCCAGCACAATGTTGAATAACAGTGGTGATAGCGGGCATCCTTGTCTTGTTCCTGATCTTAGAGGGAAGGCTTTCAGTCTCTCATTATTATGTACTATGCTGGCTGTGGGTTTTACATATATGCTCCTTATCATATTGAGGAAGTTTCCTTCAATTCCTACCATTTGAATTGTTTTTACAAAAACGGATGTTGGATTTTGTCAAATGTTTTTTCAGCATCTATTGAGATGATCATTTGATTTTTCCCTTTCGAATTGTTAATGTGATGTAATACATTGATTGATTTTCTTATGTTGAACCATCCTTGCATGCCTGGAATGAACCCCACTTGGTCATGGTGTATGATTTTTTTAATGTGTCTTTGGATTTGATTTGCAAGTATTTTGTTGAGGATTTTTGCATCTGTATTCATTAGGGAGATTGGCCGGTAGTTTTCCTTCCTTGCAGCATCTTTGCCTGGTTTTGGTATTAGATTAATGTTAGCTTCATAAAATGAGTTAGGTAGTGTTCTATTTTCTTCAATGTTTTGAAAGAGTTTAAGCAAGATTAGTATCAGTTCTTTCTGGAAAGTTTGGTAGAATTCCCCGGTGAAGCCATCTGGCCCTGGGCATTTATTTGTGGGAAGCTTTTTGATGACTGATTGGATCTCTTTCCTGTGATTGGTTGGTTGAGGTCTTTTATTTCTTCTCTGGTCAGTCTAGGTTGTTCATATGTTTCCAGGAAATTGTCCATTTCCTCTACATTCTCCAGTTTGTTGCCATGCAGTTGTTCAAAGTATCCTCTTATAATTTTTTTAATTTCTTCAGGATCTGCAGTTATGTCACCTTTTTCATTCATTATTTTGTTTATATGGGCCTTCTCTCTTTTTGATTTTTTCAGTCTAGCTAGGGGCTTGTCAATCTTGTTGATCTTCTCAAAGAACCAACTTTTGGTGATATTTATCCTCTCTATTGTTTTTTTGTTCTCTATGTCATTTATTTCTGCTTTAATCCTTGTTATTTCTTTTCTTCTCCTTGGTTTAGGATTGGTTTTCTGTTCATTTTCTAGCTTCTTCAGTTGATCCATTGGTTCTTTGATTTTGGCTCTTTCTTCCCTTTTAATATATGTATTTAGTGCTATAAATTTCCCCCTCAGTACTGTTTTTGCTGCATGCCATAGGTTTTGGTATGTAGTGTTCTCATTTTCATTCATCTCTATATATTTAGCAATTTCTCTTGCTATTTCTTCTTTAACCCACTGATTGTTTAGGAGTGTGTTGTTTAACCTCCAGGTATTTGTGAATTTTCTAAGTCTCTGATGGTTATTGACATCTAATTATATTCCATTGTGGTCAGAGAATGTGCTTTGAATAATTTCAATCTTTTTAAATTTATTGAGGCTTGTTTTATGTCCCAGCATATGATCTATTCTGGAGAAAGTTCTGTGAGCACTAGAGAAGAATGTGTATCCTGGTGATTTGGGAAGTAATGTTTTATATATGTCTGTTAAATCTAATTCATTTATCATATTGTTTAGGTTTTCAGTTTCCTTATTGGTCTTCTGTCTGTTTGATCTATCTATAGGAGGGAGTGATGTGTTGAAGTCTCCCACAATTATTGTGGAAACATCAATTGCTTCCTTTAGTTTTGCCAGTGTTTCTCTCATGTATTTTGTGGCACCTTGATTGGGTGCACAAATATTTATGATTGTTATTTCTTCTTGTTGAATTGCCCCTTGTATTAGTATGTAGTGACCTTCTTTGTCTCTCAAAATATCCCTGCATTTAAAGTCTATTTTATCTGAGATTAACATTGCTACACTTGCTTTATTTTGGCTGTAGCTGGCATGAAATATTTTTTTCCATCCTTTCACTTTCAATTTCTTTGTGTCCCTGTGTCTAAGATGAGTCTCTTGTATGCAACATATTGATGGTTCATTTTTTTTAATCCATTCTGTGAATCTCTATCTTTTAATTGGGGAGTTTAATCCATTTACATTCAACGTTATAACCGTGAAGGCATTTCTTTAATCAGCCATCTTATCCTTTGGTTTATGTTTGTCATATATATTTTTCCCCCTGTCTCTATTAATATCCTTTAATGTACCCATACTGAATCTCTTTACTACTGAACCTTTCTCCAAGTCTCTCTGTCCTTTCTTTGTTTCTCTGTCTATAGGGCTCCCTTTAGTATCTCCAGTAGGGCAGGTCTCTTGTTAGCAAATTCTCTCAGCATTTGTTTGTCTGTGAAAAATTTAAGCTCTCCCTCAAATTTGAAGGAGAGCTTTGCTGGATAAAGAATTCTTGGTTGGAAATTTTTCTCACTCAGAATTTTAAATATATCATGCCACTGCCTTCTCACCTCCATGGTGGTTGCTGAGTAGTCTCTACTTAGTCTTATGCTGTTTCCTTTGTACATGGTGAATTGCTTTTCTCTTGCTGCTTTCAGAACTTGCTCCTTCTCTTCCGTGTTTGACAGTGTGATCAGAATATGTCTTGGAGTGGGTTTATTTGGATTTATTCTATTTTGAGTTCGCTGGGCATTTATGATTTGTGTATTTATGGTGTTTAGAAGATTTGGGAAGTTTACCCCAACAATATCTGTGAATACTCTACCTAGACCTTTACCCTTTTCTTCCCCTTCTGGAACACCAATGCATCTTATATTTGGACGTTTTATATTATCTATCATATCCCTGAGGTCCATTTTGATTTTTTTGATTTTTTTCCCCATTCTTTCTTTTATGCTTTCATTTTCCATTCTGTCATCTTCCAGGTCACTAATTCATTGTTCAACTTCCTCTAGTCTTGTACTATGAGTGTCCAGAATCTTTTTAATTTCGTCAACAGTTTCTTAATTTCCATAAGATCATCTATTTTTTTTATTTAGTCTTGCAATGTCTACTTTATGCTCTTCTAGGGTCTTCTTGATATCCTTTGTATCCCATACTATGCTCTCATTGTTCATCTTTAGTTCTTTGATTAGTTGCTCTCGGGACTGTGTCTCTTCTGATCTTTTGATTTTGGTGTTTGGGCTTGGGTTATCTATATCATCTGGTTTTTTCATATGCTTTAGAATTTTCTGTTGTTTTTGGCCTCTTGGAATTTGCTTAACTTTATAGTGTTCTTTTAGGATTTGTAGACCAATTCAAGTCCTTATCTCTAATTTGTCAGATCTACAGCTTTGTGGCATACACTTTCTCTAACTAACCAGCAGGTGGTGTCCACGAGCCACCTGTTCTCCACAAGCCAATTCTCCCCTGCTTTGCCTTTGTAGTGAGTCAGAGAGTGAGTCTTGTGGGGTCCAATTGGTGTACCAAGCTTGCGTGTGTAGTTGGTGTTGCCTGCCCTGTATATGGGGCGTGTGTCTGGGTGGTCGGGGGGGGGGTGGCTCTAACAATCAAATCACCGTGGTGTTCCTGGAGTTTTAAAGCTTTTGTGATAGTCTATTCCTTCAGTTCAGTCCTGCCACAGTTTGTCTCTGCCACTGACTCACAAGTCCTTGGTATTGGCGTATGGCCCCTGAGACTTGCGAGTGGGTCCCTCTTCCAGGCCATGCACCCCCTGGTCCTCAGTGGAGGGATGACTGTGCTATTTCACAGGTGAGTGCCATCCCCACAGGGTGGTTCTGGGCTGCTGGGCTGTGTAGGAAGGCTCCCAGTCTGCTGAAATGATGGCGGAATGGGGCTTTGTTAATTCACACTGCTCCACCTTCCCAACTCTGGGACAACCAGCTGAGGGTGCAGGGAAGGCTAATGTCCATGCCCAGTTTTGTGGTGTGTGTGTGTTATTTGAAGCACTTCTGTCACACTGGGTTGTCTGGGGCAGCTCTGGTCTGTGGGGCTGGTGATGGGCAGGAGTGTTTCCTGTCCACCAGGATGATGGCTGTGAGCGGACACCCCCCTTTTCTTGGGAAGTTGTGGTGTTTAGTGAATTTTCTCAGCCACTGGATTATTGCCTTTTGTCTCAGAGCTCTCTTAGTTCTGCTCTTGTCTTGACCTGCCCAAATTGCAAGTCTTTGTGGCTTTCTGTATTGTGCTTCTTAGAGTAATTGTTTTAGAAACAGGAAAAAAAAGATAAAAAAAAAAAAAAGCCCTCCTCACAGATCTAATGGATTATTGAAATGCTAAGAGACAAAGCAATTAGGGCCATTAAGGAAAGATCCAGGGGGCAGAGAGATCAGTTTTTCTTTGGGATTTGCATATGAGCCTCAGGGCCTGAGCTCTGCCCTTCCCCTTTCTATGTTCACCAGAACTCCAAACATCCTCCGCTTTTATTTTGGAGTTTTTCTTGCTGTTTTTTGCTATGCCTATCTCCTCTCTGCTGCTCTCGGATTCTCTGGTGTCTGGTCTCAGTCTATCTATGGTTGGAGTTTGGATCAGTAGAATGAGTTTCTGATAAGAGCTGCCACTGCAGTTCTCCTTTCTCCTTCCCAGCACTGATGGCCCCTCCTCCCACAGGACCAAGCCTGGCAGGGTGGGGCTTGGGTCCCCTGGCCACAAAAACTTACAGATTTCACCGATCTCAGCAGTTCAACGTGTTCATGAGTGTTGTATGAAGTATGCCCAAAGTCAAATTGCTCTGTGGTGTCCAGTCCACGCAGTTCCTGGCTTTCTACCTACTTTCCTGGAGGAGTAACTAAAACATACAGCTCACCAATCCACCATCTTGCCCCACCTCCACAGTTTTCCTTTAAAAATGAGGTCTGTCTGCTCAAATAAAGGATGATAAGGTCAATGTAAACATTAACGTGGATATTATTCTTATATAAAATCTTTGTCTTCTAGACAGAGTACTCAGATGACTAAGGAAACTCTTTATAACTTGTCATTAAGAGTTGACTAACAATTCACATTTTAAGAGACAGCAAACTAAACTTTAGTGTTGTATGAACACAAGGTTCGAAACAGAAGCTCTTAAAAAGCATTATAAACAGGCTTATCAAATTTTTGTTCAGCATTGATTATGATAGGCAGAATTCATTTTTATAAACCTTCTATGAATTTCCATATCCATTCAGGGCTTGTAGTCAGCAATGACTACAACAAACAAAATTCACTTTCTCAAACCTAAACTTTCCATATCCATTCATGACAGCCCTTACTAACCTGATTATGTAATTCAATTACATAATATACTGCCTGACATTAACAAAGCCACCACATATTTCAAATTCGTCCACATACTGGGGTAACAAGTGGCAAAGTAATTTAAAACCAGGTTCTTTCAAATCCCGGTAATCAAGGTTACAAAAATTTCTTTTGTATTTCTTACTAAACTTAACTGATTTCTTAAATAAGATATATTTGAAGAATCAGCATATCTTTTTTAGACACATTTAATATAAATGTCATTATTACCAGGTACATTGCTCAGTTTATACAACCTGCCTAGTTAGGCTATTTTTAAGAGGAATTTTGAAAATGTACTTATAATACTAGCTTATTTTATCTATACGCTTGTACAAATTTAGGGAGAATGTACTTAAGCAAAATAAAACTGTATTATTTGATTCAAAAAGTCATCAGTGGGGAGAGCTCAAGAAGGGCAGGAGGAGTGAGAACACCTCTTCCACCCTGGGCCCAGAAGGGTGATGTGGCTGGGGCCTCACCAGCCTCACTATGTCTGCCATTTTCAATTTTCAGAGTTTGTGGACTGTAATCTTGTTGCTTATATGTACCTGTGCTTATATCTGATCCTTGGCACCCAGCCTCATGAACAGAAATAAAACTGGGTTGTTGGGCATATTTTTGGACATGTGCCAGAATTGGTGAATGAAAGAGTCCTTCTGTTGCAGTGTGCTGTATAGTGATGGATTTCAGTATCCTGTTCATGCAATAGCTTGGAACATTGCCAGAATTTAATTGCCATCAGATTTCAAAATGAAAAAAGTCTTATACACAGAAAATAATGGAAAGAGTGGTTAACTTTTTATCTCTGAACATTGACTGAGATAAATTTCCAGCTGCTGTTCTTTATTTTTATGTTATTGGACCAATGTTCTATATAAATAATTAAGATGTAACCAAACTATCAACCTCAGTACTGTCACTACAATATTATATTCTGCAAATGTCTTCTGTTGTGTCAGATACCAGTTTTTAGTGAGGTATCTCTAAGGCACAGAGTAGAAAACAAAATTGGTAAATTACTCAAGTTACTTACACTGTGATTTGGAAATGATAAATCTTTATAGAATGAGACCCTTTTGGGCTAGCTTTTTTATTGGAGAAAAGGGGGTTTCAATTTGTGTTGGTGAGGATTGTGTTCTTATTTAATGTTGCTTGTGTTACCTCTGGCCACACTATTTTGAACGTTAACCAGAGTATCTCTACTCTTAGTAAACGCTGTAGTTTATTACAGATTTTCTAAGTATATAAAATAAGCCTCTGCAGTTGTTAAGAAAGGAGATAAATGATATGTGACTTAAGAGTAGTATTGGGAAAATATTCATATTTAACATGAAAGTTTACACTAGCCAGCATGTGTAATGAGCCTCTGAAACTTCTGGCCAAATATAGGTAAATGTCTTAAGCATAAACTTGACCAGCTTGCTGTCTGTCTCTGAAAAAGCCTGCTTTCTTAGAATGAAAAGAGCAAAACAGAACAATTACAGAATGATCTCTTGCATAGTTTTCATTCTTTTTAATGTCAGGTCTTCAAAAATTAAACAATTATTTTAATTGCCCCATAATACAAAATGTACTATTGTTTTGTTTTGTTTTGTTTTGTTTAATACGGAACTTTAAATTGAAAAAATAAAGTCATCAGGAATTGGAGTAGACTTTGCCACTGCAATTTTGTAGCTGTATTTGCTTTTTATTCCTTCTATTAGAGGTTAAAAAAATCTCTTTGTTTTCATAATATCCAAAAATTATGGGCAACCTTAAAAGTACATTGACTATTAAGTTCTGGAAAATATACTGCAGTTGTTTAATTTCTCCCAAGATTAAATCCAGAAAAACTTTCCCATAGTCCTCAAAAACCTTTTATTTCACTTACTGAAATTTTGGCAATTAGGTCTTATTCAGTTATTTCTATCCTAAGGCTATTTATATTTTAACAATGATCTGATTACTCTGGTTACCTCTGCAAAGTTATTATTGGAAAAAAATTATTTTAACAATCATGGTCTATTCTGCAGCATTTTTTTCTATGACTACTATTTCTAATTTCCAGGCTCAGTTGAAAGAATTCTAAGCCACACCTCTGCCGTCTCCCTACACCCAGCCCTTCCCTCATAGCTGCCTTAGGTGGTAGGCCCTGTGGGCAGGGATAATCCAGTGAGATAAGGAAAAAATGAGGTCTGGTCTGTTGAACTTGAATTTTAAAATTTTGGGTGAGGGTGGTGGGATTTGAGGGTTTACACACCCTTCTTTTAATTATTTCTAATTATTAGATCTATTTCACTTAAGGCTATAATCCAGACAATTGGAAAAGATCTTTGCCTTTTCCAGAGGCAGCCCTCTGGGAGCCTTCTGCTGCCATAGGGAAATTCCAGGGGTGATTTTTTTCTAATGTCCAAGTTTGCTTACAGTAATTACAAAACTAAGGCTTTGAACCCTGCTGCCTAAAGTTTTTCTTTTTGGACTTCAGGATTACTAATACATACATACATACATACATACATACATACATACATACATATGCACTTATTCATTTTAAAGCAGTTTAAACAGAGCTCTTTAAGGAATTTTTTGTTAATTTGCTATTACCATCTGGAGGTATGAGAATGTACACTGAACAGATAGACAAGACACAAATAGAAAGTCACAAGAAACAGAAACACAGAAATGCTTTTGAGAGGGACAAATAAAGGACTGAATATGCATTATCTTATCCAATTTCTGCCCTTTTGCAGAACAATTATAGAGTCATTCTCAGGTCATTTTCTTCCCTGATATTAAATCATATTGAAGCCAGATTGTGTTATGGAAATAAACTTTTTCTCATAGAATCATAACTAAAATCTTTCCAGCTTTTCAAAATGCAGCCTAAAGGATGACATTTTTGAATACTATGGAATTAGAATTTTTCATTGTAAAAGATTTTTTTGAAATTAGTAACTATCATGGCTCAAGAGGGCTTTTGTAGCCAAAGGACTAAAGAAAGCACCAGACATGCTCTGAGACATGAGCTTTTCTTATGGGGCTTACCTACAGGGTGGGAAATAGAGTCACATTGTCCTGAATTCAGGAGCTTCTCTGAATGGGTTCAGGAGCTGCTCTGAATGGTGGTGGGTTCAGAGCTCAATGTGGAAATAGTCCACACTTTGGAAGGTCTGAATAAGCTGGTCATAAGGGCTTGACATTCCAATGGGTATGAGAGCATGAGGCAGGCTTGCAACATAGGGAGGGGTTGATTGTAACCAACAGGGAAGAAGGGAGGATTGTAGATTATCTTGTAGATAACAGTATCTCAGGGAGTCTCAGGAAGGAGGTAGTTATAGATTACATTTAGCAGGGACAAGGAGACTAGGTCAAACATTAACTGTACGAGGTCAAGCAAACTGCTGTGTGTAGTCTTCAAGACATCTGGGGGCCCAGTGTTCCCACAATCAGTACCCACACAGTGATTTGCATTGACCATAGGACAGACATTGCATCCATAATTCTCAACAACTGTACAGTGAACAGCAGAGTACAAGTAAACCAGTACTTATGGACAGTAATCCTATTAACAAGTGGCACCATGGTCAAGTTAAAGAATTAAACCATTTGGACAAAGGATCATCAGATAAATGTTCAATATTTTGTATATGATCTGGCATGTGATCAAGAGCTTGTGTTATATTTTGTGAGTTATTGGGTACATATACACAACACTGAATATTAATTAAAGCACAGGTACACCTGGGGCTAAAGTAGCTAAAGGATAAAACCACCAGGCAGTCTGCTTTATTCTATATTTAGTTTTTTGTTTTTTGTTTTGTTCTGTTTTGTTGTTCTGTTTTGTTTTCTTTTTTTTGTTTGTTTTTACTATTTCCTAACTTGGTCCACAGAAATAAATTTCCATTTCCACAAACTTTCCACAACTTTCTATATCCATCAAGGTGTTTGTCCTACATTACCTCTTTTTGTTTCTGAAACAACCAGTCATTTAGGACAGAACTACTTTCCTTTTCCTTTTAATACAAAACCTCTTTTATACCTCTTACACTTAAGTTACCAGAATAATTTTGGAAACTGTTTTCAAGCATACTACAGCATACAACTACCACTAAAATTAAAACTTGTTAGAATATGCTAAATACTTACAACACTTTAGTTAATGCATTATTGAAACAGTAATATACAATTTTTTTAATAAGAATTAATAGCACATGTGGGAATAATGTATATAAGCTGAGTTTTCATTATTGGATAAAATAGTTCCAGGTGAGGGGGTTTTTAAATGCCATATTTTCTCCCCCTGCAGGGAGCCCTTTGGGGTCAGATGTACAGTTAATTTGGGGTTGCAAGGTTATGCATAAATTTCCCTGGGAGATGGGCCCTAGAATGGGGAATACAAATAACCTTTGGCATAATACCCTATGGGCTTAGGATATTCAACCAGCTTGGCTGAATGGGCCAGAACCAGAACCAATTAACCTTATTTTCCCCAATTTCTAGTGTTTGTGGCATAGGCAAGAGTGGATTATTATCACTGCCTTGCTGCAGCTTGAGGGCAGCTGCTGCCCCTTATTTGAATTCATAAGGCTTTCATAGGCCCCCCCATTTCCACAGGAGCTGGAGCCTCTGCTTTGGGACTGGGGTTAATGCTGGTACAGTCATTGAGTGCATTGTTATAAGGAGTTTCTATCATCCTTTACATGTTCCTTTAAGAGGTCATACATTCTTTCAATTAACGAAATTGCTGTGGCATTATAGGGCAAGTGAAAAGTCCAAAGGACATTATGTCCTGTAGCACAGGCCTGGGTTAATTGCCCAGTGAAGAGGGTCCCTCTTTCACTGTCCATGTGTGGGGACCCCAGAAAAGGCACTTAATTTTTTAAGCTATGTATGGTAGCTCACTAGTTGGCCTTGACCCCTGGGAAGGCCAGCAGGAGTCCCATATCTGTGGTGGTGAAGGTAAGTGAAGAAAGTGTTGCCCCTTTGGACAGTTGAAGGGGGCCAATACAGTCTACTTGCCACCAGGTGAGAGGGATCTGGTCTTGTCTGATGTGGTTGGGTGATAGGCAGCTGAAACTGCTATGCTAGCTTCCACAGGGTTTAGTAACCTCGTTGCTTAGTTTTCTGATGCAGCCATTTGGTCACCTCATGCATCATTGGTGTTAGGCTGTGGAATTCTGCTACAGCATCCACTTCTTCATTACCTGGGCAATGGGTTAAAATTATGGGCAGAAATATGGAAAGCAGTTACCTTACATTTCTGGCAGGTCATCCAGATGTCTTCCTTCAATTCCTGTCCCCATAGGGGGTGGTTGACCATTTCTCCTGCTTCCACATGGCCATCCATACTGTTAGGCCTTGGTGTACAGCCAAATTATCTGTGCAGAGAGTCAAGGTGTCTCCTGGTTCATGGACAATCACTATCCATACAACCCACAGCTCAGCCCACTGGCTGCTTTGCAAAGTTCCAGTCTCCCACCAGATAATGTCAGTACTTGGCTGGACAGTCATGGCTGTCCAAGTAGCATGTTGTCCAAGTGCCAATACATCAGTATACTCTGCGGAGTCAGCTATACTCCCTTGTCCATCAACAGTGGGCATAGGAGGAGCCACCTTGGGAGGATCACCAGGAAGCAGGGCATGTTGCTTTTCCACATAGGAAACTGGTCCTAAAATTTCATGCATCTCTGCACTCACAGGGCTTTTGTTAAAACTTCAGGACTGTAGGACATTTACTTTCTATTATGTCAGCATGCTTGGCTGAGCACTCCCCAAATGGGGCTTATTTATAGTCTGCTCTGTCCACCCCTATGTGGCTATGGCCACCTGTAAGGTCACTGGGCAACTTTGAGTTAGACTTTCAACTTATAACAGAGCATTATAATCTGTGCACAATTGCTTTTCCAATGGGCTATATCTGACTTCTTTGCCTTTCCAAAGTTTGGACCAGAATCTAATAGTTACACATTTAGACTGTTGCCTTTGCCACAAACCCCACCCAAAGCCAATATTGGCACTGGCCACATCCAATTCATAGGGTATATTGGGGCCCATCCCCCCTCAAAGCCTGTGCTTACATGATAGTTTGCTTAGCTTTTATAAACACAGCCTGCCATGGAAAATCCTATTTTCATGCTTTTCCTTTTCTAATTAGGGTGTACAAAGGTTTTTAGATTTTTAAATAGAGTATAAACAATTTCCAGTAACCTAATAAACCAAGAGAAGCTATTAATTGTTTAGGAGGTAGTAGTGTAGGGTAATTTTGTATTTTAACAACAGCTGAAGGAATAGCTTTAGTTTTACCCAACCAGATGATATCCAAGAACTTGAGAAAATGCCCAGGCTCTTGTAATTTGCTTTGATTTACTGCCCATCATTGACTTTTTTTTTTTTAAATGATTATTTAATATGTTTATGAGAGTAGAAGGAATGCAACAGAGTAGAATTTTATAATATACATTGAACATTTATGTAAAAGATGTTTTATTTCTCAAAGAAGTTTATTCTATAATCCCTGGCTCTTCTATCTTCCTCAGAGTTAGAAACAGTAATTACTACTCTCATAGATAAACTGCTCCACTGTGTTGGAAAGTAATTTTTTCTTCATTATCGTCTCCCAAAACTCTATCTTTCATTTCACCTCACTGTTGCACAGTAAAAACGTACTTCATTTGAATTAGAAGAGTCCAAAGTAGAGCAAACAGCAGTCATTTTCATGTGAATGAATGCAAGAGCCCAAGGATCTCTAAGCACTGATTTAGTAATAAAGATGTCTACTGGCACAAACCTTCCATTTATTCATATTATGAAAACCGCAATAATAGAAACGAAAGTTACTTCAATGAAAAAGGCAGGAATGAGGTCATTAAATATAACTAAATACATCTGAAAAATACATACCATGTTATTTCCTGATTAGCATCAGTTAAATATCTACACTATCTATCCTGAATTCTGGTCTGAGAGAAAAAAGTGAGAGACAATTACAAGGAAGACAATTACAATTATCAAGTCCATTTTAAAACAACGAAATCCTTTGAGGAAACGTGTTAGTCCTTCTTTTTATCAAAGGTTTCTGTTGGTTCTTTTGTCGGTAATCCATTTATGTCTGTACCCTTACAGTCTACTTTGCCTTTATTTTTGTCATTGGATTCTTGTATAGCTTTTTTAGGCCATATACGACTAACAAAAGGGGAAATCAGAGGGTATACATATGGCTCCAGGAATTTTTTGTAGATCCAGAGCAGAACTGGAATGACGACACAAGGAATGCACACCATTGTCCCAGGCGTGAGCTCCAGCGACCACGAAGCCCAAGAGGAAATGTCCGCACTTCCGGAGGGAGGGACGTGGCTGCAGCGGACCCAATGAGTGCCTCAACAGAGGGCTGACAAAGGCGCGCCTGCGTCAGCCTGAGGACACGCAAGACGTAACGGTGACGTCCAGGAGGAGGCGAAACTACTTCCCGCCGGACTTCCGGCGCCGCAGCCTTGAGCCCTCACCAAAGGCCAGGTCTTCGCTAGCAAACCCAAAACTCCACTGGAAGAGAAACGGCTTCATTCTGCTTTAATTTGCATTTAATTTATGATGAATTTATTCCTGAGCCATAAGTTTTTGTTTCTTCAGTTTCTTCTGGGATATCTTTTTCTTCTGTGCAACCTCTTCTTCAGGTTTAGGAACAATCTGTTCTTTCTCAGTAAGGATCATCTCAATGTGGCAGGGGGAACTCATGTATGGGTTAATCCGACCATGAGCTCTGTAAGTCCGGCGGCGCATCTTGGGGGCTTTGTTCACGTGGATGTGCTCAATGACCAGAGAATCTACATCTAAACCTTTAAGTTCAGCATTACTTTCTGCATTTTTAAGCATGTGTAACAAAAATTCAGCACTCTTTTTGGGCCATCGACCCTGCGTCCAGCCCCACTGTTTGGCCTGGGCACACCTACCAACACCACTGTTGTAACGACGGAATGGCACACACTGCTTCTGTAATGTGACATCTTTCAGATACTTGGTGGCTTTTCGAATATGCATACCCTTGATGGCCTGAGCAGTTTCTCGGGTGTTCTTAAAGTGAACACGAAGATTTGAACCTCTTGATTTGCATGATTTTGTGGGGTTTTCAGGGTCAAGTGAGTAGTGAACCATTTTCAGAGATCACCTCGCTCCACTTACGGGAAGAGCCCGTCATTGACTTTTAAGGTGGGTCAACACTGTGCTAGCTGCAATTTCTAGTTTTGGGAAAGAATTACTGGTTAGCATGATATCATCATTATAGTGAAACATAAGGAGTGTCTTTTCCTTTAAAACTTGTGCTACCAGTTCATGGCAGATGGTGGGACTGTGGAAGCACAGCAAATGTCCATTGTTGGTTTTCCCACATGAAGGTTGTGCCAGTTTGTATATTTATGTCCTCCAGAAAAAGCCATATTCTTTAATGTATTCTTGTGGGGGCAGGCATATTAGTGTGGATTGGGTTGGAACCTATTGGTTCAGTGTCCATGGAGATGTGACCCACCCAACTGTAGGTGACAACTCTGGATAATTTCCATGGAGGCATGGCCCCATCCATTCAACATGGACCTTGTTTAGTTTACTGGAGCACTACATAAGCTCAGACAGAAGGAGCTCATAACTAGCTGGAGCTGAGACATTTTGAAGATGGCCATTGGAAGCTGATGCAGCCATTTTGGAGAACACCATTTTGAAATGTGACCTGGGATCAAGCAGACACCAGCCACATGCCTTCCCAGCTAACAGAGATTTTCTGGACACCATTGGCTATCCTCCAGTGAAGGTACCCTTTGCTGATGGACAATTTATGGCCTTAAGACTGTAACTGTGTAACCAAATATACCCCCCTTTATAAAAGCCAATCCATTTCTGGTGTTTTGCATCCAGGCAGCATTAGCAAACCAGAACAAAGGTGGATGCAGTCTGGCTGGAGGGATCTAAAATGCTAAAATAAGCTTTAGCAAGATTTAACACAAAGTGAAATTGGTTTAATTGAGTACTTGTATCCTGCAACAAGGTGGCTACATTTGACACAGCTGCAAAGTAGTTACTAAATTAAGTTTGATATAATTAATAGTCATTTGCCAGGTACCATTAGTTTTTTTCATTGGCCAGACAGGGCTATTAAATGACCCTGGTAATTTATACTGATATGTTGCCACAGTACATCTGCAGGAAGGCACCTTTTGTTGGACCAGAGGACATGCATGCTTACTTTCATTAATCTTAATTTCCCAATCAGATAGGGGCTCATCATCTCTTGATGAGGAAGCAACAGGGTCCCACACATTACAGTCCCAGTCAGAGGAATCTAGGGTATGCCTAACTTGCCCTTTGGGCAGCTTATGCCCTCTTACTCTAATGTACTGGCATGCCAGTATTTCTAAACATTTATCCACAGTGTCTTTCAATTCTGCTTGGGTCAATTGCATATCTATTTCTAACATCAATGATTCTTCTAGGTGGCAGTCTGCCACATCAGCCATCATGGTCTTTTCTGTAGCTGCACACACAGCCTCCAAGAGTGGCTAGGCTACTGCTGCAGCAGCCAGGCAGCTTTCCTTTTTCTCATGAAATCCTACTAGTCCTGTGGCCAATTGCAGGGGGGCTATTAGTCCAGCCAAGGAGTTATACACATCGCCATACTCCCTCAGCAATCCCCATTCATCTAGGAGAGTAGCCACCCCTCCCCACATAGATGCCACAGGCCACTCAGCAGCCTGGCAGCTGTCCTTTTTCTCATGAAATCCTACAAGTCCTGTGGCCTGTTGTAGGAGAGCTATTAGTCCAGCCAGGCAGATATACACATCTCCATACTCCCTCAACAGACCCCATTCATCTAGGAGTGTAGCCACTCCTCCCCACATAGATGTCTCAAGCCACCCCAGTATCCTGCCTGGGGACTTCCCCTTTCCCTTCCCCAAGTTCATGACATCACTGGCTGGGATTTCTTTAGTCTCCATCTGGCACATCAATTGTAATGGCCCAATAGGGCTTTTGTAGCCAAAGGACTAAAGAAAGCACCAGACATGTTCTGAGACATGAGCTTTTATTATGGGGCTTACCTACAGGGTAGGAAGTCCAGTCACATTGCCCTGAATTCAGGAGCTTCTCTGAATGGGTTCAGGAGCTGCTCTGAATGGCAGCAGGTTCAGAGCTCAATGTGGAAATAATCTGCACTCTGGGGGTGCTGAATAAGCTGGTTATAAGGGCTCAACATTCCAATGAGTATGAGAGCATAAGGCAGGCTTGCAACATAGGGAGGGATTGATTCTAATCAACAGGGAGGAGGAGAGAATTCTAGATTATTTTGTAGACAACAGTATCTCAGGAAGTCTCAGGGAAGAGGTAGTTATGGATTACATATAGCACAGACAAGGAGAATACTCAAATATTAACTGTCCTGGGTCAAGCAAACTGCTAAGTGCAGTCTTCAAGACACCTGGGGGCCCAGGGTTCCCACAGTAACCAGTTATGACTATTGACCAATACAAATGCAGCAAGACACTAACTAACAAATTTAAAGACACTTAACACTTACAATATATTTAAGTAACACACCAATTAATAACTAGGCCAAGCCCACCAATTAACAATTTAACAGACATTATTATATCTAAGTAACACACTGATTAACAAGTAAACTGGTATTAAACACTTACTATACCTATGTAACATACTGGATAACAGTTAAACAGGCCTACTTAATTTCATTAAATACAAATTAATTGTTGGGTGACTTATTTACACTTACTATACCTAGGTAACATACCAATTAACAGTTAAACAGGCCTACTTAATTTCATTAAGTACCAATTAATTATTAGACGACTTATTTCCAGGAGTATACTCAAGAGACAAACTCAGGATGTGGTTTTAAACCCTCTACAGACAGGCAAAGGTCAGGGCCTCAAACCATGTATAGAATGGTACCCAGAAAACAAAAAGGTGTAGAGGTCAGATCAAGGGGGATCATTCTGGAAGTGAGACCCAGGTCCTTATGCCTGTGTTTAGGGTCCTTGAACCAGTGTATTAACTTCCCAATCCACTTTTACCCTGATGACCCACTCATCCAGTCAGATGTCCTGACTTGAACCTGGAAACAGTTTCTCTCTTTGAAGCTTTTTAGGCACCAAGGTTCTGGAGTGCTGGCAGGACAGGGAAAAAGCTGGTTGCTGAGCCTTTAGAATAAATATAGTCCAGTGGCCACAAAAGGCTTGGACCTTGCTTACCTGTCCTATCAAGGCTCAAGAGTCTCAGGCATCTTCCCTTTGTGGGGTCACCAAATTGTTACTGTACCAAGGCAGTGGATTCTTTTGCCCAATGTGCTCAAATAAATTCCTGAGACACCAGGGTTTCAAATAAAGAAAGAGTTTATTGATAGGCATGAAGCAGGGGTATAGATGGCCTGTTGGTCCAAAATCTGTCTCCCAATCTGCAGTGATTCTGATAGTTTTATAGTATCAAAAGATGGGCAGATTTTAGGATAATGAGCACAGTGGCCCCAGATAATGTAATTAGAGGTGATCTAATTATTGAGCATGTGCAGAGGGATTATATGCTTAGTCACAGAACATATGTAAGAAAATGGCAGCCTTGATATGATGATGGGTGTTATTTTTAGTATTATAATGAGGTATAGATAAAATCTAAGCTATTGCACATGTCAGGTGGGCCCATTTTGGTTAGATCCAGCTTTAGTTATCAAGATAACTTTGGACTTGGGGTAGTTTATTTCTGGACTGACCCAAGACCCTTCATTAATAAACATTAGGGGCTGTCTTTAGTGGTCACAAGACTTAAAGTTGAAAAACTGGATAAATGGGTACAAGTGAAGGTTAGTCACAAGGTTTTTACAAACACCATGGCACAAGATAAATGCTATACAATCATTATCAGAGATCAAGGCATCTGGATTACAGTTCAGGTTTCAGTTATCTCCCTGTCTACTCTAATATACCAGAAAGTAAAAAGGAATATCTATATAATGATTCAGTAATCATAATCAGTCTTTAAATCATAACTTCTCAGTTACAATGTCAACTCTGAGGTATGGTCATCTGGCAACCCAGGAAGAGTTAGAGCTGCTTATCTAGTAAAGATTGAACTAAAGGCAGGAATAAATCAACCCAAGGTATGTCAATATCCTTTGTCACTACAAGCAAGGAAAAGCATCAAACCAGTAATGGAAACTTTAAAAGAAAGTGGCCTCATTCAGCCTCGCCTGTCTCCATATAACATGCCTATACTCCCAGTCTTGACATCTAGCACTAGTGGAGAATATAGGCTTGTCCAAGATTTAAAGGCTGTAAAAAAAAATTGTAAAAGACATTTATCCAGTTTTGCCTAGTCCTTACACTCTATTGACAATTCTGACTGGGAACTTCAAATTGTTCTCTGTATTAGACTTTTGTGTACAAACAGGTACAAAAGGATGCTTTCTTTTGCATACCTGTGGCTTTTGAATCCCAAGAAATATTTGCTTTTGAATGGGAAGATCCAGACACTAAAATTAAAGCGCAACCTATGTGGACTATTTTACCACAAGGATTTAAGAATTCTCCCACACTCTGGAGAATTCTTAGCAAAAGATTTGTGTGGTTTGCAACTGCATTGAGGTGTCCTTTTGCAATATGTAGATGATACCTTGATAGCCATCAAAACTGCAGAAGATTCAGATGCAAATACTATCAAGACTCTGAACTTTTGTAATGCTAGTGGATATAAAGTGTCTCAGAGAAAGCTCAAATTACTAAACCCTGTGTAGAGTCAGATATTTACTCTCCCAGGGCCAGAGGGCCCTCCTGCCTGATAGGCACCAAACCCTGATGAATTGAAGACAAACAATTGCAGGAATTTCTGGGAGTGGCCAATTTCTGCTGCATCTGGATCCCAACTTTGGGCTTATTGCTAAATTTTTGTATGCTGCTGTGCAGGGCTCAGACTAAGAAACCCTAGAATGGACTGCAGAATATAGCCAGACTTTTCATCAAATTAAAGAAAAGCTGGTCACTGCTCCATCCTTGGCACTGCCTGATGTATGGAAACCTTTTTATCTGTTTGTACACAAAAGGCAGGGAATAGGGCTTGGTGTTTTCACACAAAACTTTGGGGGATGTCAATGACCTGTGGCATATTTTTCAAAGAAACTGGACTTAGTGACACAGGGGTAACCACCTTATCTTTGGGCTGTGGCTGCCATTTGTGACATTTTACAGGAAGCTGCAAAATTTACTTTGGATCAGAAAATTACAGTACACAAGCCACACAGCATGCTATCTCTGCTTGAACGGAGAGAAGGCTATTGGCTAACTGCTGGCAAACTGGGAAAATATCAAGCCATATTATTAGATAACCCTAATGTGCACCTCTTCAGTTCTGTGGTTCTTAATCCAGCTACACTATTTCCTGAATCCGAGGTACCTGCTGTGCATGACTGCATTCAGGTGATTGAAGAAGTGTTCTCTAATTGACTAGATTTGGGGGACACCTCTGTAAAGGTACCTGACCTAGAAATGTTAATGGATGGAAGCAGTTTTATGGACCATGGGCATCAATGATCAAGACATGCCATAGTAACCCTGACAAAGGTGCCAGAAGCCAAACTCATGCCACCAGTTACCTCAGCCCAGAAAGCTGAACTTATTGCCCTGAATGGAGCCTTGATCATCTGATGAGGTGAGAAGATAAATATTTATACAGACTCTCACTATGCCTTTTCTGCACAGTCATAGAAAAATCTTGAAGGAAAGAGGACTTTTAACCACCAACAATAAAGAAATTAAGCATCCAGCAATGGATAGACTTGTCTTGCTTATCTGAGCTATACATTATATGTGTGTATTTTTAGAGAAGCATCAGAGCAACACAGTATAACTGACAAGTAAATTTGGTTTTCTCACAGAAGTTAAAGATTTAAAGTACAGGCAATGTCATCATTTACCCTGCATTCTGCTTTACCTTAGTTCTAACCAGATCAGCTTCATTCATATCTCTAATTGAAGTCTGATCTCTTTTACAGCTTCTTTAACAGTTGCTATGTGGAGTTTTGCTGACTTTCAGGACTCTAATTCTGAAGCTTAGTTATTACGCAGTTACCTAGAGTTCCAGGGAAATACCAGGATATACACATAGAGTACAACATCATAAAATTTAGAAATATCAATTAAGATTCAGGAATAGATGTGACTGCTTTAAGAGTTTACAAGCTAGGCCCTAATTTTCTTATAAGTATTTTCTAAATGAGACCATAGAATATTTATCCTTTTGTTTCTGGCTTATTTCACTCAACATAATAACCTCTAGGTTCATTCATCTTGTTGCATGCCCCATAACTTCATTCCTTTCTGTAGCCACACAATACTCCATTATCTGTATACACAACAGTTCACCCTTCTGCTCATCATTGATGGAGACTTCAGCCACCAACATCCAAAGGCAGTCATGAATAATGCTGCCATAGCCATCAGTGTGCAAATATCTAATTGTGTCACTGCTTTCAGTTCTTCCAAGCATATTCTTAATAATGGGATTGCATGATCACAGGGTGACCACATATCTAGCCTTCTGTGGATCAGCCACCCTGCCCTCCAAAAGTGCTGCACCTTTCTATTTCCCTGCCAACACTGAATAGATATACCACTCTCTCTACATCTTTTCTAGCACTTGTATCATTGTTTGTTTATTTATTTATTGAATCTGCTTATTTTTTAGATATATTCACATCCCCTATATTCCATCCAAACTATACAATCAATGAATCAATGTTTCACGGTAGCCTCACTTAGTTGTGCAATCATCTTCACTTTCAATTTTAGAAAATTTTCATTGCTACAAAGAAAAAAATAATAGACACTCAAATACAAAAAAGAAAACTCAAAACACCCCCATAACACTTATCCCCTCCAATTGTTTACCCCTAGTGTTTTTGTGGTATTTGTAAGGTATTATTATTAAATATAGCCCATACCATGTTATAGGTTATTTTACTCTATATGCCACTCTATTATTAACTCTTTGCACAAGCATCATACATTTGTAGTAGTTCATGCATGAATTTATTTATATTTGTAGTGTTAATTGGTGAGATACATGACTTTTAACAACCCCTTTCAATCAAATTCACCTTCAACATGGCACTATTACTTATAATGCCAATAATGAACTACCATCATCTCTATCCATTCCCAACTTTTCAGTTCAACCTCATTAACAATTCAGTACATATTAGGTAACCAATCCCCCCTTCTGTAACTTCTATTTCTAGGTCCCCTATATTCTACATTATAAGACTCTGAGTTTATATTTTCTAGAGGTTCAAATTAGTGAAATTGTATAATAACTGTCCTTTATCGTCTGGCTTGTTTCACTCAGTCTTATGTCCTCAAGGCTCATCCATGTTGTCACATGCTTCAAGACTTCATTCCTTGTTATTGCTGCAAAATAGTCCACCATATGAATATACCATATTTTGTTTATCCACTCATCTGTTGATGGACACTTGGATTGTTTCCATCTTTTGGCAATTGTGAATAATGCTGCTATGAACATCAGTGTGCAAATGTCTGTTCATGTCCCTGCCTTCATATCTTCTGGGTATATCCTGAGTAGCAAAACTGCCAGGTCATAGGGAAACTCGATATTTCATTTTCTAGGAACTGCCAAACTCTCTTCCACAGTGACTATACCATTTTACATTCCCACCAGCAGTGAATAAGTGTTCCAATTTCTCCACCTCCTCTCAACATTTGCAGTTTCTTGTTTGTTCTTATTGGTGTGAGATGATATCTCATTGTGGTTTTGATTTGCATTTCCCTAATAGCAAATGAAGATGAACATCTTTTCATGTGCTTTTTAGTCATTTGTATTTCCTCTTTCAAAAAATGCCTGTCCATACCTTTTGCCCATTTTATAATTGGGTTGTTTGTGCTTTTGCTATTTAGTTCTAGAATTTCTTTGTATATAACAGATATCAAAAACTTATCTAGACATATAGTTTCCAAATATTTTCTCTCATTGTGTTGGCTGCCTCTTCACCTTTTTAACAAAGTCCTTTGAAACACAGAAGTGTTCAATCTTGAGCAATTTACATTTATCTATTTTTTCTTTTGTTGTTTGTGCTTCACATGGAAAATCTAAGAAGCTACTTCCTATCTCTTGGCCTTGAAGATGTTTCCCTACATTTTCTTCTGGGGGTTTTATGGTACTTGCTCTTGTATTTAGGTCTTTGGTCCACTTTGAGTCAATTTTTGTATAAGATGTGAGGTAGGGGTCCTCTTACATCGCTTTGGATATAGATATCCAGTTCTCCCAGACCCATTTGCTAAAAAGACTAGTCTGTCTCAGTTCAGTGGATTTAGAGGACTTGTCAAAAACCAATTGGCCATAGATCTGAGGGTCTGTATCTGAACTGTCAATTCTATTCCATTGGCCAATATGTCTTTCTTTGTGCCAACATCATGCTGTTCTGACCACTGTGGCTTTATTATAAGCTTAAAAGTCAGGAAGTATAAGTCCTCCCACTTCATTTTTCTTTTTTAGGATGTTTTTGACTGCTTGAGGTCCCTTTCCCTTCCATATAAATTTGATAACTAACTTTTCCAAGTCTGTAAAATATGTTGTTGGAATTCTGATTGGAATTGCATTGAATCTGTAGATTAATTTGAGTAGAATTGACATCTTGATGACATTTAGCCTTTCTATCTATGAAAACAAAATGTCTTTCCACCTATTTAGGTCTTCTTTAATGTCTTTTAGCCATGTTTTGTAGTTTTCAGTGTACAGGTCTTTAAAATTCTTGGTTAAGTTTATTCCCATATACTTGATTCTTTTATTTACTTTTGTGAATGGAATTTTTTTCTTAATTGCCTCCTTGGTTAGGTCACTACCATTACTATTGATTTTTGCTTGTTAATCTTGTATCCCACCAGGTATCTTTGTCATAGATTTCTTGGATTTTCCAAATATAGGATCGTGTCCTCTGCAAATAATGAGAGTTGTAATTCTACCTTTCCAATTTGGAGGCCTTTTATTTTCTTCTTGCCCAATTTTTCAGCTAGAACTTCTAGCAGAATGTTGAATAACAGTGGTGACAGTAGGCATCCTTTTCTCATTCAGGATCTTAGGGGGAGGATTTTCAGTCTCTCCTCATTGAATAGGATGCTGGCTGTGGGTTTTTCATATATGCCTTTTATCATATTGAGGAAATTTCCTTCAATTCCTAACTTTTGGAGTGTTTTTATCAGAAAAGGATGCTGAATTTTGTCAAATGCCCTTTCAGTGTCATGGGATTTTTTTCCCATTTAATTTGTTATTGTGTCTTATTACATTGATTTTCTTGTGTTGAACCACACTTACATGCCTGGAATAAACCCCACTTGGCTGTGGTCTATAATTCTTTTAAGTGCTGTTGGATTCAATTTGCCAGTATTTTGTTGAAAATTTTTGCATCTATATTCATTAGGTTGATTGGTCTTTAGTTTTCATTTTTAGTAGTATCTTTATCAAGTTTTGGTATTAGAGTGATGTTAGCTTCATAGAATGAGTTAGGTAATGTTCCCTTCTCTTCATTTTTTTGGAAAAGTTTGAGCAGAAATGGTGTTAGTTCTTTTTGGAATGTTTCATAAAATTCCCCTGTGGAGACATCTGGCCCTGGGCTTTTCTTTATAGGAAGGTTTTTGATGACTGATTGAATCTCTCTACTTGGGATTGGTTTGTTGAGGTCTTCTGTTCCTTCTCTAGTCAGTATAGGTTTTTTGTGTGTTTCTAGGAAATTGTCCATTTCATCTAAGTTATCTAGTTTGTTGCTATACAGTTGTTCTTAGTAATCTCTTTTGTTTTTTTATTTATTTGTGGTCCATGGTAATGACCTCCCTCTCATTTCTGATTTTGTTTATTTGTGTGTTCTCTCTTTTTTACTTTTTCAGTCTAGCTAGGAGTTTGTCAATGTTGATCTTCTCAAAAAATGAACTTTTTGTTTTATCAATTTGATTGTTTTCTTTTTCTCCATTTAATTTATTTCTGCTTTAGTATTTGTTATTTCTTTTCTTCTACTTGCTCTAAGATTAGTTTGTTATTCTTTCTCTTGCTTTTTCAGTTGTTCAGTTAGGTCTTTGTTTTTACCTCTCACTTCCTTTTTAATGTAGGCATTTAGAGCTGTAGATTTTCCTCTCAGCACTCCTTCACTGCATTGTATTCTTGTTTTCATTTGCCTCCAGATATTTACTGATTTCTCATGCAATTTCTTCTTTGACCCACTGATTGTTTAAAAGTGTGTTGTTTAATTTCCATGTATTTGTGAAAGTTCTGGTTCTTTTATGGTTGATTTACAGCTGCATTCCTTTAAAATTTATTCAGACCTTTTTTGTTCCTCAGCATATTATCTATCTTGGAGAACATTCCATGAGCACTTGAGAAGTATTTAAATCCCGGTGTTTGAGGATGCAGTGATCTATATATGTCTGTTAGGTCTAATTCATTTATCACATTTTTTAGATTCTCTAGTTCCTTATTGATCCTCTTTCTGGTTGTACTATCTATAGAAGAGAATGGAGTATTAAAATCTCCCACTATTATTGTAGAGACAACTATTGCTCCCTTCAATATTGCCAATGTTTCCTCACGTATTTTGGAGTTCCTTGATGGGGTGCAGAAACATTTTGATTGTTATTTCTTCTTGGTGAGTTGTCCCTTTTGCTAATATATAGTGTTCTTCCTCATCTCTTATGACATCTTTGAATTTAAATTCTATTTTGTCTGATATTAATATAGCAACCCCTGCTTTCTTTGGTTACATCTTGTATGGCATGTCTTTTTTCATCATTTCTCTTTCAACCAATTTGTATCCTTGGGTCTAAGATGAGTGTCCTATAAACAGCATATAGATGGCTCATATTTTTAAATCCATACTGCCAATATGTATCTTTTAATTTGAGAATTTGATTCATTAAGATTCGAAGTTATTCCTGTAAAGAAAGTTCTTGACCCAGCCATCTTCTCATTTAGTTTTTATTTTTAGTTCTACTTTTTTCCCTCTCTTCCTCTTCATCCTTTAAGTAATCCTTAATAATACTCTTCAATTCTGTGCCCTCCTCCAGATCTCTCTCTCTTTTATTTTTTTCAGCTGACAAAACTTCCTTTATTATTTCTCTCAGGGTACGGTCTCTTGTAAACAAATTCTCTCAGCATTTGTTTGTGAAAATTTTAAATTCTCCTTCACTTTAAGGACAGCTTTGCTGGATACAGAATCCTTGGATGGCAATTTTTCTGTTTCAATATCTTAAATATGCGATGCCACTGCCTTCTTGCCTCCATGGGGCCCATTGAGTAGTTAGTACTTAGTCTTACATGTCTTCACTTGATGGTGGTGAGTCACTTTTCTCTTGCTGCTTTCAAGTCTCTCTCTTCTTCAGCATTTGACAGTATGATTAGTATGTTTCTTGGAGTGAGTCTACCTGTATTTATTCTACTTAGAGTTCATTAGGCTTCTTTGATTTGCATATTTATGTTTTTAATAATGGTGGGGAAGTTTTCCCCAATTATCTCCTCAAATAATCTTCCTAGCCCTTTACTATTCTCCTTCTGGGATACCAGTGATTCTTATGTTTGCATGCTTCACATTGTCAATCATTTCCCTGAGATCTGATTCAAATATTTCCATCTTTTTCATCATTTGTTCTTTTGTTTGTTTGATTTCAGTTTCCCTGTCCTCTAGTTCACTTGCTCTTTCTTCTGCCTCTTCAATTCTGCTGTTGTGTGTCTCTAGTATATTTTTAATTTGATCTACAGTATCTTTTTTTTCCATAAGATCTGCTATTTTTCAATTTGTTCTTTCAAATTCTCTTTATGCTCTTCTAGTGTATTCTTGATATCCTTTATGTCTCTATCCAACCCATTGAAATTATTTCTGAGATTTGTATGTATGTCTTTGATTAGTTGTTCAATATTCTGTGTCTCCTCTGGCTTTTTAATTTGGTCATTTAGCTTGGCCACACCTTCTTGCATCTTCATGTGCTTTGTGATTTTCTGTTGGTTTCTCAGATTTGAATATCTTGCCTAAGATTTTATAGTTGCTCATGGTTGCATTGAAGATCTCCTTTGGCAATTAGTTTATCAGTGATTTCCCAGCCAAAGGCTGAGGCTTCCCATGGGAGTTACAAGTCTACTTGGAAATATGTTGAAGGCTAGACAGAAAAGCAATTTGCCAGAGTACACTTTCCCTGTGTTCCCTGCAGATGGCACTTTTAGGCCACCTCTTCCCCTCAAGCCTGCCTCTCCCCTCCTGTGACAGCCTACTGGGCAGGGTCCAGACCAGATGAAAGTCTGGTTAATGCAGCTGGTCTACATGCATGCTGAAAGCTGCCAGCCCCAATCATGGGGGATGAACACTGTGCACCTCAGTGGAGTATCTGCTTATGGGCCTGGTGGGTCTAGTGATTCCCAGGCTACTGAGTGGACTGACCTCAGACTGTGGAGCTGAAAGGTTCTCCTTCCCCTGCCTGCTGCCAGTTTGGTGGTGCCCTCCTTCTCCATGAGTGTCCCAGGCCCCTGTAGAGAAAGCATATAGGCAGCAGGACCCAGAATGTCTCTGTGGTGGGCCTATTATCAGATTGTCTCTGCTCTGCATCCTGTCTCCTCCTGACTCCCCAAAATACAGGCACCCATAGTGGCTTGTCTCAGGATTGGGGGCTAGGCACTGGGCACTGCTGCAAATGGTGTGGATAAAATACAGATATCTCTATGTGTGGATAAAACAAGTCTGCTGATTCCTGGGTTCCCATGCAAGATCTCCTGGCTGTGGGACAGAGAGATGACTCCCCAACTCCTCCTGCAGCCACTCTGGCCCATGTGTAACAGCCAGCCCAAGGAGTGGACACAATTGAATAAAGTCACCCCATCCTCTCAGACATATTTTCTCCATTTTTTTCAGCCAGATCCTCCCTATATAATGTAAAACTCCCTTTCTGGCTACTCATACCCTAGAGCTGCTGTCCCAGTCACTTTCTACCTTTTCTGTAGTTATTCCCAGTGGAGAAGTTAGCTCTGCCTATCTTATTCTTCCATCTTCCTGGAAGTCCCACTAACAGTTCTTTTGAAATCCTCTGGAAAGTCACACTGGCTGCAGTCATGCAATGGAAGGAAAGGCCCTGACCACTCTGCTCTGCACACTGGGACCCATGCAGACCATGTGGTCTTAAGCTGTTTTTAACACCTCACTTTCACAAGGTGATAGAACATATCCTTTGCAAAAGCTTGCCTTTAAAGGTGAGACTTCTCTTCTGAAATAAAGGGTGATTAGGCCAACATAAACATAAACAAGGATATTATTCTGATATAGAATTTTAATCTTCTTCACAGAATACTCAGATAGTTAAGAAAATTTTTCATTAAGAGCAGACTAATAATCTGAGAAAATTTCATTATTTTAACAGAGAAAAAACAAACTCCAGTTTTGTGTGAATGTGCAGTTTGATACAAAGGCTTATGGAATTATAAACAAGCTTATCAAATTTTAGGCAGCATGAACTATGTGAATCAAAATTCATTTCCACAAACCCTCTGAAACTTCCCATATCCATTCAGGTCTTGTCCTACATATTTATCTCTCATTCTGTTAAAAAAAACAGTCATTTCACTTTAGGACAAAACTGCACTATTTTCTTTAACAGCGTATATCCTGCATACTTTATATACCTGCATAATTTTTTACCAAAAAGATCTCTGAACTACTTTCATGTATCAAAAATGTAATAAAGCTTGTCAAACAAATAACTAATTTCATTAAGCAATCTTCCATTTTTATTATCTTAAAGATCTAATACAGATAATGCTTATTTATTTTATCATTATCTGTATAAACATAGGGAGAACATACCCAAGTAGAAAAAATTGAAATGATGAGAGTTTATGCAAGAAATCATTTTGTTTCCTTTCCTCCAACTGAGGTTAAAAATGTCTTTGTTTTCACACTATCCTAGAAGTATGTACAACCTCAAAAGCCTACTGAATATCAAGCTCTGGAAAATATACTACAATTGTTAATTTTTCCCAAGCATAATCCAGGAAATCCTTTTTCATAGCTCTCAAGGACATTTTCATTTGTTTATTGAATTCTGGCAATTAGATTTCATTTAATTACCATCCCAAGTCTATAAATGTTGTTTAATGCAATTTTACTGAGATATATTCATACACCTTAAAACCCAGCCAAAGTATACAATCACTGGCTCACAGTGTCTTCACATAATTGCGTATACATGCTCATTATCTATTTTAAAACATTTTCATTAGTCAAAAAAGAAAGATAAAAAAGAAAACCCAAATCCTGTATTCTCCTTATCCTCCCTTAATATTGACCCATAGTGTTATGTGGTACATTTGTTACTGTTGATGAAAGAGTATTAAAATATTATTGTTGACTACAGTCCATAGTTTCCAATAGGTACATTTTCCCCTTATACCTCTCTATAATTATTTGTAATAGTGTCACACATTTGCTCTGGTTCATGAGAGAAACTTTTATATTTGTATGGTTAACATAGACATTGTCCACCATAAGATTCACTATGTTATACATTCCCATATAACAGCCCATCCTGTTTTCACAGAGGACCAGATGATTACATGTTTCCTATATTTAAGAAGGTTGAGAAGGGCTTTCTGCTTTCTTGAAAATATTCACAGCTTTTTTTTAACTGTTTAGCTTCTCCTTCAGTATAATCTCTTCTAACATAGGACTTGAAGGATATGAATCATCTCTCCCAGTTATTATAGTAAGGCCTTTCCAATTTTTATCATTTGGAAATTGTACTTGAGTGTTTTTAGGTAAAATTTCTGTCAAATATTCTTCTATATCACAAGGAATAACTGGTTCTTCACTATAAGAACAGAAAACACCAGGTGGTGTATGACAGCAGCATAGAGAGAAGTCAGCATCTTCATTATCAGATTCCTCAGTAGAGATATTATCTTGCAATACCCTCTCCTGCTGATTTCTCTCTCTTAATTCTATATAACTCATTCCATCATTAATTTGATTAATATCACAATCTCCTTGCTTTCCTATTTTCATTCCATGAGCACTAATCAACATTGCCTTCTGAAATTCTTGCCCTTTCAGAAATTGACCATGCCCATGGGTGGGAATGTATTTAATTAGGGTCAGTAGCCTATTTACTCAAAGTAAAGACAGCTTTATCCATATGTTCTGACAGTAGAGTTCTTGTACCTGGATTAAATCTAAAGGTTATTTACAGTATTCTTTTTTTTTTTAATCATTTTATTGAGATATATTCACATACCACGCAGTCATACAAAACAAATCGTACTTTCGATTGTTTACAGTACCACTACATAGCTGTACATTCATCACCCAAATCAATCCCTGACACCTTCATTAGCACACACACAAAAATAACAAGAATAATAATTACAGTGAAAAAGAGCAATTGAAGTAAAAAAGAACACTGGGTACCTTTGTCTGTTTGTTTCCTTCCCCTATTTTTCTACTCATCCATCCATAAACTAGACAAAGTGGAGTGTGGTCCTTATGGCTTTCCCAATCCCATTGTCACCCCTCATAAGCTACATTTTCATACATCTGTCTTCGAGATTCATGGGTTCTGGGTTGTAGTCTGATAGTTTCAGGTATCCACCACCAGCTACCCCAATTCCTCAGAACCTAAAAAGGGTTGTCTAAAGTGTGCGTAAGAGTGCCCACCAGAGTGACCCCTCGGCTCGTCTTGGAATCTCTCTGCCACTGAAGCTCACTTCATTTCCTTTCACATCCCCCTCTTGGCTAAGAAGATGTTCTCCGTCCCACGATGCCGAGTCTACATTCCTCCCCGGGAGTCACACTCCACGCTGCCAGGGAGATTCACTCCCCTGGGTGTCCGATCCCACGCAGGGGGGAGGGCAGTGATCCCACCTTTCAAGTTGGCTTAGCCAGAGAGAGAGGGCCACATCTGAGCAACAAACAGGCATTCAGGAGGAGACTCCCAGGCACAAATATAGGGAGGCCTAGCCTCTCCTTTGCAGCAACCGTCTTCCCAAGGGTAAAACTTATGGTAGAGGGCTCAACCCATCAAACCACCAGTCCCCTATGTCTGTGGTCATGTTAGCAACCATGGAGGTGGGGTAGGCGAATACCCCTGCATTCTCCACAGGCTCCTCAAGGGGGCACTACATCATTTTTTTTTCCTTGTTTTTCTTTCTTTCTTTTTTTTTTTTAACTTTCCCTTCTTTTTTGAATCAACTGTATGAAAAAAAAGTTAAAAAGAAAACAAACATACAATAAAAGAACATTTCAAAGAGACCATAACAAGGGAGTAAGAAAAAGACAACTAAACTAAGATAACTGCTTAACTTCCAACATGTTCCTACTTTACCCCAAGAAAGTTACATAATATAGCAACCTTTCTGTGAACTTGTTCCTACTATATCCATCAGAAATTAACAGACCATAGTCATTTCTGGGCATCCCCAGAACGGTAAAAAGCATATCTGTTCTTCTTGGATTATTGTTCCCCCTTCCTTAATTACTTTCTACTGCTAGTTCCCCTACATTCTACATTATAAACCATTTGTTTTACATTTTTCAAAGTTCACATTAGTGGTAGCATATAATATTTCTCTTTTTGTGCCTGGCTTATTTCACTCAGCATTATGTCTTCAAGGTTCATCCATGTTCTCATATGTTTCACAAGATCGTTCCTTCTTACTGCCGCGTAGTATTCCATCGTGTGTATATACCACATTTTATTTATCCACTCATCTGTTGAAGGACATTTGGGTTGTTTCCATCTCTTGGCAATTGTGAATAATGCTGCTATGAACATTGGTGTGCAGATATCTGTTCATGTCACTGCTTTCCGATCTTCCGGGTATATACCGAGAAGTGCAATCGCCGGATCGAATGGTAGCTCTATATCTAGTTTTCTAAGGAACTGCCAGACTGACTTCCAGAGTGGCTGAACCATTATACAGTCCCACCAACAGTGAATAAGAGTTCCAATTTCTCCACATCCCCTCCAGCATTTGTAGTTTCCTGTTTGTTTAATGGCAGCCATTCTAACCGGTGTTAGATGGTATCTCATTGTGGTTTTAATTTGCATCTCTCTAATAGCTAGTGAAGCTGAACATTTTTTCATGTGTTTCTTGGCCATTTGTATTTCCTCTTCAGAGAACTGTCTTTTCACATCATTTGCCCATTTTATAATTGGGCTGTCTGTACTATTGTCATTGAGTTGTAGGATTTCTTTGTATATGCAAGATATCAGTCTTTTGTCAGATACATGGTTTCCAAAAATGTTTTCCCATTGAGTTGGCTGCCTCTTTACCTTTTTGAGAAATTCCTTTGAGGTGCAGAAACTTCTAAGCTTGAGGAGTTCCCATTTATCTATTTTCTCTTTTGTTGCTTGTGCTTTGGGTGTAAACTCTAGGAAGTGGCCGCCTAATACAAGGTCTTGAAGATGTTTTCCTACATTATCTTCTAGGAGTTTTATGGTACTTTCTTTTATATTGAGATCTTTGGTCCATTTTGAGTTAATTTTTGTGTAGGGGGTGAGGTAGGGGTCCTCTTTCATTCTTTTGGATATGGATATCCAACTCTCCCAGCTCCATTTGTTGAAAAGACCATTATGGCTCAGTTCAGTGACTTTGGGGGCCTTATCAAAGATCAGTCGGCCATAGATCTGAGGGTCTATCTCTGAATTCTCAATTCGATTCCATTGATCTATATGTCTATCTTTGTGCCAGTACCATGCTGTTTTGGCAACTGTGGCTTTATAATAAGCTTTAAAGTCAGGGAGTGTAAGTCCTCCCACTTCATTTTTCTTTTTTAGAGTGTCTTTAGCAATTCGAGGCATCTTCCCTTTCCAAATAAATTTGATAACTAGCTTTTCCAAGTCTGCAAAGCAGGTTGTTGGAATTTTGATTGGGATTGCATTGAATCTGTAGATGAGTTTAGGTAGAATTGACATCTTAATGACATTTAGCCTTCCTATCCATGAACATGGAATATTTTTCCATCTTTAAGGTCCCCTTCTATTTCTTTTAGTAGAGTTATGTAGTTTTCTTTGTATAGGTCTTTTACATCTTTGGTTAAGTTGATTCCTAGGTACTTGATTTTTTTAGCTGCTATTGAAAATGGTATCTTTTTCTTGAGTGTCTCTTCAGTTTGTTCATTTCTAGCATATAGAAACATTACTGACTTATGTGCATTAACCTTGTATCCCGCTACTTTGCTAAATTTGTTTATTAGCTCTAGTAGCTGTGTCGTCGATTTCTCAGGGTTTTCTAGATATAAGATCATATCGTCTGCAAACAATGACAGTTTTACTTCTTCTTTTCCAATTTGGATGCCTTTTATTTCTTTGTCTTGCCGGATTGCCCTGGCTAGCACTTCCAGCACAATGTTGAATAACAGTGGTGACAGCGGGCATCCTTGTCTTGTTCCTGATCTTAGAGGGAAGGCTTTCAGTCTCTCACCATTGAGTACTATGCTGGCTGTGGGTTTTTCATATATGCTCTTTATCATGTTGAGGAAGTTTCCTTCAATTCCTGCCTTTTGAAGTGTTTTTATCAAAAAGGGATGTTGGATTTTGTCAAATGCTTTTTCAGCATCTATTGAGATGATCAATTGATTTTTCCCTTTTGACTTGTTAATGTGTTGTAATACATTGATTGTTTTTCTTATGTTGAACCATCCTTGCATGCCTGGAATGAACCCCACTTGGTCATGGTGTATGATTTTTTTAATGTGTCTTTGGATTCGATTTGCAAGTATTTTGTTGAGGATTTTTGCATCTATATTCATTAGGGAGATTGGCCGGTAGTTTTCCTTTTTTGTAGCATCTTTGCCTGGTTTTGGTATTAGATTGATGTTAGCTTCATAAAATGAGTTAGGTAGTGTTCCACTTTTTTCAATGTTTTGAAAGAGTTTGAGTAAGATTGGTGTCAGTTCTTTCTGGAAAGTTTGGTAGAATTCCCCTGTGAAGCCATCTGGCCCTGGGCATTTATTTGTGGGAAGATTTTTGATGACTGATTGGATCTCTTTGCTTGTGATGGGTTGGTTGAGTTCTTCTATTTCTTCTCTGGTCAGTCTAGGTTGTTCATATGTTTCCAGGAAATTGTCCATTTCTTCTACATTGTCCAGTTTATTGCCATACAGTTGTTCATAATATCCTCTTATAATTTTTTTAATTTCTTCAGGATCTGCAGTTATGTCACCTTTTTCATTCATGATTTTCTTTATATGGGTCTTCTCTCTTTTTGATTTTGTCAGTCTAGCTAGGGGCTTGTCAATCTTGTTGATCTTCTCAAAGAACCAACTTTTGGTGATATTTATCCTCTCTATTGTTTTTTTGTTCTCTATGTCATTTATTTCTGCTTTAATCCTTGTTATTTCTTTTCTTCTACTTGGTTTAGGATTGGTTTGCTATTCATTTTCTAGCTTCCTCAGTTGATCCATTAGTTCTTTGATTTTGGCTCTTTCTTCCTTTTTAATATATGTGTTTAGTGCTATAAATTTCCCCCTTAGCACTGCTTTTGCTGCATCCCATAGGTTTTGGTATGTTGTGTTCTCATTTTCGTTCATCTCTATATATTTAGCAATTTCTCTTGCTATTTCTTCTTTAACCCACTGATTGTTTAGGAGTGTGTTGTTTAACCTCCAGGTATTTGTGAATTTTCTAAGTCTCTGATGGTTATTGACTTCTAATTGTATTCCATTGTGGTCAGAGAATGTGCTTTGAATAATTTCAATCTTTTTAAATTTATTGAGGCTTGTTTTATGTCCCAGCATATGATCTATTCTGGAGAAAGTTCCATGAGCACTAGAAAAGTATGTGTATCCTGGCGATTTGGGATGTAATGTCCTGTATATGTCTGTTCAATCTAATTCATTTATCAGATTGTTTAGGTTTTCAATTTCCTTATCGGTCTTCTGTCTGGTTGATCTATCTATAGCAGAGACTGATGTGTTGAAGTCTCCCACAATTCTTGTGGAAACATCAATTGCTTCCTTTAGTTTTGCCAGTGTTTCTCTCATGTATTTTGTGGCACCTTGATTGGGTGCATAGACATTTACGATTGTTATTTCTTCTTGCTGAATTGCCACTTTTATTAGTATGTAGTGGCCTTCTTTGTCTCTCAAAACATCCCTGCATTTGAAGTCTATTTTATCTGAGATTAATATTGCTACACCTGCTTTCTTTTGGCTGTAGCTTGCATGAAATATTTTTTTCCATCCTTTCACTTTCAGTTTCTTTGTGTCCCTATGTCTAAGATGAGTCTCTTGTATGCAGCATATTGATGGTTCAATTTTTTTGATCCATTCTGCGAATCTATATCTTTTAATTGGGGAGTTTAATCCATTTACATTCAACGTTATAACCGTGAAGGCATTTCTTGAATCAGCCATCTTATCCTTTGTTTTATGTTTGCCATATTTTTCCCCTCTCTCTATTAATATCCTTTATTGTACCCATACCGAATCTCTTTAGTACTGAACCTTTCTCCAAGTCTCTCTGTCCTGTCTTTGTTTCTCTGTCTGTAGGGCTCCCTTTAGTATCTCTAGTAGGGCAGGTCTCTTGTTAGCAAATTCTCTCAGCATTTGTTTGTCTGTGAAAAATTTAAGCTCTCCCTCAAATTTGAAGGAGAGCTTTGCTGGATAAAGTATTCTTGGCTGGAAATTTTTCTCACTCAGAATTTTAAATATATTGTGCCACTGCCTTCTCGCCTCCATGGTGGCTGCTGAGTAGTCATTACTTAGTCTTATGCTGTTTCCTTTTTATGTGGTGAATTGCTTTTCTCTTGCTGCTTTCAGAACTTGCTCCTTCTCTTCTGTGTTTGACAGTGTGATCAGTATATGTCTTGGAGTGGGTTTATTTGGATTTATTCTATTTGGAGTTCGCTGAGCATTTATGATTTGTGTATTTATGTTGTTTAGAAGATTTGGGAAGTTTTCCCCAACAATTTCTTTGAATACTCTTCCTGGACCTTTACCCTTTTCTTCCCCTTCTGGGACACCAATGAGTCTTATATTTGGACTTTTCATATTATCTATCATATCCCTGAGGTCCATTTCGATTTTTTCAATTTTTTTCCCCATTCTTTCTTTTATGCTTTCATTTTCCATTCTGTCATCTTCCAGGTCACTGATTCGTTGTTCAACTTCCTCTAGTCTTGTACTATGAGTGTCCAGAATCTTTTTAATTTGGTCAACAGTTTCTTTAATTTCCATAAGATCATCCATTTTTTTATTTAGTCTTGCAATGTCTTCTTTATGCTCTTCTAGAGTCTTCTTGATTTCCTTCATATCCCGTACTATGGTCTCATTGTTCATCTTTAGTTCTTTGAGTAGCTGCTCTAGGTGCTGTGTCTCTTCTGGTCTTTTGATTTGGGTGCTTGGGCTTGGGTTATCCATATCGTCTGGTTTTTTCATATGCTTTATAATTTTCTGTTGTTTTTGGCCTCGTGGCATTTGCTGAACTTGATAGGGTTCTTTTAGGGTTTGTAGACCTATTGAAGTTCTTATCTCTAATTTATCAGATCTACAGCTTCGTGGAGTACACTTTCTCTAACTAACCAGCAGGTGGCGTCCACGAGCCACCTGTTCTCCACAAGACAGTTCTCCCCTGCTTAGCCTTTTTGGTGAGTGGGGGAGTGAGTCTTGTGGGGCCCAATTGGTGTACCAAGCTTGCGTGTGTAGTTGGTGTTGCCTGCCCTGTATGTGGGGCGTGTTTCTGGGCAGTCAGGGAGGGGGGGTGGCCCTAACAATCAAATCTCCCTGGTGATCCTAGAGTTTTAAAGCTGCTGCAATAGTCTAATCCTTCAGTTCAGTCCTGCCACAGTTTGTCTCTGCCACTGACCCACAAGTCCTTGGTATTGGCGTATGGCTCCTGAGACTTGCAAGTGGGCCCCTCTTCCAGGCTGTGCACCCCGGGTCCTCTGTTGAGGGATGACTGTGCTATGTCACAGGTGAGTGCCGTCCCCTCAGGGCAGTTCTGGGCTGCTGGGCTGTGTAGGGAGGCTCCCAGTCTGCTCAAATGATGGCTGAATGGGGCTTTGTTAATTCACACTGCTCCACCTTCCCAACTCTGGGACAATCAGCTGAGGTTGCAGGGAAGGCTAATGTCCACGCCCAGTTTTGTGGTGTGTGCCTGTTATTTGAAGCCCTTCCGTCACACTGGGTTGTCTGGGGCAGCTCTGGGCTATGGGGCTGGCGATGGGCAGGAGTGTTTCCTGTCCACCAGGATGGTGGCTGTGAGCGGACACCCCTGTTTTCTTGGGAAGTTGTGGTGTTTAGTGAATTTTCTCAGCCACTGAATTATTGCCTTTTGTCTCAGAGCTCTCTTAGTTCTGCTCTTGACTTGACGCGCCCAAATTGCAAGTCTTTGAAGCTTTCTGTATTGGGCTTCTTAGAGTAATTGTTTTAGAAAAAGAAAAAAGGATTAAAAAAATAAATAAATAAATAAAATAAAAAATTAAAAAAATAAAAAAAAAAGGGTCCTCCTCAGAGATCTAATGGGTTATTGAAATGCTAAGAGACAAAGCAACCAGGGCCATTAAGGAAAGGTCCACAGGGCAGAGAGATTGGCTTTTCTTCGGGATTTGCATATGCTCCTTAGGGCCTGAGCTCCGCCCTTCCCCTTTCTGTGTTCACCAGAGCTCTAAAAATCCTCTGCTTTTATTTTGGAGTTTTTCGTGTTGTTTTTTTTTTTTCTATGCCTGTCTCCTCTCTGCTGGGCTGGCTGCTCACAGATTCTCTGGTGTCTGGTCTCTGTCTATCTATGGTTGGAGTCTGGATCAGTAGAATGAGTTTCCGATAAGAGCAGCCACTGCAGTTCTCCCTTCTCCTTCCCGGAGCTGACAGCCCCTCCTCCCACAGGACTGAGCCTGGCAGGGAGGGGCGCGGGTCCCCTGGCCGCAAAAACTTACAGATTTCGCTGATCTCAGCAGTTCGACATTTTCATGAGTGTTGTATGAAGTATGCCCAAAGACAGATTGCTCTGTGGTGTCCAGTCCATGCAGTTCCTGGCTTTCTACCTACTTTCCTGGAGGAGTAACTAAAACATACAGCTCACCAGTCTTCCATCTTGCCCCGCCCTCTACAGTATTCTTTTACTGGTTTATCTAATTCAGGGTGACCAAAATCCAAGTACCATATAATTGCTTTATTCCCCTCTTTAGGGAAGTTTCAGAACTAGTAATTATAATATGCAGTGAAATATTGTTTAGGATTACATTTAGACTTAAACTTACCATCACACCAAGTGGCATTTTTACAGCAAAGAA
This sequence comes from Choloepus didactylus, assembly GCF_015220235.1. NCBI lineage: Eukaryota > Metazoa > Chordata > Mammalia > Pilosa > Megalonychidae > Choloepus > Choloepus didactylus. The sequence goes on along the minus strand of NC_051316.1, from coordinate 12,021,839 downwards.
AATTCAAAGTTCCATCTTTGGTCAAAATCATCACCACATCCCTAAGTCCCAGTGAGTCAAAGGCTATTGAGATCATCATCCTAGAAGATCTCCTCCATGGTGATGTGTATAGGATCTCCTGTGTGGCTACATAGATGTTCTGGCAGATCAGAATGTTCAGCATATGTGGTAGCTTGCTCAACAGTGGAAACAGAGTTGTTGCTGGGATATAGGGGCTCAATATCAGGTGCCAATCATGCTCATTTGCAAAGCTCTGCACTTGGTTGGGTGGCCTCATAGAGCTCTTACTAGAAGGAGTAGGTGATGGCAAGGCAAAGCATACATCATGACAACTTATTAAGTGTCTCTCTAACTCTTGAATAGTAACTTGGGTGCTATATCCAATTTTTATTGGAAGGAAGCACTCAGAATTTGGATCAGTATTATTAAACAGATATTTTCTATCCAGGAACACTTCTGCACATATTTACACATATATTCCAGACTAAGTTTGTTAGTCTTAATTACAATAAAGATAATATCAAAATGATGTATTATATTCCTAACAGTATGAGGAATGTACGAAGTTAATAGAGCAGATTGAAGTTTTCACTTATATTCTTCACTACTAAGGCCTTGTAGTAAAGTTTTATGAAGATGCTGTAAAGGTTTTATAAAGATCCTTGTCCCACTCCATAGTCACTTAGTATTCCTTTTTCTCCCTTCTGTGGAGAGTATTCTAATTTGGAAGCCATGTTGGAATCCTGAAGGTCAATACTATAAGTATAGTAAGAATTATTAGGATGACTATGGGCTTACCATAAGTTAATATATCAATTATTCCATGAAAGATGCCTTTGGTAGCAGTACTCATAAAACTGGGTATTGTTTTAGCAGATGAGGCAACAGCAGGACAGACACCCACCAATGCTTCTCCTGATTGCTTGACTACTCTGGAGTGTCCCATTCATGTAAGTCCAGTCTGAGAAGGTTAGACTTTATATCTTCTATCTGATCTTCAATGCTAGCCCATGTACCAGTGATGACCTTGACTTTAATTTTCTTCAACTTAGCTAAGATTCCAACCTGGTGTGGTAACCTCAGTTGTATTTTTGGTATTTGAAAGTTATCCAATACAAAAATTTTTTCTTTAGACTGAAGTTTCTTTAATATATTTTTTAAAGCATGTTACTCTATCATTGACAGGGACAATTGAGAATTGATATGGAGGTATATTACAGTCTATAGTATCTGACATAACTACGTAACTGCCATTCTTTAAAGGAATGAATTCTAAGGAGAAGAAACTGCTTTTCCAGTTACTGGACATTTACTCCCAGTTTTGTTGCCACAAGGTTGATGTAGATTAATATTTTCACAAATAAGATAATCTTTCTTCACATCCTCTAGGCTTTAAATAATATAATTCATAACATTCTTGACTAATATGAGTATAAGGTTTTTGTATCTTTGTTAAAGTGAGTTGAGTTCCTGTTTTTACTAAATGTCCAATGTTTAATACTTGCCAGTTAGTATAATATACTTTGCTAAGTTGAATTGTTTGATAATAAATCCCTATTTCCCAGATACTTTTAATTGAAGATGTGTAAGTTTTCTTTATATCACATATAATGCTGCATGCTGTTCACTTAACTATTTTCATACCATGTTGAGGTATACTAAGACCTTCTTTAATTCATGTTCCATTTAATATTTAGTCAATTCTCCCTTCTGTGGAGAGTATTCTAAAATTTTGTATGTAAGATAGGATCAACATGGCTGTAGTTAATTCATCTATATGCTGAGTGTCCTCCATGTTGGCTTCCATGAGGGTCACCACATGTCTTTTAACATATGTAATCCATCAGCTAACTGGTGATCATTTAAGTTAGAATGTTTGGATACTGTTGGTATTGAATTAGCCATCATAAGTCTTACTTTCTGAAGTCTTTGAGTGTTAGTGAGGCTTATTTTTCCTTGTTTTAAGGGGCAAGAATTTACTTCCTTCTGTTTACTCTTAATTTCTGTATTAGACATATTGACTTCATTAACCAATCCCCATATCTTATCTTCAGTTGGAAGTTCTTTAATATTAATAGTATGATTTTCTATTTGAGTTATAAGAAGTTCCTTTAATGAGCTAACCACACTTTCTACATGATTTTTTTTTTAGTTTCTGCTATACATTTCTGATATAGTGAGTATGTCTTATAATTAGGCTTTACAATTTTCCCTTCCTTTTTACATATTGATGCAGGGAATGTTTTGGAATATGTTAATTTTACCCAATCCCTTTTAATTTTGGAGACAGTCCATTTTGGATAATAAAGGCAGAATTCACCTGGAGAAGATTGTGATTTATATTGACATTTAACTTGTTCTTCTTGTATATTTTTGGGGTCAGAGAATTGTCTCCAAAATTGACATGCATAAGGATGAACATTATTAGCTTTAATAAATTTAACACATTCAGGTAATATGCTGCTTATATTTTTTGAAAATATTCACAATCTCCTTCCCATAAGGAATAAGTAGTATATGTGGTATTTAGGAAGTAAATTATCTCTGGATGATTATAAAATTGAGTAATAGTGGGAGTTTGGATAACCTGTCTGAAGGTTCTCCATTAGAACTATTATTCTTTTTCCACTCTGAAGGCAGGGCACCACCTTTCAATAGGCCAGTTATATTATTTTCAATCACTGGAAATAATTTCTTATTTAGAACTTGTTTTTGTTCAGTCATAGTTCTAGTAATCTGCCACCAACTATCATAAAAATTGGTGGAAGAAAAGATAGCCTGTTTATATGTAGCATTGCCTCCAGAATTACAATATGCACCAGTACATGAATAATTTTGATTAGCGATAGTCCAATTTCTTGACCTTATTATTTGTGGTTGAATGTGGTTAATTCCAGGCATTAAGTCTGGTGGTACCAGAATTGCCACTAGATGGAGGTATAAGGCAATGATCCTGGATAATTTCAGAAAATGGCCAAATTCTGTCTGTGTTAAATTTTACTAAATAGCAATGCCCAAATTCTTGAAATCACCTCTTTTGTTGATATTATTCCTGAGTGTATGGCTTATCTAGAGGTAAAGTAAAAGGCAAGACAATTTCTTGCAATTGGGCAAATTCATTATTGATTGAGTCAAGATATTTTGTCCTTGAGTGGTATATATTGGATTATCTTGTGCCAAACTAAAAGTATCTTTCAAGAGAATTTGTGAGATAACCAGAGTTCATTTCCTGCATATTATAGGCTTAGGGAATGGTTCCCAAAACATACCTTGTTGAAGACCATGTATTTCTAAATGAACATTCCTAGGTGCAGGATGGATGGGCTCATTATTCTGGATGATACTGTGGAGAGACAGGAATATCAGTCATTGGTGTGACACTAATTAATTTCCAAGAGATTATCAGACCAGGATGATGATAGTATTTTTTTTCAATTGCAATCTAAAAACTGCTGATGCAATAAACACCAGGATAAATCCAATAATTATTAATTTTTTGGATAAATCCAAAAAAGAACCAGCAAAGTATTTGTATAGATGTGGCCCAAAAGGTATACAAAATTATCTGGACCTCACCTATACAGTGTGTTTTGAGATTTCTTCACTTTCCCATCCTGTGTCCTCTAGATCAATGTTGGGATCTTTCTTCATAAAAAATCCATATATTTTGCCCTATTCCAAATCATCCAATCCAGAAGATTGAGGACTGGTGTATATCTTTCCATAATGAGAGTGGGCTTCAGATTATCAATAACAATATTTTGCCATTGGCCAAGAGGGTCCAATGTCTTGACAGTATGATCATCAAATACTGTAAGAATTTTAGTAGGCTTTTTCCATCATGGATGCAGAGGAGTATACTTCTGTACCCTCTCATGGGTGATTTGGCCAATGAGAGGTTTACAACCAGAAGTGCAGGAGGATGATGCAGCAGATGTAATCTCCTCTCTGAGTTCCTGCAGTAAAGATAATTATTCTTCTCTAGACAAATTAGCATCATTTACATTTTCAAAAGGCCAATTAGAATTTACACCAAACATTAACTTATGAGATGCTTGATGCATCTGTAAGGTGGCATATTATTGATGGAAAGCTGAACAAAAGGGATAAGTAGATACAACTTTGGAGGCCATTCATTCAACAGTTTAGTTAAGACATGTTTTATTTCACTATTTTTCCACAACTTTGGGAAAATTCCAAATTCCAACTGTATACTTCTGTCCTTGGTCCACTGTCACAAGGTAGCAGACATGAATGCTGATAAAATGTTGAGAGCTTTAATACTTGCATTAGCATTTTGGGCCTTGGTTGGAATAACCAACAGTATCCCATTTCAGCATCAAAAAGAATGTGTTCATGACTATGAGATGAGGGTAAAGGATGGATATAATCCATATAGAACTTTTCAAAAGGTTTATCAGGATGAATAATTTTTTTGGAGGAGTAGGAATTTGGGAGGAAGCATTAGTTACTTGGCATTCTCATAATTGGCCACAATGTATCTGACTGTTTTAATCACATTAGGTCACCAATATTTATTTTTTAGTTTAATTAAGGTAGCTTCCCATCCTCCATGAATTGTTCCAAATCTATTGTGGACCTGTTGGGCCAATTTTACTCTTTCCATAACTGGAGAAATAATCCTTTCCCCTTCATCTCATTCAATAATCACATTACCATTTTCCAAAAGATATACATATTTTACAGGACACCCCTTAGGGTTAGGACTCTTTGAGTCCAAGACTTGTTCCAGCTCCTTGTCCAGGCTTGGTAATTTTGTAACCATTCCTACCATATGACTGCTTTGTATAGCCAACTGGTCTGACATGTTACCTTCAATATGAATAGAAGTACCTTGTTCTGGTGCCCTGGCTCATGCACAATGTGGACACTGGGCTTATTTTGTTACAATTAGCAATAACTTTCCATTTACTTATATGTTGCAGAGGTTTTTTCTTTTTATTAACAAACCCATTGGAGATCCAAATATCCAATTCTTCATTAAAGCTTTTAGCTAAGTACATGCTGTCTGTAACTATTAAAATTGGCCCTTTGTCCAATATAGCTTCTTTGACAGCAAATTCTAGGGCACTTATTTCAGCATATTGCATAGTATGATCCCTACAGGAAATCTCCATTGTTTAATAATGGAGAAATTAGGGTCAAATTTACTTTTCACTCTTCCTATACCAGCAAAATGTGTCTTCTGGGGATCAGGATTTTTAATAGATGACCCATCAGTATAATATACTGCCTATACAAAGTTAAATCCTATTTTGGGAGTACCTCAATCTTATCATCTAATAAAGGCTGTGGTAAAATTCTGAATGTCTGGAAGTGTAGGATCATGGAGAAATATTAGCTGAGGGTTTTCAGAATGTGCCATCCAAGTAATACATCAGGAATGCAAAGCTTTTCTTTCTAGCAAGGATGTTTTTTGAATATGTGTGGGTGAGGCTAAAGTTAGGTAAATATGTACTTGTGCACCTTGTGCTGAGTCTAGACCCTTAATTATTGCTTAGTGCATTGTTGTGAGTAACTTTTCAGTAGGCTTAAATTTTATTTCAGCAGGAGTAAATATAAAATTAACATATTGAATAGGTTTTTTACCTCCTGCATTATATATTCAAATATATCCTACTATTGGTGAACTGTGAAGTTTAGTTATTAAGGGTTTCTGAATATCCCTGTTTTCTAAATAAGAGGCATCATTTAATTTCTTAATTATTTCTTGTAATGCCATACCTTTTTTCTCCATCCATTAAATGTTGCCCCTGTGCTCTGCTAATAACCAGATACAAAGGTTTAATCAATTCAGCAAAATCTGTAATAAAATTGTGAACCAAGTTTAAAAACCCAAATATACTTTGTAATTGTTTCAGTGTTTTAGGATCTGAGATATTTAGAAGTTTTTCTCTAAACTCTGTGTTAAATCAGGACCTTTCTTAGTAATATTGAAACCAAGAAATATAACTTCTTTTGCTTCCTCTGACTTTTTTAAAGAAATAATATAGCCACTCTTTAATAAGATTTTAAGCACTTGTTCTAGTGTAGATAAATGTTCTTCTGTTACAATAGAAAAATATATATCATCCACATAAAACTCTACACCTAGTATTTCTTTTAATATATCCACTACATCAGCAGTAAATAATGCTGGACTATTAAAGAAACCTTGAAGTAACCTTGTCCACACAAATTGTTTTCCTTCCCATGTAAATGCCATTAACCAGTAACTTTTTTTTAATGGAATGTGCCCAGAATCCATTTGATATTTCCAGTGTAGTTTTATGTCATTCTCTCTGCACCTGTGTTAATATCCCTACTAAATGTTGGTTTTGAACTGCTATTAAAGGAATAACTTTATTAACTGCCCTAAAGTCTAAAACCATCCTCCAAGATCCATTATGTTTGGGAACCAGAGAGATGGGCATATTCATATAACTATTCTGATGGAGTAGTACTCCTTGTTTTATTAAATCATTTATCACCTTATAAATGATTTTGCCTTCTAATCATGCTGCTTCTGTGACATTGATGCAACCGTTCCTGTTGTAATGTGATTAGGAGGAATTTCTCTACAATCAATCTGCTTATTCCACTTTTGCCATAAGAAATAATATTTTTGTAGAAGTAACCATAGTTTAGCTTTCCTTTGTTCAGAGAGGTTACAACTCTTAATAATATAATTTTTATATTCCTCAAGTGGTAATTTAATAGTAAGTTGTACTTCACAATTTGTTAGTTTAATCCAAGGCACAACCATAGCAGCTATTAAAGCATGATCTAATTTTATGGAAATGATTTGCCCTACAACTTTATGTCCATCCATTTTAAAGATTAAATAGTACACAGGCATTTTTTGTTTACCATGAATAGTTTGTATTTCCTCATAATCTACTGGACCTTGTCACTTAAAAATTCTTTTGGAAAACAAGAAATCCTTGCCATTGAGTCATAATGCCTTTAAATATTTTGCCCCTGTGTTGGACCTGAAGTTCCATCATGAGACGAAGTGGGAGAGGGAGGTAAATGTACTTGTTGCACCAAGTGCACATTTCTATTATTTCCTCCTGACCTTCAGGGCTGTGAAATAATTTTCAATCCTTTGTCTTTTTTCTGGTCTTGTGGTTGTTATTCTTGATGTTCTCATCATCTATAGGAACTTGGAGAGTTTCCCTCTGGTTTATCCAACCACTGAGAACAATTTACATTGGGTCTCAGATTGTAGCATCTTAATTGTCTGGGAAGGTCTTCTCCATTATTCTGAGGTTGTTGGTGCTTTTGGCCTTGTGATCTTTCTTGATCCTATTGTCCTCTATTATCTACAAAGTTCCTTATATTTCTAGGAATAATGGGCACTTGTGGAGATTGTGGAGGATGTTGGGATGGATGAGAGGATCTGAAGTCTCCTTTATTTTGAGTCCTTGTTTGATTTGTCTTCTTCCATTGCCTTCCTGTTGAGTAGAATGTTGTTGAGATCCTGGTGGATGTTGCATAGGTTGTCCAGGAAAGTTATGTCCAAGGGTTTGATATACTTCAGTGACAATTTCAGAAAAAGCACTTGCTTTAGCATTATCATCTGGAAGTATATCTAATTAGGCTTGAACAGCAACTACTGCTGCTTTCCCTGGAAGCAGTGGTCAAACTATGCCAATAACTAGGGCATAGTAGTTATTAGATAACATCAGCCCATAGTAAAAGCCACTATAACACCATCAGAATTAACAATACCCTTCAACTTAGTGGGCAAATGATGTAATACCAGTGTTCCATGAGCTCTTTGATGAATAGCAGGTATGGTGCTACTCCAGTCCTGTGCTTCTTGATCTGTGACATGCAATGTGGCATGTGAAGCTAATAAACCATTAACAACCTGTCTCTGCAAAGGTCCACTATTAATAGGCATTACATCTTACATAACTTGTACATTTCATCTAAGCTGTAATGCTATGGCCCATGGGTCATTAGGTGTGGCTCTTACAACAGTCTTGAAGATGATTCATAGGCAAGGCTAATGCCCCAGGTTGAGGTTGTATAATAATCTGCAGCTGAATGGGAGGATTTTGTGGCTGAGGTGCCCCCATGGCTTGCCACTGTTGAAATCTACATATCATTTCTCTCAGAAGTGCTACTTCTTCTTTTATCTGCTGGTTATTTAATAGTGCTAATTCAGCCATTGTTATGGGTAGGAAATGATGGCTTAAATCATCCCCTGACAGCCAATGACCATGTATAATTGTCCATGTCTGTAAATTCCAGTTAAAAAATGGTACATCCACTAGTTTGGCCATTAATTGTGCATAAGAAACATTCAGTAAGGTATCTGTAGTTAAATCAATAGGTCCAGGTACAGGTGTATAGGTTGGTTGTGGTAATGGATGTCAATTTCCATCCTTAAGATCAATTGGAATCCTAGCAAACCTGCCACCTACTCCCCATGGCCCTGCATCAACTCTTACAGTAAGAATACCCTGATGCCCTGGAGTCCTGGCTCCTCATAATACTATTAACACTTGTAATCCTGCAACATCTAAATTTCAAGGTTGAGAACTTAAGGTAAAAGGAACAATTTATAATGTAAAAATTAATTGATACATTACCAAGCCTGGGAGCCCCCACTGCTCCAGATGCAGCTGGATATGAGATCAGAGAGCTCCCTTTTGTCTGAATTACAGAAAATTTATAGCATCTTGATTTAGAGTACCTTAAATTAAGTCATATTCTCTTTTTACACTAAATGATGCTCCATGAAAACAAATAACTCATGAAAGGAAGTGTCTTGATCCACAAGTGGCTCAAAATCAAAGGAGGGTATCCACAATGCTATCAGAGACTTAGTTTTGAATGTCTGTAAAACTCCACTGATAATATTTTTACTAATTAAGCTATGCCTTCTGTAAGAACAATATAGCTTACTTTTACTAATATAAAGTTTAAATATTAGAAAAGAGATTACTATTACTTGTCTCTAACTTGTTAATATAGTTTTCTTATTTTATTCTATGATTAGTTTAGCCATTAAATCATATGGATAAACACAAACATACATTTAATTAGGACTGTATTCAACCTTGCTACATTACATGTGACTTATTAATGTAACACCTGCAGCCCACCCTCTTTTCACAGAGGACCAGATGATTACATGTTATCTATATCTAAGAAGGTTGAGAAGGGCTTCTGCTTTCTTGAAAATATTCACAGCTTTTTTTAACTGTTTAGCTTCTCCTTCATTATAATCTTCTGATATAGAACTTGAAGGATATGAATCATCTGTCCCCGTTACTATAGTAAGGTGTTTCCACTTTTTTATCATTTGGATATTGTATTTGAGTGTTTTTAGGTAAAAGTTCTGTTAAATATGCTTCTATGGTTCTTCACTATCAGAACAAAAAACATCAGGTGGCATATGAGAGCAACAGAGAGAGAAGGAGTCAGGATCCTCATTATCAGATTCCTCAGTAGAGATATTATCCTGTGATAAACTCAAGAGCTGACACAGGCCAGTTGTTTGCTGATAATTAGACATGGTTGTGGATGCAGAGAAAAGGGTGTTTGGAAGTGCTAAGCTCCAAGATGAAGCCCAGAGTTTGCCCCAGAGAAGCTAAGAGAGAACCAGAGACATTTTGAAGAATGCCATTTTGAAAGCAACCTGGGAGCGATGGAACAGCAGATGCCAGCAGGTCAAATCTTTACATAACAAAGAAAAGACCTATACTCTTCCTGATTCTACAGCTACCAAAACTCACACTGCCACGCATTCACAAATGCTTGTCCAACTTCCTATAGTTTAATTCAAAGGATAAAACAAGGAGTAGAATCCATATCATGTATAATTTATAACATGGCTTTGAACCTATAGAGAAGTGCTGTCCAATAGAAACATAATGCAAATCACATATGTAACTTTAAATTTTATGGTATGTCTTAGAGTATATCTCAAATCAGATGCTGAAGTTTCATCAGAAATATTGGATCTGTATAAATTTTACAGTTGAAATAGATTCAGGTACCCAAATTGCTCCACACATTCTTAAAAATTTTACAATACTGAATTGAGTTTCAGGTTTCAAATTTAAATTGCCTAAAATTAAATAACATTTAAAAATTCAGTTCTTCAGTCAGACTATCTGTCTTTCAAGTTCAAAAGCCACATGTAGTATGGTTACCCTATTGGGCAGTGCAACTACACACATTGGTATTTCAGGTGTTACTCTGAAAACATTAGGCCTTATTGTTTACCAGCTTGAAGTGAAAAGTCAAATGAATTATTTCATTTTTTGTACCTCTATTTTCTGAGACTGTAACCTCTGAAGTATAATGGATTATAGTTAAAATTATTTAATAATACAAATTCTAATTATTGCTATAATCACAAAATAACTCATAGCAGCTGACATGTTTGGGATGCCATGTTATTTAACAACTAGCTCATTGAGCAGTAGCTGCATTTTGAAGAAGAGCTTAAATTTGATAGATGTTAGTAGCAATAAATACTAAGCATTTATAGAGTACTGTTCATCTTTAATGGAGATTAAAAATAGCAAATAATTTAATAAATAATAATATGTCATTCTTATTAGAAGTGAATTCCTGAGACCAAAGAGGCCATTTTTGCTCAACAAAAACCATCAATACACTTGTCATATACTCTATATATAATGTATATTAGTTCAAGTGTTAATATCTTATTCCTTGTGCTGGTTGGATATATTATGTCCCCCAAAATGCCATGTTCTTTAATGCAATCTTGTGGGAACAGATGTATTTAGTCTTTATTTTATTGGAACCTTTGAATTAGGTTGTTTCCATGGAGCTGTGACCCACCCAACTGTAGGTAATAACCTTGAATGGATTATTTCCATGGAGATATGGACCCCACCCATTCAGGGTGGGTCTTGATTTAATCACTGGTGTCCTAGAAAAGCTCACAAACAGAAGGACCTCAGAGCAGCTAAGGGTGACATTTTAGAGAGCAGCTCAGAGAGACATTTTGGAGATGACTACTGAAAGCAGATTTTTGCTGACACTTTGGGGATGTTAGCCCAGGATTTTCTCAGGAGAAGTTAAGAGAGGACAAAATGCCCCAAGAGCAATATTTTGAAGAAAGCACAGAAGCTGAGAGAGGAATCAGAACACAACCTGGGATCAGCAAATGTCAGCCACATGCCTTCCCAGCTAATAGAGGTTTTCCAGATGCCATTGACCTTCCTTTGGTGGAGGTATACTCATGTTGTTGCCTTAATTTAGACATTGTCATGGCCTTCAGACTGTAAATTTGTAAGCAAATAAACCTCCTTTATAAAATCCAGTCCATTTCTGGTGTTTTGCATTCTGGCAGCATTAACAAACCAGAACAGATTTTGGTACCAGAGACCTGGGGTGCTACTGCTGTTGCACCTGCAAATACCAAACATGTTGGAATTGGTTTTTAAGTGGATAAGGGTGAAATTCTGGAAGAATTGCAAGGAGCTTGATAGAAAATGCCTGAATGGCTTTGAAGAGACTGTTGGTAGGAATATGGGCTCTAAAGATACTTCTAATGAGAACTTGAGCAGAAATGATGAAAGTTATTGCACCTGGAAGAAAGGTGATCCTTGTTTTAAAGCAGCAGAGAATTTGGCAAAATTGAATCCTGATGTCAGATAGAAGGCAGAATTTGAAAGTGTTGAGCTGGGATACATAACTGAGGAGATCTCTAGACTGTGTGGAGGATGTAAACTGGCTTCTCCTTGCAGCTTATAGTAAAATATGAGTGGAGAAAGATAAACTTAGAACTGAACTCTTGGGTTCAATGAAACCAGAAATTGATGGTCTAGAAAACTCTGGGCTTTCAGAAAGCAAAACCCTAAAGGCTATAGCCCCATGTGAGGGTTCAACTGAACATGGAACTCAACTGCCGTTTCAGTACAATTCAGAATTGGAGATGGAATTATCCAGAAAGGATTTGTGGAAAGTCCTATTGTCTGCTGGTTTTGACCCTGTAAACTGCATGCCAAGCCTACAGAATTTTTGCAAAATCTGTATAAATGGAACCACTGCTGCTCTGGACTGGAGGGGATGGAGTAGGGACAAATTGAAGGAAAATTTTTTTCAAAACAGAACAATGGAAATTGAGGTCTGGAGTTAAGAAATCTTGGGCAAGGAGAACACAGGCAACCCATACATGTGGAAAGGTTGAGTTTGTCCCAGAAGCAGAGGGCAGGCCTTCCACTTCATTGCTCAGGAAGACTGCTGCCACCCCAGACCTCAGAGTGTGGAGCACATTCTCTGGGTATTGGGGGGAGCTTAGCCACCACCTCACTGATCAGAGAGGGGAGAGCCTTTGACCTGGAGAGGCAGAGTCCAAGTGGTGCCAGTTCTTAGGAGGGTGGGACCAAGAAGAATGTGGTCTCCCCAATGTGTGGATATGTTGGAGTAATCACCCCTGCATTTGGAGAGAAAAGGGATGCCATGAAGGCCCTTGGAAAGGGTTAGACTCCTGCTCTCTCAAGCCCCAAGGATAAAATGTCATTCAGTAAATGACTCTCAGACTCTGAAATCTAATGAAGTATAACCTGTGGGTTTTAGGAACTATTTTGGTCCTGTTAACCTTGTTTTCCTTTCAGTTTCTCTATATGGCAATGGAAATGTTTATCCTATGACTGCCCCTCCTTTGTATATTGGCAGCAGATAACTTGTAAGTTTCACAGGTCCACAGCTAGAGGGCAATTTTGCCTTAGGACAGACCACACCTGTAACTAATTTTATGGGATCTTGTATTTAACTATTGTTACTGAAATGATTTCAGTTTCTGTGATATTGTGATGGAATTAATGTATTTTGTATATGGAAAGATCATGTCATTTTAGGGTCCAGGGGATGTAATGTGCCAGTTTGGATATATTATGTGCCCCCAAAATGACATGCTCTTTAATGCAACATTGTGGGAGCAGATATATTTAGTCTTTATTTGATTGGAACCTTTGGATTAGGTTGTTTCCATGGAGATGTGACACATCCAACTGTAGGTGATAACCTTGAATGGATTTTTCCATGGAGATATGGACCCCACCCATTCAGGGTGGGTCTTGATTTAATCACTGGTGTCCTAGAAAACTCACAAACAGAAGGACCTCAGAGCAGCTGAGGGTGACATTTGAGAGAGCAGCTTAGAGAGACACTTTGGAGATGGTCACTGAAAGCAGACTTTTTGCTGACACTTTGGGGATGCTAGCCCAGTGTTTGCTCTGGAGAAGCTAAGAGAGGACAAAATGCCCCAAGAGCAATGTTTTGAAGAAAGCACAGGAACTGAAAAAGGAGCCAGAACACAGCCAGGGATAAGCAGATGCCAGCCATGTGCCTTCCCGGCTAACAGAGTTTTCTGAATGCCATTGGCCTTCCTTCAGTGAAGGTATACTTGTGTTGTTGCCTTAATTTGGATGTTTTCTTGGCCTTCAGACTGTAAATTTGTAAGCAAATAAACCCCCTTTATAAAAATCCATTTCTGGTATTTTGCATTCTGGCAGCATTAGCAAACCAGGACATTCCTCATTGATGAACACTGTATTATATTAACAATTAATTGCATTATTTTTCTGATTCTGACCACCAGAATAATCTAATCTTAACAGGGAAAAAAAGCCAATCCATTTCTGATATTTTGCATAATGGCAGCATTAACAAACTGGAGCAATAGTGCTCTTAAATTTGCTCCAGCATACACTGTGTTGCCAGGATTTACTCTTGTCTGCTGCCTGCTTTGTTTTTTCTATTAATGTTCTCTGTTCTTCTCATGTTATTAAGTTGCTTAACAAGACTGTGATGTTAGTCCAATTTGGGTTAAATGTTGCTAATATTAAGCCTTCTATTTTCTTTGGGTCTTCTCTATAGAGTGGGGTATTAGTTTCCCAGTTATATAAATCTGATAAGGGTAATGGAGTATGATATATATAAATCCTCTTGCACTTTCCTGTTTGTCTATTCTTACAGGCACTTGCTAGAGGTTTAGAAAGTTTGCCTTCTGTTGGCTCAGCTGCTGGTTTTAGAGAGTAACCTCAACAAAATTGAGTATCCTAATGGGTATAGGAGGGGGAGATTATTTCTATCTCAGGATTCTTTACCTCTAGTAAAGGGGAATTCATTTCCCCTCTAGTCTTTACAGGTAAAATTTTATATTTTCTCATTAACATTGATTTTCAGAGAGAAAAATAAATGATTGAATATACATCATCTCATCCTATTTCTGCTTTCTTCTGCAGAACAAATCTAATAGTAATACAGTGTTCTTTTTCTATAGAACCATTTTCAGACCATTTCTCTCATGATTCTAAGTCATTTTGAGGCCAGACTGTATTATAGAAATAAAATGTTTTGTTTTTTCATAGGCTCATAACTAAAATCTTCCAAGTTTTTCAAAATACAGCCCAAAGTGCTATATTCAGGAATGTTATTAGACTTTCCCTTTGAAAGAGTTTCAGCAATTAGTAACAAATTAGGAAAAACTGATCAATGAAAATATAGTAACACACCAGTTAATTAAACACACACTTAACTACTATATCTAAGTAACACTCCAATTAACAATTAAACAGACACTTAACACTTACTATACTTTATCAAATTGCTTTATTAAGGCTTAATTGCTTAATATTAGCAACATTTAACCCAAATTGGACTAACATGCTATTTGATAAAGCATGGACTAACATGCTAATTCCAGTAATTTATTAATTGCTGGAATGCTGATATTTCAGGATTATACTAACCAGACAGACTCAGGTTAAAGTCTCAAACCCCAAACAGAATGGTACTCAGAAAACAGAATGGTACTCAGAAAATGGTACTCAGGTCAGAGCAAAGGATAATTCTGGAAGTGGGACTCAGGGCCTCAAACCCAGGTCTATGGGACTTGAACCCCTGTACAAACTTCCCAATCCACATCTACTTAGTGACTCACTTACCTGTTTACCAGATGTGCAGACTTGGAACTGGAAACTGTTTCTCCCTTTGAAGCTTTAAAGCAGTGAAGAACCTGGAGAACCAGTAGAGCAGGGGAAAACCTGATTGCTGAGCCTCTAGACTAATAGAATCTAGTGACCATAAAAGGCTTATCTGTCCTGCTGGGGATCCAGAACTTTGAGCAGTTTGGACTCCTTATTCCTTAGGAATCTTTGGTACCACCAGGATTACCAAACTGTTACCAAAGAAAAGCAAGGGGTTCTCTGCCAATGTGCTCAAATGACCAATTCCTGAGGCACTGGAGTTTCAAAGAGAGAATGAGTTTTTTGCTAAGTGTGAAGCAGGGTATCAGATGGCCTAAAAACCTGTCTTTCCAATTCTAAGCGGTTTACAGTTTTAAAAGGATCACAATAGTAATTACAAACAAGGGCTGAGAGTAGGCTAGAATAACCATCAAAATGGTAAGTATAAACAAAGTCTGGGACTAGTTCAGGGAGTTTCAGTAATCTCAGCTATTAAATTTTGTGCTATTCCACTATACACTAGAAGGTAACAAAAAGAAAAAGCATCTATATAATGATTCAATAATCATAGTCATTTGTTAATTCTTTATCTCAGTTACACCCTTTGATGGTACAAAGGTGGATGGACCCCAGAAAGGTATGTTCTTAAAGTTAATTCTTTCCTATGGATATGGACCTATTGTAAGCAGGATCTTAAGACATGGCTCACCCCATTTTGTGTGTCTTAATTCTCTTACTGGAGCCTTTACAAGATAATGAAATTCAGCCAAAGAAACAGCCATGGAAGCCAGAAGCAGAATGCAATGAAACCTGGAAGAGAAGGAAGAGGGCATCATATGCCACCATGTGCTTTGCCATATGACAGAGGAGTCTAGGATAGCCAGTAGTTGGTCTTCAGAAAGTGTCACCTGATGATGTCTTGATTTGGACATTTTTCTCAGCCTCAAAACTGAAAGCTTGTGAGTTAATAAATTCCCGTTGTTAAAAATCAACCCATTTTATGGTATTTGCATTTCAGCAACCTAGCAAACTAGAATGCACCTTATACTCCCTGTTCATAGAATGTTAATGATTGGTTTGGCATTCCTTTGTTCTCGTGGGAACAAAGGGGGAAATAAGTCATAAGAAGCAAGGGAGGCAAGGTTTGCACAAATGAAACTACCCTACACTTTGGTTTCTCTGTATTGATAACTCATGGCATTCAAGAAAATATTTATCACATCACTAGCTGGACACAAATTAAGGGACAGCAAAGAGACTCGATCCTAGAGTTAAGAAATTAAAATGTTAAAATGTACAATGTGCAACAAAAGATTACAAGGCAGAGGAGGCGGGGCAAGATGGCAGACTGGTGAGTTGTATGTTTTAGTTACTCCTCCAGGAAAGTAGGTAGAAAGCCAGGAACTGCGTGGACTGGACACCACAGAGCAATCTGACTTTGGGCATACTTCATACAACACTCATAAAAACGTGGAACTGCTGAGATCAGCGAAATCTGTAAGTTTTTGCGGCCAGGGGACCCGCGCCCCTCCCTGCCAGGCTCAGTCCCGGGGGAGGAGGGGCTGTCAGCTCCGGGAAGGAGAAGGGAGAACTGCAGTGGCAGCCCTTATCGGAAACTCATTCTACTGATACAGACTCCAACCATAGATAGACAGAGACCAGACACCAGAGAATCTGAGAGCAGCCAGCCCAGCAGAAAGGAGACAGGCATAGAAAAAAAACAACACGAAAAACTCCAAAATAAAAGCGGAGGATTTTTGGAGTTCTGGTGAACATAGAACGGGGAAGGGCCCTGAGGCACATATACAAATCCCGAAGAAAAGCTGATCTCTCTGCCCTGTGGACCTTTCCTTAATGGCCCTGGTTGCTTTGTCTCTTAGCATTTCAATAACCCATTAGATCTCCAAGGAGGGCCCGTGTGTTTTTTTTGTTTTTTTTTTTGTTTTTTTTTTTTTTTTATCCTTTTTTCTTTTTCTAAAACAATTACTCTAAGAAGCCCAATACAGAAAGCTTCAAAGACTTACTATTTGGGCAGGTCAAGTCAAGAGCAGAACTAGGAGAGCTCTGAGACAAAACGCAATAATCCAGTGGTTGAGAAAATTCACTAAACACCACAACTTCCCAAGAAAAGGGGGGTGTCCGCCCACAGCCATCATCCTGGTGGACAGGAAACACTCCTGCCCATCGCCAGCCCCATAGCCCAGAACTGCCCCAGACAACCCAGTGCGACGGAAATGCTTCAAATAACAGGCACACACCACAAAACTGGGTGTGGACATTAGCCTTCCCTGCAACCTCAGCTGATAGTCCCAGAGTTGGGAAGGTAGAGCAGTGTGAATTAACAAAGCCCCATTCAGCCATCATTTCAGCAGACTGGGAGCCTCCCTACACAGCCCACCAGCCCAGAACTGCCCTGGGGTGATGGCACTCACCTGTGACATAGCACAGTCATCCCTCAACAGAGGACCCGGGGTGCACGGCCTGGAAGAGGGGCCCATTTGCAAGTCTCAGGAGCCATACACCAATACCAAGGACTTGTGGGTCAGTGGCAGAAACAAACTGTGGCAGGACTGAACTGAAGGATTAGACTATTGCAGCAGCTTTAAAACTCTAGTATCACCAGGGAGATTTGATTGTTAGAGCCACCCCCCCCCTCCCTGACTGCCCAGAAACACGCCCCATATACAGGGCAGGCAACACCAACTACACACGCAAGCTTGGTACACCAATTGGACCCCACAAGACTCACTCCCCCACTCACCAAAAAGGCTAAGCAGGGGAGAACTGGCTTGTGGAGAACAGGTGGCTCGTGGACGCCACCTGCTGGTTACTTAGAGAAAGTGTACTCCACGAAGCTGTAGATCTGATAAATTAGAGATAAGGACTTCAATTGGTCTACAAATCCTAAAAGAACCCTATCAAGTTCAGCAAATGCCACGAGGCCAAAAACAACAGAAAATTATAAAGCATATGAAAAAACCAGACGATATGGATAACCCAAGCCCAAGCACCCAAACCAAAAGACCAGAAGAGACACAGCACCTAGAGCAGCTACTCAAAGAACTAAAGATGAACAATGCGACCATAGTACGGGAGATAAAGGAAATCAAGAAGACCCTAGAAGAGCATAAAGAAGACATTGCAAGACTAAATAAAAAAATGGATGATCTTATGGAAATTAAAGAAAGTGTTGACCAAATTAAAAAGATTCTGGACACTCATATTACAAGACTAGAGGAAGTTGAACAATGAATCAGTGACCTCAAAGATGACAGAATGGAAAATGAAAACCTAAAAGAAAGAATGGGGAAAAAAATTGAAAAAATCGAAATGGACCTCAGGGATATGATAGATAATATGAAACGTCCAAATATAAGACTCATTGGTGTCCCAGAAGGGGAAGAAAACGGTAAAGGTCTAGGAAGAGTATTCAAAGAAATTGTTGGGGAAAACTTCCCAAATCTTCTAAACAACATAAATACACAAATCATAAATGCTCAGCGAACTCCAAATAGAATAAATCCAAATAAACCCACTCCGAGACATATAGTGATCACACTATCAAACACAGAAGAGAAGGAGCAAGTTCTGAAAGCAGCAAGAGAAAAGCAATTCACCACATACAAAGGAAACAGCATAAGACTAAGTAGTGACTACTCAGCAGCCACCATGGAGGCAAGAAGGCAGTGGCACGATATATTTAAAATTCTGAGTGAGAGGAATTTCCAGCCAAGAATACTTTATCCAGCAAAGCTCTCCTTCAAATTTGAGGGAGAGCTTAAATTTTTCACAGACAAACAAATGCTGAGAGAATTTGCTAACAAGAGACCTGCCCTACTGGAGATACTCAAGGGAGCCCTACAGACAAACAAAGAAAGGACAGAGAGACTTGGAGAAAGGTTCAGTACTAAAGAGATTCGGTATGGGTACAATAAAGGATATTAATAGACAGAGGGGAAAAATTATGACAAACATAAACCAAAGGATAAGATGGCTGATTCAAGAAATGCCTTCACGGTTATAACGTTGAATGTAAATGGATTAAACTCCCCAATTAAAAGATATAGATTCGCAGAATGGATCAAAAAAAATGAACCATCAATATGTTGCATACAAGAGACTCATCTTAGACACAGGGACACAAAGAAACTGAAAGTGAAAGGATGGAAAAAAATATTTCATGCAAGCTACAGCCAAAAGAAAGCAGGTGTAGCAATATTAATCTCAGATAAAATAGACTTCAAATGCAGGGATGTTTTGAGAGACAAAGAAGGCCACTATGTACTAATAAAAGGGGCAATTCAGCAAGAAGAAATAACAATCGTAAATGTCTATGCACCCAACCAAGGTGCCACAAAATACATGAGAGAAACACTGGCAAAACTAAAGGAAGCAATTGATGTTTCCACAATAATTGTGGGAGACTTCAACACATCACTCTCTCCTATAGATAGATCAACCAGACAGAAGACCAATAAGGAAATTGAAAACCTAAACAATCTGATAAATGAATTAGATTTAACAGACATATACAGGACATTACATCCCAAATCACCAGGATACACATACTTTTCTAGTGCTCATGGAACTTTCTCCAGAATAGATCATATGCTGGGACATAAAACAAGCCTCAATAAATTTAAAAAGATTGAAATTATTCACAGCACATTCTCTGACCACAATGGAATACAATTAGAAGTCAATAACCATCAGAGACTTAGAAAATTCACAAATACCTGGAGGTTAAACAACACACTCCTAAACAATCAGTGGGTTAAAGAAGAAATAGCAAGAGAAATTGCTAAATATATAGAGATGAATGAAAATGAGAACACAACATACCAAAACCTATGGGATGCAGCAAAAGCAGTGCTAAGGGGGAAATTTATAGCACTAAATGCATATATTAAAAAGGAAGAAAGAGCCAAAATCAAAGAACTAATGGATCAACTGAAGAAGCTAGAAAATGAACAGCAAACCAATCCTAAACCAAGTAGAAGAAAAGAAATAACAAGGATTAACGCAGAAATAAATGACATAGAGAACAAAAAAACAATAGAGAGGATAAATATCACCAAAAGTTGGTTCTTTGAGAAGATCAACAAGATTGACAAGTCCCTAGCTAGACTGACAAAATCAAAAAGAGAGAAGACCCATATAAACAAAATAATGAATGAAAAAGGTGACATAACTGCAGATCCTGAAGAAATTAAAAAAATCATAAGAGGATACTATGAACAACTGTATGGCAACAAACTGGATAATGTAGAGGAAATGGACAATTTCCTGGAAACATATGAACAACATAGACTGACCAGAGAAGAAATAGAAGACCTTAACCAACCCATCACAAGCAAAGAGATCCAATCAGTCATCAAAAATCTTCCCACAAATAAATACCCAGGGCCAGATGGCTTCACAGGGGCATTCTACCAAACTTTCCAGAAAGAACTGACACCAATCTTACTCAAACTCTTTCAAAACATTGAAGAAAATGGAACACTACCTAACTCATTTTATGAAGCTAACATCAATCTAATACCAAAACCAGGCAAAGATGTTACAAAAAAGGAAAACTACCGGCCAATCTCCCTAATGAATATAGATGCAAAAATCCTCAACAAAACACTTGCAAATCGAATCCAAAGACACATTAAAAAAATCATACACCATGACCAAGTGGGGTTTATTCCAGGCATGCAAGGATGGTTCAACATAAGAAAATCAATCAATGTATTACAACACATTAACAAGTCAAAAGGGAAAAATCAACTGATCATCTCAATAGATGCTGAAAAAGCATTTGACAAAATCCAACATCCGTTTTTGATAAAAACACTTCAAAAGGTAGGAATTGAGGGAAACTTCCTCAACATGATAAAGAGCATATATGAAAAACCCACAGCCAGCATAGTACTCAATGGTGAGAGACTGAAAGCCTTCCCTCTAAGATCAGGAACAAGACAAGGATGCCCGCTGTCACCACTGTTATTCAACATTGTGCTGGAAGTGCTAGCCAGGGCAATCCGGCAAGACAAAGAAATAAAAGGCATCCAAATTGGAAAAGGAGAAGTAAAACTGTCATTGTTTGCAGATGATATGATCTTATATCTAGAAAACCCTGAGAAATCGACGATGCAGCTACTAGAGCTAATAAACAAATTTAGCAAAGTAGCGGGATACAAGGTTAATGCACATAAGTCCGTAATGTTTCTATATGCTAGAAATGAACAAACTGAAGAGACACTCAGGAAAAAGATACCATTTTCAATAGCAACTAAAAAAATCAAGTACCTAGGAATAAACTTAACCAAAGATGTAAAAGACCTATACAAAAAAAACTACATAACTCTACTAAAAGAAATAGAAGGGGACCTTAAAAGATGGAAAAATATTCCATGTTCATGGATAGGAAGACTAAATGTCATTAAGATGTCAATTCTACCCAAACTCATCTACAGATTCAATGCAATCCCAATCAAAATTCCAACAACCTACTTTGCAGACTTGGAAAAGCTAGTTATTAAATTTATTTGGAAAGGGAAGATGCCTCGAATTGCTAAAGACACTCTAAAAAAGAAAAACGAAGTGGGAGGACTTACACTCCCCGACTTTGAAGCTTATTATAAAGCCACAGTTTCCAAAACAGCATGGTACTGGCACAAAGATAGACATATAGATCAATGGAATCGAATTGAGAATTCGGAGATAGACCCTCAGATCTATGGCCGACTGATCTTTGGTAAGGCCCCCAAAGTCACTGAACTGAGTCATAATGGTCTTTTCAACAAATGGGGCTGGGAGGGTTGGATATCCATATCCAAAAGAATGAAAGAGGACCCCTACCTCACCCCCTACACAAAAATTAACTCAAAATGGACCAAAGATCTCAATATAAAAGAAAGTACCATAAAACTCCTAGAAGATAATGTAGGAAAACATCTTCAAGACCTTGTATTAGGCGGCCACTTCCTAGACTTTACACCCAACGCACAAGCAACAAAAGAGAAAATAGATAAATGGGAACTCCTCAAGCTTAGAAGTTTCTGCACCTCAAAGGAATTTCTCAAAAAGGTAAAGAGGCAGCCAACTCAATGGGAAAAAATTTTTGGAAACCATGTATCTGACAAAAGACTGATATCTTCCATATATAAAGAAATCCTACAACTCAATGACAATAGTACAGTCGGCCCAATTATAAAATGGGCAAAAGATATGAAAAGACAGTTCTCTGAAGAGGAAATACAAATGGCCAAGAAACACATGAAAAAATGTTCGGCTTCACTAGCTATTAGAGAGATGCAAATTAAGACCACAATGAGATACCATCTAACACCGGTTAGAATGGCTGCCATTAAACAAACAGGAAACTACAAATGCTGGAGGGGATGTGGAGAAATTGGGACTCTTATTCACTGTTGGTGGGACTGTATAATGGTTCAGCCACTCTGGAAGTCAGTCTGGCAGTTCCTTAGAAAACTAGATATAGAGTTACCGTTTGATCCAGCGATTGCACTTCTCGGTATATACCCGGAAGATCAGAAAGCAGTGACACGAACAGATATCTGCACGCCAATGTTCATAGCAGCATTATTCACAATTGCCAAAAGATGGAAACAACCCAAATGTCCTTCAACAGATGAGTGGATAAATAAAATGTGGTATATACACACGATGGAATACTACGTGGCAGTAAGAAGGAACGATCTCGTGAAACATATGACAACATGGATGAACCTTGAAGACATAATGCTAAGCGAAATAAGCCAGGCACAAAAAGAGAAATATTATATGCTACCACTAATGTGAACTTTGAAAAATGTAAAACAAATGGCTTATAATGTAGAATGTAGGGGAACTAGCAATAGAGAGCAATTAAGGAAGGGGGAACAATAATCCAAGAAGAACAGATAAGCTATTTAACGTTCTGGGGATGCCCAGGAATGACTATGGTCTGTTAATTTCTGATGGATATAGTAGGAGCAAGTTCACAGAAATGTTGCTATATTAGGTAACTTTCTTGGGGTAAAGTAGAAACATGTTGGAAGTTAAGCAGTTATCTTAGGGTAGTTGTCTTTTTCTTAGTCCCTTGTTATGGTCTCTTTGAAATGTTCTTTTATTGTATGTTCGTTTTCTTTTTAACTTTTTTTTCATACAGTTGATTTAAAAAAGAAGGGAAAGTTAAAAAAAAAAAAAAAAACAAGGAAAAAAAAAAAAGATGTAGTGCCCCCTTGAGGAGCCTCTGGAGAATGCAGGGGTATTCGCCTACCCCACCTCCATGGTTGCTAACATGACCACAGACATAGGGGACTGGTGGTTTGATGGGTTCAGCCCTCTACCACAGGTTTTACCATTGGGAAGATGGTTGCTGCAAAGGAGAGGCTAGGCCTCCCTATAATTGTGCCTAAGAGCCTCCTCCCGAATGCCTCTTTGTTGCTCAGATGTGGCCCTGTCTCTCTAGCTAAGCCAACTTGAAAGGTGAAATCACTGCCCTCCCCCCTACGTGGGATCAAACACCCAGGGGAGTGAATCTCCCTGGCAACGTGGAATATGACTCCCGGGGAGGAATGTAGACCCGGCATCGTGGGACGGAGAACATCTTCTTGACCCAAAGGGGGATGTGAAAGGAAATGAAATAAGCTTCAGTGGCAGAGAGAATCCAAAAGGAGCCGAGAGATCACTCTGGTGGGCACTCTTACGCACACTTTAGACAACCCTTTTTAGGTTCTAAAGAATTGGGGTAGCTGGTGGTGGATACCTGAAACTATCAAACTACAACCCAGAACCCATGAATCTCGAAGACAGTTGTATAGAAATGTAGCTTATGAGGGGTGACAAGGGGATTGGGAAAGCCATAAGGACCACACTCCACTTTGTCTAGTTTATGGATGAATGAGTAGAAAAATAGGGGAAGGAAACAAACAGACAAAGGTACCCAGTGTTCTTTTTTACTTCAATTGCTCTTTTTCACTCTAATTATTATTCTTGTTATTCTTGTGTGTGTGCTAATGAAGGTGTCAGGGATTGATTTGGGTGATGAATGTACAACTATGTAATGGTACTGTGAACAATCGAAAGTACGATTTGTTTTGTATGACTGCGTGGTATACGAATATATCTCAATAAAATGAAGATTAAAAAAAAAAAAAAAAAAGACATAATGCTGAGCAAAATAAGCCAGGCACAAAAAGAGAGATATTGTATGTTACCACTAATGTGAATTCTGTGAAAAATGTACAATGTTTTATACTGTAGAATGTAGGGGACCTAGAGATACCAATTAGTGGAGGGGGAATGATAATCTAATAAGAACAGATAAACTATGGAGGGTAATCTCAATGTTATGGGAATGCTCAGGAATGATTATGGTTTGTAAACTTTCTTGGATATAGTAAGATCAGGTTGGAAGCAATAGAGTTATTTTAGGTCTTTTTTTTCTCTTATTCCTTTGTTTTCTTAAGGGTTGTTAATTTTCTTGGGGTATGGAAGGAACATGTTGGAAGCAATGTAGTTATTTTAGATTATTTGTTTTTCTTACTCCTCTATTTGGACATGGTTTATTAATTTTCTTGGGGTATGGTAGGAACATATTGGAAGCAAAGTAGTTATTTTAGGTTATTTGTTTTCCTTAATCCATTGCTTTGTTTGAAATGTTGTGGGTTTTTTTTGGTTGTTGTTTGCCTGTTTGTTTTTAATTTTTTGATAAACAAAGTTAAAAAATTGAAAAAAAATCAGTAGAAAAATGGGAGTAAAAACTAAATGACAAATAGGGTGGGATGGGGGGATGGTTTGGGTATTCTCTTTTCACTTTTATTTTTTATTCTTATTCTGATTCTTTCTGATGTAAGGAAAATGTTCAGAAATAGATTGTGGTGATGAACGCATAACTATATGATCATACTGTGAACAGTTGATTGTATACCATGGATGACTGTATGGTTTGTGAATATATTTCAATAAAACTGAATTAAAAAAAAAAAAAAAAGATTACAAGGCAAACAAAGAAATAGGAAATGACCCATCCAAAGGAACAAGATATAATTCCAGAAAATACCCATGAAGGGAAACAGACTTTGGATTACCAGACAGAAAATTTAAAAAAGTGACCCTCAGTGAGCTCAAGAAAATAAAGGAAAACACAGAGAAATAACTAAAGGATATGGGGAAAACAATGAGTGAATGATATCAGTATCACTCCAGAGAAATATAGATTTGCAGAACACAATAACTGAAATGAAAAATTCCCCAGATGGTTTCAACAGCAGATTGGATGTGGAAGAAGAAAGAATCTGTGAACTCCAAGACAAGACAACTGAAATGATTCAGGTTGAGAAAGAGAATTATAAAAGAATAAGAAAAGAAAAAACAGGACCTAAGAAACCTATGGGACACCATCCCCAAGTGTACAAATGTTTGCATTATGGGAGTCCCAGAAGGAGAAGAAAAAGAGAAAGGGGCAAAGGGATTTGTAGAGAAATAATGGCAAGGAACTTCCCAAATTTGACAAAAGATGTGAATACATACAAGAATCCCAATAAATCCCAAATAGGATAAATTCAAAGAGAAACACACCCAGACACATAGTAATCAAATCATTCAATGCCAAGAACAAAGGATGACTTCTGAAAGCTGTAAGAGAAAAGAAATCAGTTAAGAACAAGGGAATTGTAATAAGATTAAGTGTGATTTCTCATCAGAAACCATGAAGGAAATAAGGCAGTGGCATGAAATACTTAAAGTGCTGAAAGAAAAACAATTGCTGACCAAGAATTTTACATCTGACAATACTTTCTTTCAAAAATCAGGATGACCCTGGCAGATCCCTGAAGGATATGTACAGATGCTAGCTTAGGTTTCAGCCCTCTGGGCAGCAGAAACTTCGGGATTCACGCTAACATCTACCAGAAACTATGGCCAATGCACTTTTTTGATTGGTTGGTTTTTGAAGCGGTTTGAAACTGTATTTACTCCAGAAAATCATGTTCTTACAACTAATCCATTCTTGTGGGTGTACACCTATTGTAATAGGACCTTTTGATTAGGTTACTTCAGTTAAAACATGACCCAGCATGGGTTTTAATCTTCTTACTGGAGTCCTTTATAAATGGGATGAATACAAAGACAGAGAAAGCCACAGAAGCAAGAAGCTGAAAGCAAGGAAACCAGATGAGAAGGAAGAGACCAGCAGATACCACCTTTGTGCCTTGCCATGTGATAAAGGAGTCCAGGATCACCAGCAGCCAGTCTTTGGGAAAAGCATTGCCTGATGGTGCATTTTGGCATTCACCATCTTTGTGAATTCAACCTAGCCTCAAGTCCAATTACATCTTTAGAAGGGGGAAATAGTGACAGCACTTGCTGAACCAGAGTTACTATCAAAATTCAAAAAGCTTGATTATGTTCATTTAACTATAAGCTAATCTTATTTAACTCAGGACTGTCCAAAAAAATATCCTATCACCCATTCATGATCTGAATTCTGGTAATATGGGACCAATTTAAATATGGTACATGTAAAAAAGTCACAAGACAACTCTGTTATAATAAATAATGCAGTGGTCATCTAGTACACATTAGCTTTTTTGAGATAAGCCATCAGGTCTGCCCTTTCTGCCTTCTTCTTAACTCCAGTAAAGATCATTTTTGTTCCAGGGATGTACTTCTTGGGATTCCCCAAATACTCCATCAGTGTCTCCTCTTCCCAAGCAATGCCTTTGTTCTTGTTGGCATCTGTGTAAGAGAATCCAGAGGACTGATTTGTCTTCTACCCAAACAGACCATGCACCTTTGGCCATCTTGTGCTTATTTCCCTTTTCAATGGTGTGGCACGGGGCACACTTCTGAACAAAACTCTTCATGCCCTTCTAAACATAACTCATTTTGAATTCACTCTCTTGTCACACATGACACAAAGTTTCCCTGTAAGAAGCCAGACTTCTCACTCTCATTGTGGTTTTGATTTGCATTTCCCCAATAGCTTGTGATTTTGAGTATTTTTTCAAGTGCCTTTTGGCCATGTTTATATCTTCTTTGGAGAAATGCCTATTAAAGTCTTTTGCCCATTTTTGCAATGGGTTTTTTGTCTTTTTATTGTTGAGTTGTAGGATTTCTTTTTATATCCTGGGTATTAAACCCTTATTGGATATGTGGCTTCCAAATATTTTTCCCGTTGAGTAGGTTGTCTTTCCACTTTCTGATAAAGTCCTTTGATGCACAAAAGTTTTTAATCTTGATGAGGTAATATTTATCTAGTTTTCTTTTTTGCCTGTATTTTGAATGTAAAGTCTAGGAAACCATTGCCTAACACAACATCCTGAAGATGTTTCCTTACATTTTCTTCTAGAAGTATTATAGTGTTGATTCTTATATTTAGGTCTTTGATCCATTTTATGTTAATTTTTGTATAAGATTTGAGGTTGGGTCCTCCTTCATTCTTTTGCTAATGGAGATCCAGTTCTGCCAGCACCATTTGTTGAGGAGACTATTCTTTCCCAATTGAGTGGACTTGGCAGCTTTAATAATAGCATGGTGTATGGACAGTTGTCAGAAAAGATGGAATAGTGAACAGGAACATTTATCCCTGCCAGACAGTAATAAAAAAACCCACCACCCAGATTGGTAGCACTGGAAACCCCATGTGAACCTGGGGTAATAATAAGGTGTGCCTCCCCATTCCTGCAGAGTGGTGTCAGAGGAGGCCTAGTAAAGAGTCAGGAATTTTACTGCTTCTCAGCAACAAGAAACTTCCCTCCCACAGTCAGTAGAGGTCATGTAGGAAGAGCAATGAGGCACCTCCCCTCCTTCCAACAAGATAGTATCAATGGAGGCCCATTGGGGGGCTGAACTCTCACCCCTGCCCAAGAGACTGACTGGAGAACCTGGATTTGACTCCTACTTAACAGTGACAATGGTGCCTTACTAAAACACAAACCTCCACTGTACTGTGCCAACATATCACCAGGCTCTAGTGTAACAACAGCAGATTATGACTGAGAGATGTAACATACAGATTCTATTTAATAAGGAGTTTCTAAGGAATTGCAAAGACAACAATGGAGATATAAACAAAAAAACTAAAAGAAATTAAAGCCCCTGACACCTACATCTACAGCAAACATTAAACACAGGTTAACTCCTGGCCAGATGAATATAAAACCTCACACTATATGACTATTATCTCAGTTTTATTACTTGGTACATCATGTCCAGCTTTAAAAAAAAATAACAAGGCATATTAATATGCAAAAGAAAAAAAAATAGATAATCTTGAAAGACAAAGAAATCATCAGAACCAGACACAGAAATGGCAGGGATTTTTGAATTATCAAACTGGGAAATTAAAATAACTATGATTAAACATGCTAAGGAATCTAATGGAAAAAAATGGACAAAATGCAAGAATATATAAATAATATAAGCAGAGAGATGAAAACTCCAAAAAAAAAAAAAAAAAAGAAAAGAAAAGAAAAGAGAGACTTGAACTGCTAGAAAGAAAAAGAAAAAAAAACACTGATGATGTGCTCATCAGTAGACTGGACTTGGCTAGGTAAAGAACTAGTGAGCATTGTGGGAAGATGGAGAAATAGGAAGTGCCAGGAATCAGTCCCTCCACCAGAACAATTATTAAACAGGTAGCAATTGTCTGAATCAACTATTTTGAAACTCCAGGGTCCAGTAGTACACTGTACAGCAACCAGGGTAAATTGGGAGGAAGAGGCTGATAAACTACAAAAAATACCAGTAAACTGCTCTCTCTGAGCAGTAGTTCATTGTACACATTCTCCATTCTCACTGTAGCCCACAGTGGGGTGTGGGCCCTGGCATAGCTCACTGGTGCCAGAAAGGGACAAAAAATCCACTCCCCCAAGATTAGAGGTGGACATGATCTGTTCAATGATCACAGATTTTGATAAGTGGCTATGAATTGCTGGGGGCCCAAAATTGAGGGTGGCTATTGTTCCATCCCACCCCAGAGAAAAAGGCAGAGGGGACTTAAGGACATTTTCTCAGAGCTGTGCAGAAGAGTAGAGGGGCTGCATTTGCTGAGCAGATCAAGAAAGCACAGCTTTGGGGAGCCATATAGGAAGCTCCTGTAAACCTTTTGGCCCTCCCTAATCCCATCTCCATGGAAGTTCAGAACCAGTCTGCATCCCTTTGGGGTCCTGTTCCAGAAGTGAAAGGCTTACTCAGGAAACTCCTCTCTGATTTGAACACCTCCCAGAATTTGTCCTCCAGGCAAAAACAGTTTGAGACAATGAAAGCAGAGTAAGAAACAATTGAGGCAGATGGCAGATGGACTGTCTCCTGGGAAGTACAGGGGTCATTCAGACTCCTGTCAATGAGGGAACACATAACCAACTAGCAAGCACAAGCTCAGGACAAGATACAGGCCCAGAAAAGACAGGGAGGACACTACTTTGCATTTGTCTTGGGCAAACCTTCTTGATAGAAGGGTTGACAGTCAAGAAAATCCTTGTCATCTCACTATTACTTACAAAATTAAGAAACAGACATCTCAAGGTATAAATCACAGAGTTAACACTAAAATATTAAAATGTACAGTGTGCAATAAAAGATTACAAGACAAAGAAATAGAAAATAACAGCAATCCAAAGGAATAGGATCAAAATCAAGAAAACACCAACAAAGAGGACCAGACTTTGGACATATCAACGATTTTTTAATTTAATTTTATTGACATATATTCACACATCATATAATCCATCAAAATTATACAATCCATGGCTCACAGTATCATCATATAGTTGTACATTCATCACCACAATCAATTTTAGAACATTTCATTACTACAAAATAATGAAAAATATAAAAATGAAAAGAACACCCAGAATATCCCATATCCCTTATCCCCCCTGTTTTTTCTGTAAGAGTTTACAATATACAATCTTTACAGTAAGGTTTATTGAACATTATGTACTCCTGCATTGTCAGTTGCCTAATCTCTGCCAATGTTCTATCCCCTGATAACTTAGGCTTTTGAATTCAACACCTTGAAATGTTGATACTCACTTGTTCTCCCTCATATAAAAGCTTTCTTACATTTCTACATTAAATCACAATCATTTCCACTCTAGTTTTGCTAAGTTATATGGTCCCAGGTTTTATCCTCTACCTTTCCTTCTGGTGTCATACATGCCCCTAGCTTTTCTGTTTCAACCATTCTTACACTCAGCTTTGTTCATTATACTTACAGCACTGTGCTACCATCAGATATTATTGTGCTATCCATTTCTGGATCTTTGCAATCAATCCTGTAGCACATTCTGTACTCCTTCAGCATCAAATGCCCAATCCCTACCTCCTTTCTATCTCCTGATAACTGGTGTTCTTAACTTGAACTCTCAGAGTTTGCTCATTATAGTTAGTTCATATTAGTGAAACCATAGGGTATTTTTTTCCTTTTGTTTCTGGCTAATTTCACACAACATTCATGTTAATGCATGCATTATGAATTTATTTTGTATTACAGCTGCATAATATTGCATCACATGTATATATGACTGTTTATCCACTTATCTGTTGAAGGATATGGGCTGTTTCTATCTCTTGGCAATCATGAATAATGTCACTATAAACAGTTTACAAATGTGCATTCATGTCCTAGCCTTCAGTTCCTCTGAGCATATGCCTAGTAATGGAATTGCTGGGTCATATGACAATAGTATACTTAGTTTCCTGAGGAACTATCGAACTGTCTTCCAGAATGGTTGCACCATTCTACATTCCCATCAACAGTGAGTAAGTGTGCCTTTCTCCACAACTTTTCCAACACTTGATTTCTGTTGTTTTGATAATGGCCATTCTAGTAGATGTGAGATGATATCTCCTTGTGGTTTGGGTTTCCATTTCCCTAATACTAGTGAAGTTCAGCATCTTTTCAGATGTTTTTGAATCCTTATATTCCCTCTTCAGAAAAGTGTCTGTCCATGTCTTTTGCCTATTTTTAATTGGGTTGTCTTTTTGTTGTTGAGTTGTAGGATCTCTTTATATATTCTAGATATTAAACCCTTATCTGACAAGTGGTTCTCAAATATTGTCTCCCATTGCATAGGCTGTCTTTTTACTTTCCTAACAAAGTCCTTTGGTGTGCAAAAGTATTCAATTTTGAGGAGATCTCATTATTTATTTTTTCTTTCATTGCTTGCATTTTAGGTGTAAGGTCTAGGAAACCACTTCCTGTCACAAGATCTTTAACATATTTCACTACATTTTCTTCTAAAAGTTTTATGGCCTTAGCACTAATGTGTAGGTATTTGATCTATTCTGAGCTAATTTTTGTATAAGGTGTGAGAAAGGTGTCCTCTCTCATTCTTCGGAATGTAGATATCCAGTTTTCCAAGCACAATTTGTTGAAGATGTTGCTCTGTGCCAGTTGAGTCAACTTGACCACTGTGCCGGTTTGAATGTATTATGTCCCCCAAATGCCATTATCTTTGATGTAGTCTTGTGCAGATGGACCTATCAGTGTTGATTAGATTGTAATTCTTTGAGTGTTTCCATGGAATGTGCCCCACCCAACTTTGGGTGATAACTCTGATGAGGTAATTTCCACGGAGGTGTGGCCCCACCCATTCAGGGTGGGCCTTGATCAGTGGAGCCATATAAATCGGCTGACAAACAGAAGGAACCCAGTGCAGCTGTGAGTGATGTTTTGAAGAGCAGCTACAGCTAAGAGGGACACTTTGAAGAAAGCACAGGAGCTGCAAATGAGAGACAGTTTGAAAACAGCCATTGAAAGCAGACTCTTGCTCTGGAGAAGCTAAGAGAGGACAAATATCCCAAGTGCAACTAAGACTGACATTTTTGAGGAACTGCAGCCTAGAGAGGAATGTCCTGGAAGAAAGCCATTTTGAAACCAGAACTTTGGAGCAGACACCAGCCATGTGACTTCCCAGCTAACAGAGGTTTTCCAGACACCATTGGCCATCCTCCAGTGAAGGTAACTGATTGCTGATGTGTTACCTTGGACACTTTATGGCCTTAAGACTGTAACTGTGTAACCAAATAAACCCCCTTTTTATAAAATCCAATCCATCTCTGGTGTTTTGCATTCTGGCAGCATTAGCAAACTAGAATAGCCACCTTATCAAAGATCAATTGTCCATAGATGAGGGTCTATTGCTGAACACTCAATTTGATTATATTAGTTGGTATACCTATATTTATGCCATTGCCATGTTGTTTTGGCCACTGTAGCTTTGTAATATCCTTTTCAGGTAGTGTGATACCTCCCACTTCATTTTTCTTTCTCAATATATTTTTAGCTATTTGGAGCACACTACCTTTCCAAATGTATTTTATTATTGTTTTTTTCTATTTCTGCAAATTAACTTATTAGGATTTTATTTGGAATTGCAATGAATCTATAAATCAATTTGGGTAGAACTGGCATCTTAACTATATTTAGTTTTTCCAATCCTTGAATATCTTCTAGCAATTCTTTGTTGTTTTCTGTATGTAGGTATTTTATGTCCTTGGTTAAATTTATTTCTAAATATTTTATTGTTTTGGTTGCTATTGTCAATGGATTTTTTTTCTTGATGTCCTCCTCAGATTCCTCCTCACTAGTGTATAGAAACACTATTGACTTTTGCACATTGATCTTGTATCCTGTCATTTTGCTGTACTCATTTATTAGCTCTAGTAGCTTTATTGTAGATTTTTCAGGATTTTCTACCTATGGGATCATGTCATCTGCAAATAATGAAAGTTTTATTTTTTCCTTTCTCATTTAGATGCCTTTTATTTCTTTTTTCTTACCTAATTGCTTTAGCTATAACTTCTAGCACAATGTTGAATAACAGTGTGACAATGGGTATCCTTTTCTTGTTCCTGATCTTAGAGGTAAAGCTTTCAGTCTTTGACCATTGAGTGTGATGTTAGCTGGGGATTTTTCATATATTCCCTTGATTGTGTTGAGTAAGTTTCCTTCTGTTCATATCTTTGAAAAGTTTTAATAAAGAAAGGATGTTGAATTTTGTCATACACCTTTTCTTCATCAACCATGATGATCATGTGGTTTTTCCTCTTTAATTTATTGATATGGTGTGTTATGTTAATTGATTTTCTTGTGTTGAATGATCCTTGCATGCTTGAAATAAATCCATTTGGTCACAGTGTATAACTTTTATAATGTGCTGCTGGATTTGATTTGCAAGTATTTTGTTGAGGATTTTTGCATTTATATTCATTACAGATTGGTCTGTAATTTTCTTTCCTTGTAGTATCTTTGTCTGGCTTTAGTATTAGGGTAATGTTGGCTTCATAGAGTGAGTTAGGTAACTTTCCCTCTTCAATTTTTTGAAGAGTTTGAGCAGAATTTGTTCTAATTTTTTTTTAATGCTTGGTAGATTCACATGTGAAGCCATATGGTCCTGGAGTTTTCTTTTTTGGGAGATTTTGATGACTGATTCAATCTCTTTATTTGTGATTGGTTTGCTGAGGTCTTCTATTTATTCTCAAGTCAATATTGGTTGTTCATGCTTTTCTAGTAAGTTGTCCATTTCATTTAAGTTGCCTAGTTTTATAGCACATAGATGTTCATATTATCTCTTTTATTTCTGTGGAGTCAGTATTTGTTTCCCCTCCATTTTCTGATTTTATTTATTTTCATCCTATCTCTTTTTTTCTTTGTCAACCTAGCTAAGGGTCCATTGATTTTATTGATTTTCTCAAAGAACCAACTTCTGGTTTTGTTGATTCTCTCTTGTTTTCATATTCTCAACTTCATTTTTATCTGCTCTAATTTTTGCCATTTCTTTCATTCTGTTTGGTTTGGGTTAGTTTGCTGTTCTTTCTCTAGTTCCTCCAGGTGAGTAGTAAAGTCCTTGATTTTTGCTCTTTCTTCTTTTTGAATATAGGCATTTAGGGTAATAAATTTCCCTCTCAACAGTGCCTTTGCTGCATCTTATAAACTTTGATATGTTGTGTTCTCCTTTTCATTTGTTTCAAAATATTTACTGATTTCTCTTGTAATTTCTCCTTGACCCATTGGTTGTTTAATAGTGTGTGGTTTAGCCTCCACATATTTGTGAATTTTACAGCCTTCCACCATTTATTGATTTCCAACTTCATTCTATTATAATCTGAGAAAGGGTTTTGAATAATTTCAATCTTTTCAAACTTATTGAGATCTACTTTGTGATGCAACTTGTGGTCCATTCTGGAAAATGATCCATGAACACTTGAGAAAAATGTGTTTCCTGCTGTTGTTGGGTGCAATGTTCTGCAAATGTCTAAGTCTAGTTCATTTATCATATTATTCAATATCTTTGTTTCCTTATTTACCTTTTGTCTAGATGGTCTGTCCATTGATGAGAGTGATGTATAGAAGTCTCCAAATATTATTGTAGAAGTCTCTGCTTCTTCCTTTAGTGTTGTCACTGTTTGTCTCATGTATTTTGGGGCATCCTGGCTTTGTATTTATGATTGTTTTGTGTTCTTGATGGATTATCCCTTTTATTAATACATATTGTCCTTCTTGGTCTCTTTTAATTGTTTTACATTTGAAGTCTAATTTGTCTGATATTAGTATAGCTACCCCCATTCTTTCCTTGTTGTTTCCATGAAGTATATTTTTCCAACCTTTCACTTTCAATCTATTCTTGCCCTTTTATCTTAAGTGAATCTCTTGTAGATTCACTTAATAAATCCAACCCTCAACTTGAGGTTTACTCTTGTGAAATTTAGGGTTGTAAATAGGAGGCTAAGTCCTCCCATAATTATGCCTAAGAGGCACCTCCAGAAAACCTCTTAGGAGGTTGTATAAATATATAAATGCATATGGATGGGTCTTGTTTGGTTGTTTTTAATCCATTCTGCCAATTTATGTCTTTTGATTGGGGAGTTTAATCCATTAACACTTAATGTGATTACTTAAAGGCAGTACTTTCTTCAAACATTTTTCCTCTTAGATTTTATGTCATATCTTATTTTTTCTTTCTTTTTACCCTTTAGTTAACCTTACTGCTAATCTTCATTATACACTCCTCTCCAAACCTCTCTCTCCTGCCTTTTCCTATCTTCCTGTAGTACTCCCTTTAGTATTTCTTGTAGAGCAGGTCTCTTGTTCATGAACTCTCTCAGTGTCTATTTATCTGTAAGTATTTTAAAGTCTCCCTCATTTTAAATTTTTTTATTTTTTAATTTTTTGTTGTGAACTTTAACATATGCATCACAGCGATAACCTTCAAAGTATGATTCCACAAGTTATCAGAGCCCTGCCAATAACCCAGCATCATATATATATAATTATATAGAGTTTCAGAATTCATAGGCTTTGTTAAATCTTATCTCGTTTGTTGCTACCCTTTCTTCTTACTTAATCTAGTTTCTTCATCTTCAGGGGTGTCTAGGCAGTAAACACCCTAACTTGTTCATATTAAAGGGGTGTCAACAGTGTGGGAAAGGGGGCTATATCTAGTTATTGATCATAAAGAGGCTGTTGCTTCTTGGTTTTAGGACTTGTATGGTGTAGGAACACTCTGGTGGATTTAAGCTTCTGAAAGATAAAACTTAGTAAGTGAATCTTTTATAGAATCTCAAGTAGGGAATCAGGTATATGGTAACTGCTTTTGGTAAAGGCATGGCATACTGTGGCCATTTGGGATGTCTAACTGGAGCTTGCATAAGAGAAACCTCCAGGATAGCCTCTTGACTCTATTTGGGATCTCTCAGCCACTGTGACTTCAGCTTGTTACCTTTCTTTTTCCCCCCTTAGGTCAAGTAGGTATTTTCAATCCCTCACTGCCAGGGCCAGGGTCACTCCCAGGAGTTATGTTCTATGTTACCATGGAGATTCATTCCTCTGGTAGTCATGTCCCTTGTAGGGGGTAGGGCAGTTAATGAATTTATTTGCCAAGTTGGGCTAACAGAGAGAAAGGCCACATCTGAGCAACAAAAAAGTTTCACTGGAGGTGTCTCTTAGGCATAATTATAGGAGGGCTCAACCTCCTATTTACAACCCTAAATTTGACAAGAGCAAGCCTCAGGTTGAGGGCTTGATTTTTTAAGTAGTGGGTTTGTAACTTCACTTAACATGGAGAAAAAACATCTTGTAACATCCTGATCAGATGGTCTGATGCAAAGGACAAGGAGAGAGCTCTGAAAGCTGCAAGAGAAAAGCAATATGTTTTGTATAAGGGAGCCTTGATTAAATTGAGTGGCAATTTCTCATCAAAAACCATGGAGGCAAGAAGGCAGTGAGTTGAAATACTTAAAGTGCTGAAAGAAAAGTAGGCCAATAAATAAATTTATATCTTTCATGACTTTCTTTCAAAAATGAGGAAGAGATTGAGACCCTCAGATAAACAAAAGCTGAGGGAATTCATCACCACTAGACCTGCACTATTAGCAATGTTACAGGGATTTCCTCACACTGAATGGAAAGGATAATATACAGTGGTTCAAAGTGGCATAAAACAATTAAAACCTCCAGTAAAGGTAACTGTTTGGGTAATGATAAATGCCAAAGCTATTGTATTGTATTTTTTTCATATGTAAGTCCACTTCATAATTCCTACAGGTGCTACAATGTAAATGTATAAAAAGGTAATAAACCTATAATTTGTGACATACAATCACAAAGATATAACTTGTTATAAGTACAGAAAAAGGTGTGGGGGGAGAGAGGTATAAGAAAACTGTATGTGTATGCTATTGAAGTCAAGGTGATATCAAATCCAGTACGATTGTTAGATTCTTGGGATGTAGAGTTTTAAACACATTGTATCAAAAGAAAAAATATGGAAAATATATCATGAAGAAATATGAAGACACTAAATAAGATACAACAGGAAAAATAAAATAAATATAAAAGTGGGCTTTAACAGAACAATTGAGGGACAAAAATGGTAAAAGACTAATGAAAACTAGATAGCAAAATGAAAGAAGGAAGCCTACAGTGACTTTAAATGTAAATTGATCAAACTCTCTAGTCAAAAGGCAGATTGGCAGAATGGATAAGAAATCATGACCTAGCTATATACTGTCTGCAAGAGACTCATCTTAAATTCACAGATACAAGCAGGTTGAAGGTGAAAGGAAGGAAAAATATATACCATGAGAGTGGTAACTGGTAACCAGAACAGAGCTGGGATAGCTATACTATCATACAAAATATAACATAAGTAAAAAAAAAGTTACTAGGAACAAAAATGAGATCATTATATAATGATAAATAGGACAATTCAACAGTTATAAATATATGTGCATCTAATAGCAGATCTCTAAACTATATGAAGCAAATACTGACAGATTCAGAGGGAGAAATTGATGGTTCCACATTAATAGTAGGAAACTTTCATCTACAATTTCAATAAAAAAATAGAACATCTAGACAGAATATCAATAAAGACATACAAGATCTGAATGAAATTCTAAACCAACTAGAACTAACACACATATACAGAACACTTCACCACAAAACAAAAGAAGACAAATATTCTCAGGTGCACATGGATCATTCTCCAAGAGAGGCCATGTTAGGTCATAAAAAATTCTTAATAAATAAAAAATATTGAAATAATATAGTATATCTTTTCCAACAACAATGGAATGAAGCTAGAAAAGAGTAATAAAGGGAGAATTGGAAAATTAAAAAATATATAGTAATTAAACAATGTTTTCTTAAACAACCAAGAGTTAAAGAGGAAATCATAAAGAAAATTAGGAACTATCTTGAGGCAAATGAAAAAGAAAATACAACATATCAAAACCTATGGGATGAAAAAAGGCAGTGAAGAGAGGGAAATTTGTAGCTCTTAATGCTTACATTAAAAAAAAGACTCCTAGTCAGAGATCTAACCTAAAAACTGGAAAAAGATGAGCAAACTAAGCAAGAAGAAGGAAGGAAATAACAAAGGTTAGAGTGGAGATAAATGAATTAGATAGCGACAACAATGAAAAACAATAGAGAGGATCAACAAAAACAAAAGTTGCTTCTG
The DNA here is from genome assembly GCF_015220235.1 of Choloepus didactylus. Taxonomy (NCBI): domain Eukaryota; kingdom Metazoa; phylum Chordata; class Mammalia; order Pilosa; family Megalonychidae; genus Choloepus; species Choloepus didactylus. The sequence continues at coordinate 11,983,909 of NC_051316.1, read as the reverse complement.
TGAAGAGCTCAGTAGAACTGATAAATTTTAGTGGGGCTGACAGAGAAAAAAGAGAGAAGAGGAAAATAGCTAAAATCATAAATTAAAATAGGGACATTACTTCTAACCCCACTGAAATTTAAAAAAAAAAAACCACTATAAGAGGATACTATGAGCAACAATGCACCAATAAATTAGGTAACCTGGAAGAAATGGACAAATTCCTAGAAACACACAAACTACTTACATGGACCCAAGAAGAAATATAAGATGTCTACAAATGAATAATTAGTAAAGAGACTGAATCAGTAATTCTTAAAAACTCCCAAGAAAGGCCCAGATCCACATGGTTTCACAGGGGAATTTTACCAAATATTTCAAGAATTCATACCAATCCTACACAAACTCTTCTAAAATTGAAGAGAAGGAAAGACTCCATACTTCCTTTGCTGAGCCTAAATCATCTTCATACCAAAGCCAAATAAAGATACTGCAAGGGCTGAGATTTGTGAGATGCCTGTCACATAAACCATGCACCTGCTCCACTCCCCCTCCTCCCTGGCTGTGTTCTGTGAGTGAAGCTCTGTGGACTACATGGAATGATAGCTCAACCTGGTGTCCAGCATGCCAGACTGGACTGAGCACTCTGCCAGCAGCAGACAGTTACCCAGCTGCTCCTGACCTCAGGCTTTAGCATCTTCCAGAAAGCAGAACCACACACAAATTCCTTTCCATCTGCACTCCATTCAAGTCTCCCTACAAAATGGGGTGCTCTGGGAAGCACTGAGCCTGAAACCCCAGTGTGGGAGAAGATAGAATTGAGATGGCCATGTGGCAGGGTCCTGAACTCTGATGTTTGAAATTAAATTGGAAGAACATGGTGAAATAAACAGCTATTGAAAACTCCTCTCCAGAGATTCAACTAAAAAAAAAAAGGACAATTCTGAATTGCTTGAAACTCTGGAGTAGGGTATAGACTGGAGAAGGACCCTGTAGATGCCAAACTGAAGAAAAAGAAGAAATATCTGGGAGGAATCTTCTGTCTCAGACTAGCCAGTCCACTCCCCTCCCCAAAATTCAGTCTCCAGGTGGGAAAGGCACAGAATCAGCAGATAGAAACCCTCTCACCAGGGACACAGATTGTAAAATCTCTCACAGCAGTGAGACATAACCTCACTGTTTGAAGATCTTAGGGACTGAGAAGCACATTTCAAGGCCCAGGTCAGTTAGGGACAAAGAGACTGAGAAAACATGGACAGAGACTGCATTTTCATCCCTGGGTCAGAAAACCCTTGTGACTCCCTTGAGGGAAGCAGTAGCAGGCAACCATTTCTTTGCCTTGGGGATGGCTGGAGTATTGGGTCAGCTGAGGGAATTCTTTGCCACTGGTATAGCCCCACATCAAGCCAGATTCTGGCCAGCAAAATGAGGGCATAGGAATCATGCAATTTCAACTTACCTGTATGTGCCATGTGCTCAGAGGCAAAGCAGCCTCCAAGGATGATTAAGTTACCAAACTGTGCCATCTGCTGTGCAGTCCAGAAAGTGCAAGGGAAACAGATCACCTCTGGAAGCCAGCAAATCTATATTATCACACACTGTCAACTTCCTGGGGTGCCCAGGGCTTACCTCCAATCCTGTGGCAGGCCACAGTGCCTGATTTTGGGGGAAGACTAGGGAGCAGAGCCAATCTGAAAACTGGCCAGTGAGAAAAACAAAGAAATAAAGAGATCAAAGACAACCAACAAGAAAACTGAAGGCAAAGAGAGAAAACAACCTACAGAATAAACTAATCAAGAAAATCAGTTGCCTAGACAGTAAAAATATCATGAGCCACATCAGGAAACACAAAGACATGGCCCAGACAAAGGAACAAACTAACACCTCAACCAAGATTAAAGAGGTGAAACAACTAATTAAAGATGTTCAAACAAATCTTCTAAATCAAATCAATGAGTTGAAAGAAGAAGGATATAAAGAAGACACTGGAGGGGGTGGGGCAAGATGGCAGAGCAGTGAGGTGTAGGTTTTAGTTACTCCTCCAGGGCAGTAGGTAGAAAGCCAGGAACTGCATGGACCAGACACCAGAGAGCAACTTGACTTTGGGCATACTTCATACAACATTCATGAATGCATGGAACAGCTGAGATCGGCAAAATCTGTAAGTTCTCATGGCCAGGGGACCTGTACCCTCCCTGCCAGGCTCAGTCCCATGGGAGGAGGGGCCATAGGTGCTGGGAATGAGGAGAGAGAACTGCACTTGTGGCTCTTATCGAAACCTCCGACAGCTGATCCAAATTCCAAACATAGATAGACTGAGACCAGACACTGGAGAATCTGGGAGCAGTCAGCCCGGTGGAGAGGAGATTGGGTTAGCAAAAACAGCATGGAAAATGAAAAAATAAAAGTGGAGACTATTTGGAGTTCTGGTGAACATAGAATGGGGAAGCGCAGGGCTCAGGCAGAGTCAGGCTCATATGCAAATCCAGGAAGCAAGTTTCTTTGTTTAAAGAGCTGGTTTCTCTGCTTTCTTGATTGTTCCTTAATGGCCCTAATCTCCTTGTCTCTTAGCATTTCAATGACCCATTAGATCTGCAAGGAGAGCCCTTCTTTTTTTTTTAATCTTTTTCTCTTTTTCTAAAACAATTACACTATGAAGCCCATTACAGAAAGCCTCAAAGACTTGCAATTTGGGCCCAGACAAGAGCAGAGCTAAGAGAGCTTGGAGAAACAAGGCAATAAGTCCAGTGGCTGAGAAAATTCACTAAACACTACAACTTCCAAAGAAAAGGGGGTCATCCTTTCACAGCCATCTTCCTAGTGGGCAGAGAATGCTCCTACCTGGTGTCAGCACCACAGTCCAGAGCTGCCCCAGACAATCCAGTGTGACAGGAAGTGTTTCCAACAACACATGGACACACCACATTATTAGGTATGGACATTAGCCTTTCCTGCACCCTCAGCTAATTGTCCCAGAGTTGGGAAGGTGGAGCTGGATGAAAAGGGGGGAATTAACATGCCCCATTCAGCCATTCTTTCGGCAGACTGGGAATGCCCTAAAACAGCCCTGAAGCCCAGAACCTCCCTTAGGGGATGGCACTCACCTGTGACATAGCACAGTCATCCTTCAGGAAAGGACCTAGGAGTGCACAGCTTGGAAGAGGGACCCACTCACAAGTCCCAGGGAGCATACACCAATACCAAGGACTTGTGGGTCAGTGGCAGAGACAAACTGTGGCAAGACTTAACTGAAGGATTAGACTATTGCAACAGCTTTAATACTCCAGAAACACCAGGGAGATATTATTAAAGCTGCCCCCTCCCTAGCTGCTCAGACACACATCCCATATGCAGGGCAGGCAACACCAACTACACATGCAAGCTTGGTGCACCAATTGGACCCCATAAGACTCACACCCCCACTCACCACAAAGACAAAGTGGGGGACAACTGGCTTGAGGGGAATAGGTGGCTCATACATACCACCTGCTGGTTAGTTAAAGTGTACTCCACAAAGCTGTAGATCTGACAAATTAGAGATAACAGTTTGAATCAGTATACATATCCTAAAGAAAAACCCTATCACATTAAGCAAATGCCAAGTGCCCAAAAACAACAGAAAATTTTAAAGGATATGAAAAAACAAGACAATATGGAGAACCCAAGCCCAAACACCCAAATCAAAAGACCAGAGGAGACACAGTACTTGCAGCAATTAATCAAAGAACTAAAGATGAACAATAAGACCATGGCACAGGGTATAAAGGACATGAAGAAGAGCATGGCACAGGATATAAAGGACATCAAGAAGGCCCTAGAAGAACATAACAAAGAAATTTCAATAGTATATAAAAAATAGACAATCTTATGAAAATTAAAGAAACTGTTGACCAAATTAAAAAGATTCTGGATATTCATAGTACAAGACTAGAGGAAGCTGAACAGCAAATCAGTGACCTGGACAATGACAGAATGGAAAACAAAAGAACAAAAGAAAGAATGGGGAAAAAAGTTAAAAAATCAAAATGGACCTCAGGGACATTGTAGACAATATAAAACATCCAAATATAAGACTCATTGGTGTTCCAGAAGGGGAAGAGAAGGGTAAAAGTCTAGGAAGAGTATTCAAAGATATTGGGCAAAACTTTCCAAATCTTCAAAACACCATGAATACACAAACCATAAATACCCAGTGAATTCCAAATAGAATAAATCCAAATAAACCTGCTCTGAGATATATTCTGGTCACACTGCCAAATGTGGAAGAGGAGCAAGTTCTGAAAGCAGCAAGAGAAAAGCAATTCACCACATGCAAAGGAAACAGCGTAAGACTAAGTAATGAGTGTTCAACAGCCATCGTGGAGGCAAGAAGGCAGTGGCAAGACAAATTTAAAATTCTAAGGGAGAAAAATTGCCAATCAAGAATTCTTTATCCAGCAAAGCTCACCTTCAAATTTGAGGAGAAGCTTAAATTATTCACAGACAAACAAATGCTGAGAGAATTTGCTAACAAGAGACCTGCCCTACTTGAGATTCTAAAGGGGACACTACCAACAGAGAAACAAAGAAAGAAGAGAGAGATATGGACAAAGGTTCAGTACCAAAGCGATTCAGTATGTGTACATTAAAGGATATTAAGAGAGAGAGGGAAAAATATGTCTGAAAAACATAAACCAAAGGGTAAGATGGTTGATTCAAGAAATGCCTTCACAGTAATAACATTGAATGTAAATGGATTAAACTCTCCAATCAAAAGATATAGATTGTCAGAATGGATCAAAAACAATGAACCATCAATATGTTGCATACAAGAGACTCATCTTAGACACAGAGACACAAAGAAATTGAAAGTGAAAAGCTGGAAAAAAATATTTCATGCAAGCTACAGCCAAAAAAAAAAAAAAACAGGAGTAGCAATATTAACCTCAGATAAAATAGACTTTAAATGCAAGGATGTTATGAGACACAAAGAAGGCCACTACATACTAATAAAAGGGGCAATTCAACAATAAGAAATAACAATCATAAATGTTTATGCACCCAGTCAAGGTGCCACAAAATACATGAGACAAACACTGGCAAAACTAAAGGAAGCAATTGATGTTTCCACAAGAATTGTGGGAGACTTCAACACATCACTCTCTCCTATAGATAGATCAACCAGACAGAAGACCAATAAGGAATTGAAAACCTAAACATTCTGATAAATGAATTGGATTTAACAGACATATAGAGAACACTACATCCCAAATCACCAGGATACACATTCTTCTCTAGTGCTCACAGAACTTTCTCCAGTATAGATCATATGCTGGGATGTAAAACAAGGCTCCATAAATTTTAAAAAAATTGAAATTATTCAAAGCACATTCTCTGACCACAATGGAATACAATTAGAAGTCAATAACCATCAGAGACTTAGAAAATTCACAAATATCTGGAGGTTAAACAACACACTCCTAAACAATCAGTGGGTTAAAGAACTAGCAAGAGAAATTGCTAAATATCTAGACACAAATGAAAATGAGAACACAACATATCAAAACCTATGAGATGCAGCAAAGGCAGTACTGGAGGGGAAATTTGCAGCAATAAACACATACATTAAAAAGGAAGAAAGAGCCAAAATCAAGTAACTAATGGATCAACTGAAGAAGCTAGAAAATGTACAGAAAACCAATCCTAAACCACATAGAAGAAAAGAAATAACACAGATTAAAGCAGAAAGAAATGACATAGAGAACAAAAAAAAAAAAAAAAAAAAATAGAGAGGATAAATAATACCAAAAGTTGGTTCTTTGAGAAGATCAACAAGATTGACAAGCCCCTAGCTAGACTGACAAAATCAAAAGGAGAGAAGACCCATACAAACCAAATAATGAATGAGAAAGGTGACATTACTACAGATCCTGAAGAAATTCAAAAAACTGTAAGAGAATACTATGAATAACTGTATGCCAACAAACTGGGTAATGTAGAGGAAATGGACAATTTCCTGTAAACATATTGTTCTAGTTTGCTAATGCTGCCAGAATGCAAAACACCAGAAATGTATTGGCTTTTATAAAGGCAGTTTATTTGATTACACAGTTACAGTCTTAAGGCCATAAAGTGTCCAAGGTAACACATCAGCAATTGGGTACCTTCACTGGAGGACGGCCAATGGTGTTCAGAATACCTCTGTTAGCTGGGATGGCATGTGGCTGGCATCTGCTTCAAAGTTCTGGTTTCAAAATGGCTTTCTCCCAGGATGTTCCTCTCTAGGCTTCAGTTCCTCAAAAATGTCACTCTTAGTTGCACTTGGGGTATTTGTCCTCTCTTAGCTTCTCCAGAGCAAGAGTCTGCTTTCAACAGCCATCTTCAAACTGTCTCATCTGCAGCTCCTTTGCTTTCTTCACAGTGTCCCTCTTGGCTGTAGCAAGCTCACTCCTTCTGTCTGATCTTATATAGGGTGCCAGTAATTAAATTCAGACCCACCCAATGGGTGGGCCAACACCTCCATGGAAATTATCCAATCAAAGTCATCACTCACAGTTGGGTGGGGTGCATCTCCATGGAAACACTCAAAGAATTACAATCTAATTAATCCTGATAGGTCTGCCCACACAAGATTACATCAAAGATAATGGCATTTGGGAGGACATAATACATTTACACTGGCACACATATGAACAACCTAGACTGACCAGAGAAGAAATAGAAAACCTCAACCAACCAATCACAAGCAAAGAGATCCAATCAGTCATCAAAAAGCTTCCCACATATAAATGCCCAGGGCCAGATGGCTTCACAGAGGAATTCTACCAAATTTTCCAAAAAGAACTGAGACAAATCTTACTTAAACTCTTTCAAAACATCAAAGAAAATGGAACACTATCTAACTCACTTTATGAAGCTAACATAAATGTGACACCAAAGCCAGGCAAAGGTGCTACAAAAAAAGGAAAACTACAGGCCTATTTCCCTAATGAATATAGATGCAAAAATTCTCAACAAAATACTTGCAAATTGAATCCAAAGACACATTAAAAAAATCATACACCATGACCAAGTGGGGTTCGTTCCAGGCATGCAAGGATGGTTCAACATAAGAAAATTAATCAATGTATTACAACATATTAACAAATCAAAAGAGAAAAATCAAATAATCATCTCAATAGATGCTGAAAAAGCATTTGACAAAATCCAACATCCCTTTTTGATAAAATCACTTCAAAAGGTAGGAATTGAAGGAAACTTCCTCAACATGATAAAGAGCATATATGAAAAACCCACAGCCAGCATAGTACTCAATGGTGAGAGACTGAAAGCCTTCCCTCTAAGATCAGGAACAAGACAAGGATGCCCGCTACCACCACTGTTATTCAACACTGTGCTGGAAGTGCTAGCCAAAGCAATCTGGCAAGACAAAGAAATAAAAAACATCCAAACTGGAAAGGAAGAAGTAAAACTGTCATTGTTTGCAGATGATATGATCTTATATCTGGAAAACCCTGAGAAACTGATGATACAGCTACTGGAGTTAATAAACAAATTTAACAAAGTAGCGGGACACAAGATTAATGCACATAAGTCAGTAATGTTTCTATATGCCAGAAATGAACAAATTGAAGAGACACTCAAGAAAAAGATGGCATTTTCAATAGCAACAAAAAATATTAAGTACCTAGGAATAAACTTAACCAAAGATGTAAAAGACCTATACAAAGAAAACTACATAGCTCTAATGAAAGAAATAGAAGGAGACCTTAAGAGATGGAAAAATATTCCATGTTCATGGATAGGAAGGCTAAATGTCATTAAGATGTCAATTCTACCCAAACTCATCTACAGATTCAATGCAATCCCACCCAAAATTCCAACAACCTACTTTGCAGACTTGGAAAAGCTAGTAATCAAATTTATTTGGAAAGGGAAGATGCCTCAAATTGCTAAAGACACTCTAAAAAAGAATAATGAAGTGGGAGGACATTCACTCCCTGACTTTGAAGCTTATTATAAAGCCATGATTGTCAAAACAGCATGGTGCTCGCACAAAGACAGACATATTGATCAATGGAATTGAATTGAGAATTCAGAGATAGATCCCCAGATGTATGGCTGACTGATCTTTGATAAGGCCCCCAAAGTCACTGAACTTGGACATAACAGTCTTTTCAACAAATGGGGCTGGGAGAGTTGAATATCCATATCCAAAAGAATGAAAGAGGACCCCTACCTCACACCCTACATAGAAATTAACTCAAATTAGAGCAAAGGTCTCCATATAAAAGACAGTACCATAAAACTCCTAGAAGATAATGTAGGGAAACATCTTCAAGACCTTGTATAGGTGGCCACTTCCTGGACTTTACATCCAAAGCATAAGCAACAAAAGAAAAAATAGATAAATGGGAATTCCTCAAGCTTAGAAGTTTCTGTACCTCAAGGGAATTTGTGAAAAAGATGAAGAGGCAATCAGCTCAATGGGAAAAAATTTTTGGAAACCATGTATCTGACAAAAGACTGATATCTTGCATATATATAGAAATCCTACAACTCAATGACAATAGTACAGACAGCCCAATTATAAAATGGCAAAAGATATGAAAAGACAGTTCTCTGAAGAGGAAATACAAATGGCCAAGAAACACATGAAAAAGTGTTCAGCTTCACTAGCTGTTAGAGAGATGCGAATTAAAACCACCACGAGATACCGTCTCACATCAATTAGAATTGCTGCCATTAAACAAACAGGAAACTACAAATGCTGGAGAGGATGTGGAGAAATTGGAACTCTTATACATTGTTGGTGGGACTGTATAATGGTTCAGCCACTCTGGAAGTCAGTCTGGCAGTTCCTTAGAAAACTAGATATAGAGTTACCCTTCGATCCAGCGACTGCACTTCTTGGTGTATACGTGGAAGATCTGAATGCAGTGACACAAACAGATATCTGCATGCCAATGTTCATAGCAGCAGTATTCACAATTTCCAAGAGATGGGAAACAACCCAAATGTCCTTCAACAGATAAGTGGATAAATAAAATGTGGTATATACACATGATGGAATACTAGACAGCTGTAAGAAGGAATGATGTTGTGAAACATATGACAACATGGATGAACCTTGAAGACACAATGCTGAGTGAAATAAGCCAGGCACAAAAAGAGAAATATTATATGCTACCACTAACATGAACATTGAAAAATGTGAAACAAATGATTTATAATGTAGAATGCAGGGGAACTTGTGATAGCAATTAAGAAAGGGGGAATGATAACCCAATGTGATAGTTATGTTCATGTGTCAACTTGGCCAGGTGCTTCTGTCTGGTCAAGCAAACTCTGTCCTAACGATTGCTGTGAGGACATTTGAGGCTGGTTTATTAAATCTTCAGTCAATTGACTGCAGCTGTGACTGATGACTCACCGAAGGGCATGCCTTCCACAATGAGAGAATGCAATTGGCTGGATTTAATCCAATTAATCAGTTGAAGACTTGTAAAAAGACAGATAGAGGACCTTCACTTCTTCTGCGGCTGCCCAGTGAAGCATTTCCTGAGGAGTTCTTCGAAGTTGCCAGTTCGTTTCCTGAGGAATTCATCAAACACATTCATCGAAGATCCCAGTTCATTTCCTGAGTTCATTGAAGTTGCTGGTTCATTTCCTCAGGAGTTCATTGGACATCTTCCTTAGAGTTGACAGTTTGTTGACGGCTCTACAGAATTTGGACTCATGCATACCCACAGTTGCGTGAGTCACTTTTACAATTTGATAATCAGAGACACCTCTCATTGATTCTGTTTCCCTAGAGAACCCTAACTAATACAACTTGGTACCAGGAGTGATTCTTGAGAAATAGAATCTTAAAATGGGCTTTTACAATTTGTTTTCTACTCTGATTAGATTCAGAGGCACTAGTGACTCTATTTCCTATAATCAAGAGGGCACTGACAGTCCATGGCATGAGTTGGCAAAGGAAATACACAAAATAGCACCATTTGATTCTCCTAATCATACTCTAGTATGAAGCAAGGCTCTGGGTGACAGTGTTTTCGACACCTTCATGGAGTTTTGCAGTATTAAGAGGTATAATGATATTGGCTGGCTGCCCTTAGATATTTTGGATAAAGTCATAAGAGAAAGGGATGAGCTAAAGGCTTCAAATTCAAAACTTAAATGCCATATGACAGATGTAAAGGTTTCCATGTGTGCCCTGAAAGAAAATCTTATTTCCTGTGCCCGCAGACTGGAAATTTCTGAAAACCAGATGCAGTCTCTCATTGTGCGAGTAACAGATTTACAATATAAACTAAAATCTCAACCTCTCAGGGTGTCTGCTGTTAAAGTAAAGGCATTGATTGGAAAAGAATGGGATCCGGAAACTTGGGATGGGGACATATGGATTGATAATAATGGCAGTGAGGACATTGGAACCCTGAATTCTGCTGGGTCCTTGTTAGATTTACCTGTAGAGGGCTGTCCTGGGGAAACAGCTTCCCTACCTCCAGTCTGCCCTAAGGAGCCTGCCACCCAACCCTCACCTAAGGAGATTAACCCTTCAGTGCTTGTTATCCTGTAATCACCTCCCCTGAGGAAGCAGCCCTCACTCCTTTGTCTGGAGAGATTAATCCTGTTTTAAGAGATGAAAATGCAACAGAATGTCCTGAGGTGAATGGCTTGAGAGATAATTCTAACTCTTTTCATGACCCACCCCCACCACCAGTTTTTGCTTCAAGACCTATAACTAGGCTCAAGTCCCAACAAGCCCCAAAGGGTGAGACACAAAGTGTGATCCATGAAGAGATATGCTATACTCTAAAGGAACTGTATGAGTTTTCCAACTTATACAGACAGAAACCAGGGGAATATGTGTGGGAATGGATATTAAGAGTGTGGGATAATGGTGGAAGGAATATAAGGTTGGATCAGGCTGAATTTACTGATATGGGCCCACTAAGCAGAGATTCTGCATTCAGTGTTGTAGCTCAAGGGGTTAGAAAGAGTGTTAACAGTTTGTTTGGGTGGTTGGCTGAAACATGGATCAAAAGGTGGCCGGCATTACCAAAGGTTGAAATGCCAGAACTGCCCTGGTACAATTTGGAGGAGGGGATTCAACCACTTAGAGAGATTGGAATGTTAGAGTGGATTTATCATGGAAGACCTGCTCACACAGCCCTGGAATGTCCAGAGGACACACCTTTTACCAGGCCGTAAGGAATAAATTTGTGACACTAGCTCCATTGTCCCTGAAGAGCTCTGTAGTCACCCTTCTGTGTAGGTCAGATATTACTGTAGGAACTGCTGTCACTGAGCTGGAATCCTTAAACACAATGGGGATAATTGGGTCCCGAGTTGGTAGAAGCCAAGTGGCTGCAGTTAATTACCACAGACAAGGTGGTCATGGCTACCATAATGGAAAAGAGGCTCAAAGCAGCAATGAAAATAATATGACTCACAGAGACTTATGGCATTGGCTAGTGGATCATGGACTACCAAGTAGTAAAATAGATGGACAATCAACTAAATTCTTGTTTGAACTATATAGGCAGAAGAATTCTAGGTCACGTGAACAAAAGTCTCCCTTGAATTACAAAAACAGAGAGTCACGGCCCCTTAATCACTTCCCAGACTTGAGACAGTTTACAGATCCAGAGCCCCTTGAATGAAGGGAAGGCCGGGTACCCTTGGAGAAGGACCCTGTTACACTGCCAAAAATTTATACTGTTAATCTTCCTCCCAGCCTTCCCCAGGGGGACCTATGGCCTTTTACCAGGGTGACTGTGCATTGGGGAAAAGGAAATGATCTGATATTTCATGGATTATTATACACTGGTTCAGAAGTGACATTAATTCCCGGAGACCCAAAACGTCACTGTGGTCCACCAGTCAGAGTTGGGGCTTATGGAGGTCAGGTGATTGATAGAGTTTTAGCTCAGGTCCATCTCACAGTGGGTCCAGGGGGTCCCTGGACCCATTCTGTGGTTATTTCCCCAGTGCCAGAATGCATAATTGGAATAGACATACTCAGCAACTGGCAGAATCCTCACATTGGTTCCCTGACTCCTGGAGTGAGGGCTATTATGGTGGGAAAGGCCAAGTGGAAGCCACTAGAGCTGCCCCTGCCTAGCAAACTAGTGAACCAGAAGCAATACTGGATTCCTGGAGGGATTGCAGAGATTAATGCCATTCTTAAGGACTTGAAGGATGCAGGGGTGGTGATTTCCACCACATCCCCATTCAACTCTCCTATTTGGCCTGTGCAGAAAACAGATGGGTCTTGTAGGATGACTATGGATTATCGTAAACTTAACCAGGTGATGACTCCAATTGCAGCTGCTGTTCCATTATGTGGTATCATTGCTTGAGCAAATCAACACATCCCCTGGTACCTGGTATGCAGCTATTGATCTGGCAAATGCTTTTTTCTCAATTGCTGTCAGTAAGGACCACCAGAAACAGTTTGCATTCAGCTGGCAAGGCCAGCAGTTTACATTCACTGTGCGACCTCAGGGTTATATCAGCTCTCCAGCTCTATGTCATAATATTGTCTGCAGGGATCTTGATCATTTCTCCCTCCCACAAGACATCACACTGGTTCATTATATTGATGATATCATGTTGATTGGACCTAGTGAGCAAGAAGTAGCAACTACTCTACATTTGTTGGTAAGGTATTTGCATGGCAGAAGATGGGAGATAAATCCAACAAAAATACAGGGACCTTCCACCTCAGTAAAATCTCTAGGTGTCCAGTGGTGTGGGGCCTGTTGAGATATTCCTTCTAAGGTGAAGGATAAGCTGTTGCATCTGGCCCCTCTTACAACCAAAAAAGAGGCACAATGCTTAGTTAGCCTCTTTGGGTTTTGGAGACAACATATTCTTCATTTAGGTGTGCTACTCTGGCCCATTTACCAAGTAACTAGGAAAGCTTCTAGTTTTGAGTGGGGACCGGAACAAGATGAGGCTCTGCAAAAGGCCCAGGCTGCTGTGCAAGCTGCTCTGCCATTGGACCATATGATCCAGCTGACCCAATGGCGCTGGAAGTGTCAGTGGCAAATAGACATGCTGTTTGGAGCCTTTGGCAGGCTCCTATAGGAGAATCACAAAGCAGGCCCTTAGGATTTTGGAGTAAAGCTTTACCGTCCTCTGCAGATAACTATTCTCCATTTGAGAAACAGCTGTTGGCCTGCTACTGGACCTTAGTAGAGACAGAACGCTTAACCATGGGCCACCAAGTTACCATGAGACCTGAGTTACCTATCATAAGTTGGGTATTGTCTGACCCACCAAGCCATAAAGTTGGGCATGCAGCACTCCATCATAAAATGGAAATGGTATATATGAGATAGAGCTCAAGCAGGTCCTGAAGGTACAAGTAAGTTACCTGAGGAAGTGGCCCAAATGCCCATGGCCCCCACTCCTTCCACCTTACCTTCTCTTTCCCAGTCCATAGCTGTGGCATCTTGGGGAGTTCCTTACAGTCAGTTGACTGAGGAAGAGAAGACTCAGGCCTGGTTTACAGATGGTTCTGCATGATATGCAGGCACCACCCAAAAGTGGACAGCTGCAGCACTGCAGCCCCATTTTTGGATGTCCCTGAAGGACAGTGGTGAGGGTAAATCCTCCCAGTGGGCAGAATTTCAAGCAGTGCACCTGGTTGTTCACTTTGCTTGGAAGGAGAACTGGCCAGAGGTGCATGTGTATACTGATTCCTGGGCTGCTCCTAATGGTTTGGCTGGATGGTCAGGGACTTGGAAGGAACATGATTGGAAAATTGGTGACAAAGAAGTCAGGGGAAGAGGTATGTGGATAGACCTTTCTGAGTGGGCAAACAACATGAAAATATTTGTGTCCCATGTGAATGCTCACCAGAGGGTGACTTCAGCAGAAGAAGATTTTAATAACCAAGTGGATAAAATGACCTGTTTGGTGGATACCAATCAGCCTCTTTCCCCAGCAACTCCTGTCATTGCCCAATAGGCTCATGAACAAAGTGGCCATGGTGGTAGGGATGGAGGTTATGCATGGGCTCAGCAACATGGACTTCCACTCACCAAGGCTGACCTGGCCACAGCCACTGCTGAGTGTCCAATCTGCCAGCAGCAGAGACCCACACTCAGTTCCTGATATGGCACCATTCCCTGAGGTGATCAGCCTACTACCTGGTGGTGGGTTGATTACATTGGACCACTTCCATCATGGAAGGGGCAGTGATTTGTTCTTACTGGAATAGACACATACTCTGGATATGGGTTTGGCTTCCCTGCATGATATGCTTCTGCCAAAACTACCATCCATGGACTTACAGAATGCCTTATCCACCATCATGGTATTCCACACAGCATTGCTTCAGACCAAGGAACCCACTTCATAGCAAAAGAAGTGAGGGAATGGGCACCTGCTCATGGAATTCTGTGGTCTTACTATGTTCCCCATCATCCAGAGGCAGCTGGGTTGACAGAATGGTGGAATGGCCTGTTGAAGACTCAATTATGGCACCAACTAGGTGGCAATAACTTGCAGGGTTGAAGCAGTATTCTCCAAGAGGCTGTGTATGCTCTGAATCAGCATCCACTCTATGGAGCTGTTTCTCCCATAGCCAGGATTCATGGGTCCAGGATTCAAGGGGTAGAAACAGGAGTGGCACCACTTACTATCACTCCTAGTGATCCACTAGGTAAATTTTTGCTTCCTGTCCCTGCAAGCTTAAGCTCTGCTGGTCTGCAGGTCTTGGTTCCAAAAGGAGGAGTGCTTCCTCCAGGAAACACAACAATAATCCCATTGAACTAGAAGTTAAGACTGCCACCTGGCCACTTTGGGCTTCTTATGCCTCTCAATCAACAGGCAAGGAAGAGGATTACTGTACTGGCTGGGGTGATTGATCCTGACTATCAAGCACCACAACTACACAAGCACCACAACTACAGGAGATCCCCTAGGGTGTCTCTTAGTACTACCATGCCCTGTGATTCAAGTCAATGGAAAACTGCAACAACCCAATCCAGGCAGGACTACCAATGGCCAAGAAACTTCAGGAATGAAGGTTTGGGTCACCCCACCAGGCAAAGAACCATGGCCAGCTGAAGTGCTTGCTGAGGGTAAAGGGAACATGGAATGGATAGTGGAAGAAGGTAGTGATAAATATGAACTATGGCCACATGACCAGGTACAGAAACAAGGACTATGATGACATGAATATTTCCTCCTCATTTTGTTATGATTATGTTTGCATTTGTCTGTAGAGCAAATATCTTTGCTTTCTTCTCTGTCTTATCCCCTTATATGGCATAAGCTGTAATGTTCATTTTGAAGGTATGGTTTTAGGTGATGTGTATAACTGCCAAGTTGACAAGGAGTGGACTGTGATGGTTGGGTTCATGTGTCAACTTGGCCAGGTGACCCAGCTGTCTGGTCAAGCAAACACTGGCCTAACAATTGCTGTGAGGACATTTGAAGCTGGTTAATAAACCAACAGGCTGGTTTATTAAATAATCAGTCAATTGACTGCAGCTGTGACTGATGACTCACCAAAGGGCGTGCCTTCCACAATGAGAGAATGCAATTGGCTGGATTTAATCCAATTAATCAGTTGAAGACTTATAAGCAAGACAGATAGAGGACCTTCACTTCTTCTTCGGCTGCCCAGTGAAGCATTTCCTGAGGAGTTCATCGAAGTTGCCAGTTCATTTCCTGAGGAGTTCATTGAACACGTTTGTCAAAGACCCCAGTTCATCTCCTGAGGAGTTCGTTGAAGTTGCCAGTTCATTTCCTGAGGAGTTCATCAGACATCTTCCTTGGAGTTGACAGTTTGTTGATGGCTCTACAGAATTTGGACTCGTGCATACGCACAGTTGCGTGAGTCACTTTTACAATTTGATAATCAGAGACACCTCTCATTGATTCTGTTCTCCTAGAGAACCCTAACTAATACACCCAATAAGAACAGAAGCTATTGTGGGTAAATTTAATGTTCTGGGAATGCACAGGAATGACTATGGTCTGTTAATTTCTGATTGGTATGGTAGGAACAAGTTCACAGAAATGTTGCTATATTAGGTTATTTTCTTGGCATAGAGTAGGAACATGTTGGAAGTAAAGTAGTTATCTTAGGTTAATTGTCTTTTTCTTCCTCCCTTGTTATGGTCTGTTTGAAATGTTTTTTTATTGTACATTGTCTTTTATATTTTTGATATAATTGATTTTTTTTTAAAAAAGAGTTAATTAAAAAAAAAACAATGAAAAAATATGCAGAGCCCCCTTAAGGGGCTGGTGGAGAATGCAGGGGTATTGGGCTTCCCACCTTGAAGGTTGCTGATGTGCTCAGACATAGGGACTGGTGGTTTGATGGGTTGAGCCCTCTACCACAGGACTTGCCCTTGGGAAGACTGTTGCTGCAAAGGAGAGACTAGACCTCCCTATAATTGTGCCTAGGAGCCTCTTCCTGGGTTCCTCTTTGTTGCTCAGATGTGGCCCTCTCTCTCTAGCTAAGCCAACTTGGAAAGTGAAATCACTGCCCTCCTGCCTACATGAGATCTGACACCCAGGGGAGTGAACCTCCCTAGCAGCATGGAATATGACTTCCAGGGAGGAATCTGGACCCAGCTTTGTGGGATGGAGAACATCTTCTTGGCCAAAAGAGAGATGTGAAAGGAAATGAAATAAGCTTCAGTGGCAGAGCGATTCCAAAAGGAGCCAAGAGGTCACTCTGGTGGGCACTCTTATGCACAATATAGATAACCCTCTTTAGGTTCTAATGAATTGGAACAGCTAGCAGTAAATACCTGAAACTATCAAACTACAAGCCAGTACCCATGAATATTGAAGATGATTGTATAAAAATGTAGCTTATGAGGGATGACAATGTGATTGGGAAAGCCATATGGACCACACTCCCCTTTGTCTAGTTTATGGATTGACGAGTAGAAAAATGAGGAAAGAAAAATAAAGAAACAAAAAAGGCACTCAGTGTTCTTTTTAACTTTAATTGCTTTTTTTCACTTTAATTTTTATTATTTTGTGTGTGTGTGGTAATGAAAATGTCAACAATTAATTTTGGTGGTGAATGCACAACTATATAATGGCAGTGTAAAAAATTGAATAAATGCTTTGTTTTGTATGACTGCATGGTATGTGAATATATCTCAATAAAATGAATTGAAGAAATAAAAAATAAAAAAAGAACGAAAAGTATGATCTGCTTAGAAAGAAAACCTTTCTCCTATCCTCATATACTTTGAAACTTTAAAAAAGTTTTCTCTATTAAATTAAAATTCTAACATTTGGAGATTCATATATTAAGTACTTACTGTTAACTTTTTAGGTATGATAACAGCATGGAGATTATGCAAAAAAGGGGGGATTTAATTATCAGAGATGCATTCTTTGAAGTATTTATTGGTAAAAGGAAAGGATATGTGAAATTGGCTTTAAAATACTATAGGAAAACAGGAACTTGGGAGAAGAGATAAACCATAATTTAAAAATGTGATTACTGTTGAGATTGGGTGTTATATAGGTGAAAGGTCAGAGAATTAATCACTGTTCTTTGAAAATTTCCATAATAAGTTTTTTTAAAAGAAAAGGAATGTCAAGGAATAAAAGGGACATGTCTAAAAATGATGTGCTTCCCTGGGGTGTCAAGAACAAAAAGAAAGTCCTGTGGGGAAAAAAAAATAGAAGAAGACACTGGATGATCATAAGGAAGAATTTGTAAACTTAAAAAAACAAATGGCAGAACTTACAGGAATGAAAGGCACAATAGAAGAGATGAAAAACACAATGCAGGCATACATCAGCAGACTTCAAGAGGCAGAAGAAAGGATTTCTGAACTAGAGTATAGGACATCTGAAATCCTACACACAAAAGAACAGATAGGGAAGACAACGGAAAAATATGAGCAGGGGTTCAGGGAACAGATGGACAATATGAAGCATGTTATAAGTGTCCGAGAAGGAGAAGAGAAGGGGAAAGGGGCAGAAAGAATAATAGAGGTAATAATCAACGAAAATTTCCCAACTCTTATGAAAGAAATAAAATTATAGCTGCAAGTAGCACAGCAAACCTCAAACAGAATTGACCCAAGTAGATCTACTCCAAGAAACTTACTAATCAGATTGTCAAATGTCCAAGACAAAAAAGAGAATTCTGAAAGCAGCAAGAGAAAAGCAAACCATCACATACAGGGAAGCTCAATAAGACTAAGTGTGGATTTCTCAGTAGAAACTACAGAGGTGAGAAGGCAGTGGTATGATGTATTTAAGATACTGAAGGAGAAAACTGCCAACCAAGAATTCTATATCCAGCAAAAATGTCCTTCAAAAATGAGGAAGAGTTTAAAATATTTACAGAAAAATTACACTGAATTAGTGAACAGGAGATCTCTGTACAAGAAATACTAAAGGGAGAGTTACAGATATCTAGGAAAAGAGAGGAGAGA
Organism: Choloepus didactylus; assembly: GCF_015220235.1. Lineage (NCBI taxonomy): Eukaryota > Metazoa > Chordata > Mammalia > Pilosa > Megalonychidae > Choloepus > Choloepus didactylus. The sequence continues at coordinate 11,965,508 of NC_051316.1, read as the reverse complement.
GAGGTTTGTAGAAGAGTGTAGAGATGAAGATATCAGGAGATAGAAAGGAGTTAGAGAATGGGCATTTGATGCTGAAGGAGTACATAATGTTCAAAAGGATTGATTGTATAGATCCAGAAATGGATGGCACAATACTAGGTGATGGTATCACACTACTGTAAGCACACTGAACAAAGATGGCCATGAGTATGGTTGAAAGAGGAAGGTTAGGGGCATGTAGGACACCAGAAGAAGATAGAAGATAAATACTGTGATTGTATAACTTAGCAAAACTTAGAGTGGTCAATGATTGTGATTAGATGTACAAATATAAGCATGTTTCTACATGAGGGAGAACAATAAATGTCAACTTTTTGAGGTGTTGAAAATGGGATGGTATTGGGGAAAACACAATCAATGCAAACAGAAGTCTATAGTTAAGAGTAATATTGTAATATGTCTCCATTAATTGTAACGAAGGCAATGTATCAAAGTTAAATGTCTATAAGTGGGGGGTATAAGAGAGGGGTATGGGATTCTTGGTGTTGGTGTTGTTGTCTGACCTTTTTACTGTATATTATTTTAATTTTATTTTTCTTTAGTTGCCTTATAATTGCCATTTTCTTTTTTTCTTTTTTTTCTTTTTTTCTCTTCTCCCTCTTTCTTTCTGGAATAAATGGAAATTTCCTCATATAGAGAGTGATGGTGAATGCATAATCATGTGATTAGACCAGGAACCTTTGATTTTTCACTTAGGAGGGAAAGCATGGTGTGTGAATAAAACTGTTGAAAAATAAACAGAAGGATACAGATGCTGGAGAAAGTGTGGGGAAGTAGAGTGATGTAGCTCATCTGGAGTGCAGCATGGTGGTTCCACAGGAAGCTAGGAGTGGGGATGCCATATGGTCCTGGAACCCTGTCATTGAGTATATACTTGGTAAAAGAGGAAAATGAATGGACATTTCCACAGTGGGCTTTATGGTGGCAGCATTCATGGTTCACAGTGGATGGAGGTGGCCTAAGTGTACATCATCTGATGAAATGAATGGCAAACTATGGTGTATACATACAATGGAAAATTGAGCTGCTACAAGAAGGAATGAAGTTGTGAGGTATGCAACTAGGTGAATGGACATTAAGGACAGTATGTTGAATGAAATAAACCAGAAATGAATAGACAAACTATGCCTCAACAATATGGACTGACTAGAGTGTGCAAACTCTGAAAATTGAAACTGAGAGTACAGGTTATCAGAGGAAGCCTTATTGTAAAGTTTCCTAGATTGTAAGCTCTTACAGCAGTTACATCTACTCCTGAGTTGTAATGGCTGTTTCTAAATTCTGAGATGCTGGGTTCTTTGTGTGTAACCTGGTCAGTTCCTGGAAATTTGGGTGTCTGTGTGACACCTGAGACTCAGAGCCAGAGTCTGGCAACCGTGAATGTCAGCATTACCCTATACAACATATGTTAAAGAGTGTGAAAAGAGATCAGTCTCCAAGTAGTGACATGAACAAGAAGGACTAGGTTTGGACTAAGATAAATCAGACTAAAGGGTAAATGATGATATTAATGGTGTTTTAAAACTTCAACTTCTGAGTGAGACCAAAGGAAGAGATGTTTATTAGGTGTAAAAGCTATATTTTTTCTAACACACTATATAATATAATGTGTATACTCGGTTCATTCAAACTCCATAATTACATGGACTTTGAATAGGGAGTGAAGTCTGGTTGGTTTGTATGGTTAGTGTGGAGCCCTGATACATCCCAGAGTAGTTTGGGCAGAGAATAAAAATGTATTTGCAAAGCCCCCTTGAGGGACTGGCAAAAAATGTGAAAATATTAAACTTTCCCACTTGGGGAATTAATGATTCTCACAAGTATTGAGGATACCAATTTGGAAAGCTGAGCCTTTGATCTTGGTACTTGCCCTTAAGAAGTTTGTTACTGCAAAGGAGAGGCTAATCCTACTTAAAATTGTGCCTGTGTCAGCCCCAGAGATCCTCTTTTGTTGCTCAGATGTGGCCTCTAAGCCCACTCAGCAGGTAAACTCACTGCCCTCCCCCCTACATGGGTCATGACTCCCAGCGGTTTAAATCTCCCTGGCAATGTGGGACTCATGGGGATGAGCTTGGCTCTGTCATCATGGGATTGAGAAAGCCTTGGACCAATAGGGGGAAGAGAAATGAAACAAAATAAAGTTTCAGTGGCTGAGAGATCTCAAATGGAGATGAGAGGTCATTCTAGAGGTTATTCTTATGCATTATATAGATATCCCTTTTTAGTTTTTAGTGTATTGGAATAGCTAGAAGGAAATACCCAAAACTGAAGAACTGCAAACAAGTAGCCCTGGTTCTTGGAGAGGATTGTATAACTATATACCTTACACTGTGTGACTGTGTGATTGTGAAAACCTTGTGTCTTCCATTCCCTTTATCCAGTGTATGGACAGTTGAGTAAAAATCAGGACAAAGAGTAAATGAATTATAGGGAGGAGTGGGGAGTATGGGTGTTTTCTATGCTCTTTTTTACTTTAACTATTATTTTGTGTGTGTGCGGTAATGAAAATGTTCAAAAATTGATTGTAATGATGAATATACAACTATATAATGGTACTGTGAACAATTGATTATACACTGTGGATGATTGTATGGTTTCTGAACATATCTCAATAAAATTGAATGTTAAAAAATTAAATTGGAGGACACCTGGGAAGATGGTGGATTAGGAGAGTGAGAGCAAAATTCTCCTCCATGAAAAAGACTAGATAAAGGGCAGAAATTGCCCCAGAACAGCAGTTCCAGGGTGCTGGACAGTGACTTCTACATCATATAGTGGAGACTTAGCTGGAGAGTCAGAGACTGAACTTGAAAGGAAGGGTGAATGTGTTTGACCCAGACCACTGCCAGGGAATGTGGCTGCAGCCAGCAGACAAACATGGAAGGGTGTAGTTTCCATGTCACACTCACCCTTTTCATCAGTTGGCCTGGGGGATGACCCTTGACAGCCCAGTGGCTGAGAGCTCCCATGAAGGAACATAGGATTTGGCAGACTTACTACCAATTCCCTCTTCCTCCATGGAAGCCCATGGTGAGCACAGCCATGAGGCAAGGGCAGCACATAGACATTCCAGGAGCCCCTCCCTAACCCCAGGAAATTGCAAGTTCATGGCAGTCAGGGACACAGTGCATTTGAGCTGGAGGGTGAGATGCACAGTTCCACAGCTCCAGAATGGTCCACTCACAGCCCTGGGAATTGCCAGGTCCACTGTTGCCCTGGAATGGACTCCCTGCTGAAGTGTGAAGGCCCCCCCCCATAGGCCTAGCAATCCCAAGTGCACACAGAAAACTAGTGCACTGATTGGAATTTCACCCAATTTGGACCCAACCCAGTGCACAGATGAAATTGGGACAGAGCTGGCTGGAGGTAAGAGGTGTCTCAATAGTGCCATCTGCTGAAGGGACAGGAAAAGTGTACTCACAAAGCTGTACCTCTGCCAAATTATAAATGTTCAAATAATCCTGCATATCCCAAAATAACTTTATCAAGATAAGCAAATGCTGTGAAGCCAATGAAAGAAAATCATAAAGCACATGAAGAAGCTAGGAGATATGTATAACCAAATGACCAAATTTGAAAGCCAGAGGAGACATGGAACATGAAGGAATTAATCAAAGAAGTTCAGACAAATCTCCAAAACAACTTCAATGAGGTGGCTGACATAAAGGACATCAAGAAGACTCTAGAAGAGCATAAAGAAGAATTTGAAAGAATTAATAAAAATATAGTAGATCTCATGGAAATAAAAGATACTGTTGATCAAATTAAAAATATACTTGAGACAAACATCAGCAGATTTGAAGAGGCAGAGTAAAGAATAAGTGAATTAGAAGACAGAGCAATTGAATGTGAAAGCACAAAAGAACAAATGGGGAAAACAATTGAGTTGGATCTCAGGGAAATGATGGGCAACATGAAGTGCACAAGTATAAGAATCATTGAGGTCCCAGAGGGTGAGAAGAGGAAAGGGCTAGGAAGACTATTTGAAGATATGGTTGGGGAAAACTTCCCAACCCATATAAATAACATAAATATGCAAATCAAAGATGCCCAACAAAGTCAAAATAGAATAAATCCAACTAAACCCACTCCAAGATATATACTGATCAGATTGTCAAATGTGAAGAGGAGAAACTCCTGAAGGCAGCAAGAGAGAAGCAATTCACCACATACAAGGGAGACAACATAAGACTAAGTAGTGACTACTCAGCAAGCACCATAGAGGTGAGAAGGCAGTGGTATAACATATTTAGTATTCTGAAAGAGAAAAATCGTCAGTCAAAAATTCCTTGTCTAGCAAAGCTCTCCTTCAAAATTAAGGGAGAGTTTAAAATTCTCAAAGACAAAAAAATGCTGAGAATTCGTTAAGAGTGACCTGCCTTGCAAGAAATCTTAAAGGGAGCTCTACCAGCTGAGAAAAAAAGAAAGAAGAAAGAGGTCTGGAGAATGACACAGAAATGAAGAGTATCATAAAGGGAAATGTAAAAGGGATAAAAGAAAGAGGGGCAAAATAGAGCTGACTAATGAAAACCAAAGGATAAGATGGTTGATTCAAGAACTGCCTTCACAGTAATAACAGTGAATGTGAATGGAATAAACTCCCCAATTAAAAGACATAGATTTTCAGAATGGATTAAAAAGTATGAACAATCAATATGCTGTTTATAAGAGACTCATCTTAGACCCAGTGACACAAAAGATTGAAAGTGAAAGGATAGAAAAAAATATCCAATGCAAGCTACAGCCAAAAGAAAGCAGGGGTAGCAATACTAATATCAGACAAAATAGACTTTAAATGCAAAGATCTCATAAGAGATAATGGATACCATATATTAATAAAAGGGACAATTCACCAAGAAGAAATAACAATCATAAATGCTTTTTTTAAATTTCATCATGTATTTTATTTGACTCCACATGTACAAAATATTATCATTTCAACATGTAATCAATAAATAATTATTCATGAGCTATTTTACTTTTTTTTTCAAGTAAGTCTTCCAAAGCTGGTGTGCATTTTATACTTACAGTACATTTCAATTCAAGCTACTCACATTTCAAGTTCTCAGCACCCAAATGTAGATAGTGGCTACCATATTGGACCTCACAGCTTTACACCATGCCTCACTTTTCTTGCTTTAGTACTCCTCCTTTCTTCAAATCTTTATTTGATGGAAAAATCCTTCCCTCTGGAGCCTGCTTCTCTTCCCCACTCCAACCCCCTGTGGCCAGAAGCTAAAATCAGAGGAGGGGAAAAGAAGCTGGGCATCTTGAAGATTGAAGATGTAATAACAAAATCTAAACCCAGGTAGAATAAAAACTCATGAATTGGGTTATAGTTACACAGCAAGGCAAAGAAGAGTTAGTGAGGAAGAGTCAGTGGTATGCTGGAGCTGGATCATACTTGCTCATGAAAGCCAATTGATTACCTTCCAGGGATTCCACAAGCCAGTTGTTAAACATAGTCATAATTAAAAATTAAGATATATAATTTTCCATTGAATAAATAATATTAAAAATATAGGTAAATTCACCACCTACTATTTATGTTACTACAATTCACTATTATCCATGTTCTTGCCATTATTTATGACTGTCACATCTGAATGGTGGAAATACTATATAATAATGTGCTCCCTTCCCAACTCTGTATAACTTGAAATTGTTGGGAGTACATTTACACCAGAGAAAATGGCAAAGGCTACAAATCTAGGATGTTGCCCCAGGTTTGCAGGTTGTTAAACATTTACCTGGAAAAGCTCCAGAAGAGGTGAACCTCATGAATAAAGTCTGTTTGGCACACTGTAAACGTTGAATACATGGCAGCTATGATTTTTAATTCATTTTATTGAGATATATTCACATACCATGCAATCATACAAAACAAATTGTACATTCAATTGTTCACAGTACCATTACATAGTTGTGCATTCATTACCAAAATCAATCCCTGACACCTTCATTACCACAAACACAAAAATAACAATAATAAAGTGAAAAAGAGCAACTAAAGTAAAAAACAACACTGGGTGCATTTGTTTGTTTGCTTGTTTGTTTGTTTGTTTCCTTCCCCCATTTTTCTACTTATCCATCCATAAACTAGACAAAGGGGAGTGTGGTCCATATGGCTTTCCCCCTCATAAGCTACATTTTTATACAATCATCTTCAAGATTCATGAGTTCTGGGTTGTAGTTTGATAGTTTCAGGTATTTACTGCTAGCTACTCCAATTCACCAGAACCTAAAAAGAGTTGTCTATATTGTGCATAAGAGTGCCCACCAGAGTGAATTCTTGGCTTCTTTTGGAATCTCTCTGCCACTGAAGTTTATTTCATTTCCTTTCACATCCCCCTTCTGGTCAAGAAGATGTTCTACATCCCATGATGCTGGGTCCAGATTCCTCCCTGGGAGTCATATTCCACTTTACCAGGGAGATTCACTCCCCTGGGTGTCAGATCCCATGCAGGGTGGAGGGCAGTGATTTCACTTTCCAAGTTGGCTTAGCTAGAGAGAGAGGGCCACATCTGAGCAACAAAGAGATACTTGGGAGGAGGCTCTTAGGCACAATTATAGGGAGACCTAGCCTCTCCATTGCAGCAACAGTCTTCCCAAGGGCAAGTCCTGTGGTAGAGGGCTCAACCCATCAAACCACAAGTCCCCCATGTCTGTGAGCACATTAGCAACCATTGAGGTGGGGAAGCCCAACACCCCTGCATTGTCCACCAGCTCCTCAAGGGGGGCTCTGCATATTTTTTTCATTTTTTTTAATTAGCTCTTTTTTTAAAATCTACTATATAAAAAATAAAAAATTTTTAAAAATTTAGAAAAACATACAATAAAAAACATTTCAAACAGACCATAACAAGGGAGGAAGAAAAAGACAACTAACCTAAGATAAGTACTTTAATTCCAACATGTTCTGACTCTACCCGAAGAAAGTAACCTAATGTATTAGTTAGGGTTCTCTAGGGAAACGGAATCAATGAGAGGTGTCTCTGATTATCAAATTGTAAAAGTGACTCACACAACTGTGGGTATGCATGGGTCCAAATTCTGTAGAGCCATCAACAAACTGTCAACTCCAAGGAAGATGTCTGATGAACTCCTCAGGAAATGCTTCACTGGGCAGCCGAAGAAGAAGTGAAGGTCCTCTGTCTGTCTTGCTTATAAGTCTTCAACTGATTAATTGGATCAAATCCAGCCAATTGAATTCTCTCATTGTAGAAGGCACGCCCTTTGATGAGTCATCAGTCACAGGTGCAGTCAATTGACTGATGATTTAATAAACCAGGCTGTTGGTTTATCAACCAGCCTCAAATGTCCTCACAGCAATTGTTAGGCCAGTGTTTGCTTGACCAGACAGCTGGGTCACCTGGCCAAGTTGACACATGAACCTAACCATCACACCTAATATAGCAACATATCTGTGAACTTGTTCCTACTATACCATCAGAAATTAACAGACAAAGTCATTCTTGGGCATTCCCAAAACATTAAATTTAGCCACTACAGCTTATCTGTTCTTACTGGATTATTGTCCCCCTTCCTTAATTGCTCTCTATCACTAGTTTCCCTACATTCTGCATTATAAACCATTTGTTTTACATTTTTCAATGTTCACATTAGTGGTAGCATATAGTATTTCTCTTTTTGTGCCTGGCTTATTTCACTCAGCATTATGTCTTCAAGGTTCATCCATGTTGTCATATGTTTCACGACATCGTTCCTTCTTACTGCTGTCTAGTATTCCATCGTGTGTATATACCACATTTTATTTATCCACTCATCTGTTGAAGGACATTTGGGTTGTTTCCCATCTCTTGGCAATTGTGAATAATGCTGCTATGGACATTGGCATGCAGATATCTTTTCATGTCACTGCTTTCAGATCTTCTGGGTATATACTGAGAAGTGCGATCGCTGGATCGAAGGGTAGCTCCATATCTAGTTTTCTAAGGAACTGCCAGACTGACTTCCAGAGTGGCTGAACCATTATACAGTCCCACCAACAATGAATAAGAGTTCCAATTTCTCCACATCTTCTCCAGCATTTGTAGTTTCCTGTTTGTTTAAGGCAGCCATTCTAATTGGTGTGAGCTGGTATCTCATTGTGGCCTTAATTTGCATCTCTCTAATAGTGAAGCTGAACATATTGTCATGTGTTTCTTGGCCATTTGTATTTCCTCTTCAGAGAACTGTCTTTTCATATCTTTTGCCATTTTATAATTGGGCTGTCTGTATTATTGTCATTGAGTTGTAGGATTTCTTTATATATGCAAGATATCAGTCTTTTGTCAGATACATGGTTTCCAAAAATTTTTTCCCATTGAGTTGGCTGCCTCTTCATCTTTTTGACAAATTCCCTTGAGGTACAGAAACTTCTAAGCTTGAGGAATTCCCATTTATCTATGTTTTCTTTTGTTGCTTATGCTTTGGGTGTAAAGTCTAGGAAGTGGCCACCTAACACAAGGTCTTGAAGATGTTTTCCTACATTATCTTCTAGGAGTTTTATGGTACTGTCTTTTATTTTGAGATCTTTGCTCCAATTTGAGTTAGTTTCTATGTAGGGTGTGAGGTAGGGGTCCTCTTTCATTCTTTTGGATACGGATATCCAACTCTCCCAGCCCCATTTGTTGAAAAGACTGTTATGTCCCAGTTCAGTGGCTTTGGGCACCTTATCAAAGATCAGTCAGCCATAGATCTGGGGGTCTGTCTCTGAATTCTTGATTCAATTCCATTGATCAGTATGTCTATCTTTGTGCCAGTACCATGATGTTTTGACAACTGTGGCTTTATAATAAGCTTCAAAGTCAGGGAGTGTAAGCCCTCCCACTTCATTTTTCTTTTTTAAAGTGTTTTTAGCAATTCAAGGCATCTTCCCTTTTCAAATAAATTTGATTACTAACTTTTCCAAGTCTGCAAAGTAGGTTGTTGGAATTTTGGTTGGGATTGCACTGAATCTGTAGATGAGTTTGGGTAGAATTGACATCTTAATGACATTTAGCCTTCCTATCCATGAACATGGAGTATTTTTCCATCTTTTAAGGTCCCCTTCTATTTCTTTCATTAGAGTTATGTAGTTTTCTTTGTTTATGTCTTTTACATCTGTGGTTAAAGTTATTCCTAGGTACTTGATTTTTTTATTATTGAAAATGCCACCTTTTTCTTGAGTGTCTCTTCAGTTTGTTCATTTCTGGCATATAGAAACATTACTGACTTATGTGCATTAATCTTGTGTCCTGCTACTTTGCTACATTTGTTTATTAGCTCTAGTAGCTGTATCGTCAATTTCTCAGGGTTTTTCAGATATAAGATCATAACATCTGCAAACAATGACAGTTTTACTTCTTCCTTTCCAGTTTGGATGCCTTTTACTTCTTTGTCTTGCTGGATTGCCCTGTCTAGCACTTCCAGCACAGTGTTGAATAACAGTGCTGATAGCGGTCATCCCTGTCTTGTTCCTGATCTTAGAAGGAAGGCTTTCAGTCTCTCACCATTGAGTACTATGCTGGCTGTGGGTTCTTCATATATGCTCTTTATCATATTGAGGAAGTTTCCTTCAATTCCTACCTTTTGAAGTGTTTTTTATCAAAAAGGGATGTTGGATTTTGTCAAACACTTTTTCAGCATCTATTGAGATGATCATTTGATTTTTCCCTTTTGAATTTTTAATGTGTTGTAATACATTGATTGATTTTCTTATGTTGAACCATCCTTGCATGCCTGGAATGAACCCCACTTGGTCATGGTGTATGATTTTTTTAATGTGTCTTTGGATTCGATTTGCAAGTATTTTGTTGAGGATTTTTGCATCTATATTCATTAGGGAGATTGGACGGTAGTTTTCCTTTTCTGTAGCATCTTTGCCTGGTTTTGGTATTAGATTGATGTTAGCATCATAAAATGAGTTAGGTAGTGTTCCATTTTCTTCAGTGTTTTGAAAGAGTTTAAGTAAGATTGGTGTCAGTTCTTTTTGGAAAGTTTGGTAGAATTCCCCTGTGAAGCCATCTGGCCCTGGGCATTTACTTGTGGGAAGCTTTTTGATAACTGACTGGATCTCTTTACTTGTGATTGGTTGGTTGTGGTCTTCTGTTTCTTCTCTGGTGAGTCTAGGTTAATATGTTTCCAGGAAATTGTCCATTTCCTCTACATTATCCACTGTGTTGGCATACAGTTGTTCATAATATCCTGTTACAATTTTTTTAATTTCTTCAGGATCCACCATAATGTCACCTTTCTCATTCACTATTTTGTTTATATGGGTCTTCTCTCTTTTTGATTTTGTCAGTCTAGCTAGGGGCTTGTGAATCTTGTTGATCTTCTCAAATGAACCAACTGTTGGTGTTATTTATCCTCTCTATTGTTTTTTTGTTCTCTATTTCATTTATTTCTGCTTTAATCCTTGTTATTTCTTTTCTTCTACTTGGTTGAGGATTGGTTTTCTGTCCATTTTCTAGCTTCTTCAGTTGATCTATTTGTTCTTTGATTTTGGCTCTTTCTTCCTTTTTGATATATGCATTTAGTGCTATAAGTTTCCCACTAAGTACCCCTTTTGCTGCATCCCATAGGTTTTGATATGCTGTGTTCTCATTTTTATTCATCTCTATATATTTAGCAATTTCCCTTGCTTTTTCTTCTTTAACCCACTGATTGTTTAGAGGCGTGTTGTTTGAACTCCAGGTATTTTGTATTTTCTAAGTTTCTGATGGCTATTGACTTCTAATTGTATTCCATTGTGGTCAGAGAATGTGCTTTGAATGATTTCAATTTTTTTAAATTTATTGAGGCTTGTTTTATGTCCAGCATATGATCTATTCTGTAGAAATTTCTGTGTTCACTAGAGAAGAATGTGTATCCTGGTGATTTGGGATGTAATGTTCTATATAGGTCTGTTAAATCCAATTCATTTATCAGATTGTTGAGGTTTTCAGTTTCCTTATTGGTCTTCTGTCTGGTTGATTTATCTATAGGAGAGAGTGATGTGTTGAAGTCTCCCACAATTATTGTGGAAACATCAATTGCTTTACTTTTGCCAGTGTTTCTCTCATGTATTTTGTGTCACCTTGATTGGGTGCATAAACACTTATGATTGTTATTTCTTCTCATTGAGTTGCCCCTTTTATTAGTATGTAGTGGCCTTCCTTGTCTCTCATAACATCCTTACATTTAAAATCTATTTTACCTGAGATTAATACTGCTACTCCTGCTTTCTTTTGGCTGTAGCTTGCATGAAATATTTTTTCCATCCTTTCACTTTCAATTTCTTTGTGTCCTGGTGTCTAAGATGAGTCTTTTGTATGCAACATGTTGATGGTTCATGGTTTTTGATCCATTCTGACAATCTATATCTTTTAATTGGGGAATTTAATCCATTTGCATTCAACATTATTACTGTGAAGGCATTTCTGGAACCAGCCGTCTTATCCTTTGGTTTATGTTTGCCATATATATTTTTCCCTTTCTCTATTAATGTCCTTTAATGTACCCATACTGAATCTCTTTAGTACTGAACCTTTCTGCATCTCTCTCTCTCCTTTCTTTGTTTCTATGTCAGTAGGGCTCTCTTTAGTATCTGAAGTAGGGCAGGTCTCTTGTTAGCAAGTTGTCTCAGCATTTGTTTGTCTGTGAAAAATTTAAGCTCTCCCTCAAACTTGAAGGAGAGCTTTTCTGGATAAAGTATTCTTGGGTGGAAATTTTTCTCCCTCAGAATATTAAATATGTCATGCCACTGCATTCTTGCCTCCATGGAGGCTGCTGAGTAGTCACTACTTAGTCTTATACTCTTTCTTTTGTACGTGGTGAATTGCTTTTCTCTTGCTGCTTTCAGAACTTGCTCCTTTTCTTCAGTATTTGACAGTCTGATCAGAATATGTCTCAGAGTGGGTTTATTTGGATTTATTCTATTTGGAGTTCGCTGGGCATTTATGCTTTGTGCATTTATATTGTGTAGTAGGTTGGGGAAGTTTTCCTCAACAATTTCTTTGAATACTCTTTCTAGACCTTTACCCTTCTCTTCCCCTTCTGGGACACCGATGAATCTTAAGTTTAGATGTTTTATTTTATCTATCATATCCCTGAGATCCATTTCGATTTTTTTTTATTTTTTCCTTCATTCTTTCTTCTGTTCTTTCATTTCCTGTTCTGTGGACTTCTAGGACACTGAGAAATTGTTCAGCTTCCTCTAGTCTTTCATTGTGAATATCCAGAGTCTTTTTAATTTGGTCAACAGTTTCTTTTATTTCCATAAGATCTTCTATTTTTTTAATTTACTCTTGCAATGTCTTCTTTATGCTCTTCTAGGGTCTTCTTTTTGTCACTTATATCCTGGGCCATGGTCTTCTTGATGTCCTTGAAATCCTTTGCCATGTTTTCATTCCTCAATTGTAGTTCTTTGATTAATTCTGCGAGGTACTTTGTCTCTTCTGATAAGTTGATTTGTGTGTTTGTAGTTGGATTCTCCATATCGTCTGGTTTTATCATACGCATTGAGATTTTCTGTTGTTTTTGGCCTCTTGGCATTTGCTCTGCTCGACAGGGTTCTTTCAAGTTGTAAAAAAAAACTATCTAATTTTTCAGAAACACAGTTTGGTGGCGTACACTTTCTCTAACTAACCAGCAGATGGCATCTGTGTGTCACCTATACCTCTCAAGTCAGTTCTCCACCTTGTCCTCATGGTATGCAGAGAAACGATTCTTGTAGGTTCCAGCTGGAGAACTCAGCCTGGGTGTGTTGCTGGAGCCGTCCTTCCTGAATGCGGGGCACTTGTACAGGTGGCCAGGGAGGAAGGACAGCCTCAATATTCAAATCCCCCCGGTTCCCGGAGCTTCAAGGCCACCACAAGAGTCCAAGCCTTCATTTCATTTCAGCCCCAGCCCCTCTCTCTCACTGTCCCAAAAACCATCGGACTTGGTGTAGCATCCCTGGGTTCTCCAAGCAGGTCCCCCTGCCCAGCCATGATCCTCCAGGACCTCTGCTGAGGGAATGCTGTGCTACATCAGCAGTGTGCACCGTCCCTCAAGGGAAGCCCCGGGCCGCTGGATCGTGCCAGAGCGCTTTCAGCTTGATGCAAAAATGGCCGAATGGGGCATCTCTACACCCCCCTCCTCACACAGTTCCTCCTTCCCAGCTCTGGGACAACTGGCGGGGCTCTGGGCTGTGGGCACAGCCCCGGGAAGGAGTTTATCCAGCCCTCCAGGGAGCCAGCTGCTAGGCGCAGGGTTTCTTTCTGCTTCTGGCTCTCTCCTCTGTTCCCTGGGCCCCAAGGGTATCTGCAGTGGGCTATCTTCCAGGCCAGAGACAAAGAGGCTGGCCCAGCCCCCTCTTGCTGTGTTTTACCGTGTAGTTCCCACAATCACAGCTGCAGACGCTCCTGGGTGTTTCCCTTTTTTTTTTTTTTGAAAGAGCCCATTGGTCTCCAAATGCCAAACCCTGGCTTCCCCAGATCGCCGCGTGGCTGCAGGACTTCCAGCCAGCTTACTCACTCATTTCAGAATGCAGACTCCCAGTTCCACCAAGTATACAACCCTGGGAACTAGCAGATCTCGTCCAGCTGGCGCATCGCTGTAAATGGTATTCTGGGTCACTCTCTGGTCCTTATCTAGTGTTTTTCATGGAGGTGTTCCTTCGTCCTGTCTCACCTAGCCGCCATCTTAGTTTCTCATATAAAAGGATTCTATGAACAACTGAATGCCAAGAAACTAGACAATTTAGAGGAAATGGATAATTTCTTGGAAACACATGAACAGCCTGGACTGACCCGAGAAGAAACAGAAGAACTTAACATACCAATCACAAGTAAAGACATCCAATATGCCATCAAAAAGCTTCCTACAAAATAAAAGCCCAGGGCAAGGTGCCTTCACAGAGGAATTTTACAAAACTTTACAGAAAGAACTGACAACATTCCTACCCAAACTCTTTCAAAAATTAGAAGAAATTTTACCTAACTCATTTATTTTATGAAGCTAGCGTCACTCTAATACCAAAACAAGATAAAGATACTACAGAAAAGGAAAACTATAGGCCAATATCCCTAATGAATATTGATGCAAAAATCCTCAAAAAAATACCTGCAAATCCAATCCAAAGACACATTAAGAGAATGATACACCATGATTGTTCTGGTTTGCTAATGCTGCCATTTTGCAAAAGACCAGAAATTGATTGGCTTTTATAAAGGGGGTTTATTTGGTTACAAATTTAGTCTGAAGGCCATGAAAATGTCCAAATTAAGGCATCAACATAAGGGTGCCTTCACCAAAGGAAGGCCAGTGGCATCCAGAAAACCTCTGTAAGCTGGGGAAGACACATGGCTGGTGTCTGCTTGCTCCCAGGATGTGTTTCAAAATAGCATTCTCTAAAATGTCAGCCTCAGCTTTCAAAAGCCATCTTCAAAATGTGTCTCTCAGCTGCAGCAGTGAGCTTCTTCTGTCAGTTCTTATATAGAGCTTGAATGATTAAATCAAAAACCACACCAAATGGATGGAGCCACACCTCCATGGAAATAATCTAATCAAAGATATTACCCACAGTTGGTTGGGTCACATCTCCATGGAAGCAACCTAATCTGAAGATTCAAACCTAATCAATACTAATACATCTGACTCCACAAGGTTGCATTAAAGAACATGGCATTTTGGGAGACATAATACGTCCAAATTGGCACAATGACTAAATAAGGTGCATCCCAGTCATGCAAGCGTTGTTCAACATAAGAAATTCAATGTTATACAACACATTAAAAAACCAAAAGGGAAAAATCAAATGATCATCTCAATAGATGCTAAAAAAGGATTCAACAAAATTCAACATCCTTTCTTGATAAAATCACTTCAAAGGGTAGGAATTAAAGGAAACTTTCTCAATATGGTAAAGGGCATATATGAAAAATCCACAGCCAGCATAGTACTCAATGGTGAGAGACTGAAATCCTTTCCCCTAAGATCAGGAGTGAGACAAGAATGCTCACTCTCACAACTATTTTAACAAAGGCAATATACAAAATATACTTTTAAAAGGCAATATACCAAATCTAAATGTCTGTAGGTGTGTGTAAGGGAGATGTATGAGGTTCTTGGTGTTGGTGTTTTCGATTGACTTTTTTACTGTATTTTAGTTTACATTTATTTTTCCTTTTGTTGCTTTTAAGTTGTCATTTATTTCTCTCTTTTTTTTCTTTTTTCACCTGTTCCTCTTTCTTTGTGGAAGAAATGGAAGCGTCCTCATATAGATAGTGGTGGTGAATGCATAACTATCTGATTATACAGGGAACCATTGATTGCTTATTTAGGATAGAATGTATGGTGTGTGGATAAAACTGACTAAAAAATATACAGAAGGATACAAGTCCTGGACAAAAGGTGAAGAAAGGGATGTACCTATTCACCACTGGTGTGGAAGTAGGATGGTGCAGCCCATCTGGAAGGCAGTGTGGTAGTTCCACAGAAAGCTAAGCATGGAGTTACTATATGGTCTGCAACCCTATTATTGGGTATACATTTGGAAGAACTAAAAAGAGGGACACAAATGGACATTTACACAGTGGGGTTTATAGTAGCAGTATTCATGATTTGCAGTGGATGGAGCTGGCATAAGGGTACACTGACTAATGAATGGAATGGCAAACTGTGGTGTGTGCATACAGTGGAATATTGAGCTGCTACAAGAAGGAAAGAAGTGATGAGGTGAATGGACCTTGAGGACAGTATGTTGAGTGAAATAAACCAGATAAAATGGAAAAAATTTATAATGCCTCAGTAATATGGACTAACTATAATTTTGCAAACTCTGAGAAATGAATTTGAGAACATAGGTTATCAGGGGAAGGCTTAATGTAAAGATTCCTAGAGTGTGAGCTCTTACAGCAGTTACAACTATTTGTGAGTTGTAAGGGCTATTTCTAACTTCTGGGATGCTGAATTCTTTGTGTATTACCTGGTCGGTCACTGGAACTTTGGTTACCTGTGTGACACCTGAGACTCAGAACCAATGTCCAGCAGCTTTGAATGTCAGCAATATGCCCTCCAGCAAATGTTAAAAGAGTCTGAAAAATGGGATCAGACTTCAATTAGAGATATGAATGAAATGGATGTGGTTAGAACTAAGGTAAATCAAACTAAAGGGTAAAGGATGATATTGTGGTGTTTTAAAACTTCAACTTCTATGTGAGACCAAAGGAAGTGTTTATTAGGTGCAAAACCTATATTTTTTGTAACACACAATATATGTATGTGTTGGAAAATTCCACTCCAAACACTGTAATTACATGAACTTTGCAGAGGAAGTGAAATCTGTTTGTTTTGCACGGGTAAGACCTGATACATCCCAGAGTAATGTGGGCAGACAATAAAAAATGTGTTTGCAAAGCCCCCTTGAGGGACTGGCAAAAATGTGGAAATATTAAATTTCCCCACCAGGGGAATAAATGATTTTCTCACAAACATTGGGGGCTAAAAATTTAGAAGGCCAGGACCTTTATCTTGGCACTTGCCCTTATGAAGTTTGTTACACCAAAGGAGAGGCTAAGCCTACTTATATTTGTGCCTAAGTGTCACCCCCAGAGAACCTCTTTTGTTGTTCAGATGTGGCCTCTATCTCTAAGCCAATTCTGCAAATAAACTCACTGCCCTCCCCCTTCCATGGGACATGACTCTCAGGGATGAAAATCTCCCTGGCAATGTGGGACGTGACTCACGGGGATTGTGGGGAACCAAGCCTTTCATGCTACTTAGACCATATCCGGGGTGGCGGCCTGGAACGCTGGGCCGCAAGCCTGCATGGAACACCGTGCAGGCATGCCTTGTAAAGATGTGTGTCTTGTGACTATGACAGCAGCATTAACCATTGACCCCAGATTGTTTCTTCTTATCTGCAGCAGGATGTAAAGATTAATATCTGAGAGACCCTGAATGCTTTTGATAACGTAGCATAGTCTTGCTTTGTGTAACAAATGAATAAATAACTGGAGCACAGGTACATTAGCACCCACTTGGCATACAATGCTGTGGGTCCCCTGCTCCCTTAAATGTTAACTTTGTGTCTGTGTTTCATTTCTGTGTTGCCCCGTCAGCAACAGGGGATGAGCTTGACCCTGGCATCACGGAATTGAGAAAGCCTTCTTGTACAAAAAGGGGGAAGAGAAGTGAAACAAAATAAAGTGACACTGGCTGAGCCATCTCAAATAGAGTCAAGAGGTCTTTCTGTAGGTTATTCTTATGCATTATAAAACTATCCCTGTTTAGTTTTTAGTGTATTGGGCTAGCTAGAAGGAAATACCTGAAACTGTTGAACTGCAACCCAGTAGCCTTTATTCTTGAAGACAAGTGTATAACTATATAGCTTACACTGTGTGACCGAATGATTGTGAAAATCTCATGGCCCCTACTCCCTTTATCCAGTTTATGGACAGATGAGTAGAAAAATGAGGGCAAAAAGTAAATGAGTAATAGGGAAGGAGGGGCTTATGTGATGTTTCAGGCGTCCTTTTTTACTCTAATTTTTATTCTTATTCTTTTTTGTGTGTGTGGTAACAAAAATGTTCAAAAATTGATTGTGGTGATGAATGAATAACTATATAATGTTACTGTGAACTGATTGTGCACTGTAGATGATTGCACGGTGTGGCAACCCATGGCCTGAGCAAAACAGGCCTGCAGATCTTTAGTGCACAGCAGTCTCCATGACCTAGGCAGCTAAATGCTTAACCTATTGTCTTTCTAAGCCAGTAAAGAAAAAAAAAAAAAAGGGTAAATTGACCTTAAAATGTAACTTTATGCAAGCAGGCAGGAAATGAGAGGCTCTTAGTCTCACAAAAAGAGCAAAATGTAATTGTTCAGGTGTTATTCTAGTCCTTCCTGCACCACCCCCCAGGTCAGAGTGACCTGTTCCCACATCTATGCTCCCCTCACCCTTAGGAAGGCCTTTGTCTTATACCCTTATAAAAGGCTTCCTGTCCTTTTTGCAGCACTTGATTCTCTTCCCTGCGAACACGATGCTCGCCCAGCCTGAGAGAGCTGTCATGATCTCTCCATGACTCCTCACCCTGTAAGTAAGCCCTAAATAAAAGTTCATGTATCAGAAAATGCTTGTTGTCTTCTTTGGTCTCTGGACTGGCATGGTCCTCATGGGCTGTGACACATAGATTGTGAATATATCTCACTAAAATTGAATTTTTTAAAAATCCCAACCTTTTGGTTAAGATCAAGTGTAAAACCCAACCTCATTCACTTAGGCCACACACCTAAACTGAAGTAACATCCTGAGGAGATCTCATTTGCCCTCCTTATTTTTCACTCTAGGCTCTTGCTATTTACTCGAGGGCTCTCCTTTGTCCTCTCACCACCTGCACCGTTGGTTCTGACCAGGGGTTCCCAGATCAGGGGTTCTTGTCCACACAAGAGCCCACCTCCCCGCTAGCTACTACGAGTCAATCTTGTCGTCTTCCAGTGCTTTTTTCCAGACCTGCGTCCCAACCTGCCTCTATCAGGAAACTATCCCCGAATCCACCTACTCCAGATCCTCATCCCCTGCTCTGAGAGAATCTCTGAGTTCCTGGGAGGAGAGCCCAGTCCTGTACGGAAGAAACAAGTCCTCAATATGGCCTCCCCCATAGCGAAGCCACAATGTGGGCGCGGCCATCTTGCCCTCGGCCTTTGTGGCCAAAGGACGCCATGTTTGCTATTAGCGGGCGGTGGCCTCGACACCCCACTGAGCGTGCGCGGTCCCGGCCGGGTTGGGGTGGGGGGTGGGGGGGGGGGGTGGCGTAGTTTCTGACGTCATAGAGAGGTTCCGGAAACGGAAGGAGTCCTCCCATACTGTGGTGGTTGTTACCTACATCACCGTGAGCCGAGAAGTCTGTTGTCCGGAAAGGTAAGTGGTAATCAGTGAAGGTTGGGTTCGTGGGGTCGGTGAGAGGGTTTCTGTGCGCTGAGCGTCAGAAGTCGGTGCTAAGGTGACCACTTCATCCTGGTTTATCCGGGACTCCCCGGCTTGAACCCTGAACGCCGCGCGGCGTGGACAAAACAGACTGGCTGGTCCCTGGGCGGGTGTCTGACTTCCCTGGGGCGTGAGTGTCGGGGACTTAACGGGGCCAGCCATGTGGGGTCAGTAATGCGTGTCTGTGTGCTTGCTATGAGGAGTTGGCGGACCAGCGATGCGCCGTCGGTTTGGACCTGAGTAATGAGTCGATGGGCTTTTTTGGGTTCAATAATGAGGGATCTGAGGTTGTTTTAATTGGTGATGGAGGATCCATGGTTTGGTGATGAGTGTCTGGGGGGCAGTGATGGGACAGTGGAGTGAGTGGTTGGGGGCTGTATCAGGGATCTGTTGGTAGGGACCCTTTTGATGCCCTGATAAGTGGAGACTCACTATTTGGTGCTTGGTTTATTTGTCTCTCTTTTATTCCCCCCTTTAAATCATCCCCAATTTCTTTGATAATCGCTGCCCCATAAATTTTTAGAAAACTACTTTTAATTTGTATTAAATAAAATAAACTTTTTGGTGTAGAGAGTTATGCGTTTTTTTGTAGCCATCAACACATTCAAGATGCCCTGCGAATTGTGAAGTCCTGGCTCCACTATTTATTACCTTTGTGACCTTGGGCAAGTTACTTTAGCTCTGCATCTCAATTGAGAGAATTAAATGATTTAATACATGTGCATGGCATAGTGTAATTGCTTAACAAACATGAGCCCTTACTTTTACTCTTATTTTAGTTTCTTCCTTGTGGATGGCAATTGTAGTGACATTGTCATAGCTATCAAATTTCTGTGTATGTGTACGGCCTTGGCATCTGTCTTACTTGGTCTGAGCCACTTGCCTCGATACTGACCTTTGGCATAGTTAATAAGCAGCTTTCTAGCCCTTTGGCAGAAAATCCCCCAGAGTCCAAACCTACGTCTGCAGCCACCCCAACACCACCACCCTCGTACCTTACCCAGAACCTGCTCCTGGTCTCAAATGATAAGCTAACCATCCCCACCGCCTGTGGATGCCCAATTCCTTTCCACACAAGTTTGCTTTAAACTAACCAATCCTTTGACTTTTAAATGGGAAATTTACTAATCTTCAGCCCTGGACCACAGTATAGACACAAGCCTATGGGTCCCTCTTCTGCTTATGTGCTCCCGAACCACTGGTTGAGCCCCCAGAATCCTGTCTTCAACTCCTCTTGGCAGCCTGTACAGTGTTTCATTTCTATGCACAGATTTGAAGTAGCATGAGTCACATTGTTTTGTATGTGGCTAGCTGAATGAGTTATGAGCTGTGTCCATCTTAGAGGCCACACATCAGCTTCACTTAGGGCAAGAACCAGAAATATCCGCCTTCTTTGTGTTCCCTTGTTCAAACTCCTTTATTCACAAAACATTTATTGTGCCCCTACCTGTACCAAGAACCCATGATCAGGGTAAGAATATTCATGTTATGGTGGAGGTGATAAACAGTAAGTATGTATACAAACAGGTGAGGAAGGTGATTTCATGGAGTGTTAAGTGCAGCTAGGAAAATGGTATAATGGGATAGATGGTGACCACTACCACTGGAAGCCACTGGGGGGTTATAAAGTGGGAGAGTAGAGGGATCTGGGAATGAGTGGGAAGGGAGTCACTGGGGACTTTATTATGGGCCATGTGTAAAATAATCACTATTGAAGAATAACATGAGGGAAATCATAGGAAAAGAATGCAGGTAGAGCTATGGTAGGCAAGCTCTGCTGGAGTCGGAGTAAAATGTTCACACAGTTCCCGGGGCACTTTTATCCGCCATCTGTGTTTTTTTCTGACACAGAGCCAATGTCAGTGGATTTAGGACATTCAGTGGCTGTGGATCAGGCTATTGTTTCTTTTACAGGGCCCAGGGACAGATGTGTGAATGGTAAAATCTCACATTTCATTTCCCCCCTAGTTTATTAGCCCCACTTGTGGGAGCTGGGGTCACATGTCTACACTTACAGCTGGTATAGGTGCAGGGTGGGCAGGCCCATTTGGGGCACAGCTGGGGTTATGTCTTCATTGGAAGAGGGTGCATTCAGTTTAATAGGGCCTCAGAGTATCAAGGAGTGCTGGTTTCTTGGGAAGTTAGGCAGGTCACCTGTGACCTGCACAGTCCCACAGTTAGGCTGTTACAGGATTAGACAAAGCACATGAGATCCTGATGGTGAATGGCTGTTGAGGGTGTACCCTCTGCCAGGTGGTGTGCTGAGGGCCTCGCAAGCTCTGCAGAGTACTGCCATCTTCTCTCCTCCT
This sequence comes from Choloepus didactylus, assembly GCF_015220235.1. Taxonomy (NCBI): domain Eukaryota; kingdom Metazoa; phylum Chordata; class Mammalia; order Pilosa; family Megalonychidae; genus Choloepus; species Choloepus didactylus. Next base: position 11,944,226 of record NC_051316.1, on the reverse strand, counting down.
GGTCTGCAGGTCCATGTCCCCTGGCGTTTCTCAGATCCCACCTCCTGACACCCAGAGTTGGATTGATGGTGCTTCTCCTGCATAAGGACCTGAAGCCTGCCTCTGCCCCGTGGTTATCCTTATAGAGCACCAGGGTCAGGTCACAGTCCCCTGGGCACGGCCCCATCAGTCTCTTCCCCATTAGAGTCCCAGAGACTCTCAGCCTTGGTGCGGGCAGCTTCCCTCATCTGCAGCATCCCCCAAATCTACAGGGGACAGTCGGCTTGGAAAAGGACCAGGGACTCTTCCCAGGAAGAGGCCAGGACAGCGGAACCAGAGAGTGTCCACCATTTTTCCTTCAAGGGACAATGACTCAGGCCCTGGTGAGTTTGGCTTGGTTTCACAATCCTCACTAAGGATTTGAGGGGGGTCATGTGATTCATTGTGATGGAAAGGAAAGAGCAGTAGGCTTTGTGATTTGTGAGTAAGTGGTACAGAAAAGCAGTGTTTAGAGAAAGTCCACTCAGAGAGAAGACCAAAATCTCCCAGGAGATTATGTGGGAAATGTTTTATGAAACCTGATTTTGAAAAACTAGTAGAAGATAATGAAGCAAAATTTGTCTTTTGAAATAAAAAGTAGGCTGCAATTGCAACTTTACACTAATTTTAGAAAGGACAGGAAATGATAAGGATTGGGTTGGTCTTTGTTTAACTTTTTGCTATAGAAAATTTCAAACATACACAAAAGGACCGAAAATAGTAATAGAAACCTCTGTATCTTCATCATCCAGCTTCATCTATTATCAGCTTTTTTGGGTGCAGTTTCCCCCACAAAATTCCAGATGCACATTCGGTGATTTACATTTTTGACAATGAAACAAAGCAGAGAACTTCCTCAGACAAATATAGTTGGGTAGGGAGCAAGCGGATTTTAGAGTTGGTGTTGAATGTAGGATTCCTGGGTTGAACTGATTTCAAGATTCTAATATATGCTGTCAATCTGATTTTCCTTCAACAGTGTTATGAGAAACCAGTTGTGTTGAAGAGTGTATGTGTTCATATATGCTTTTACGTACTTGGATTATCACTGTCAAGATGCATAAGAAACTGAGTAATTTCTTCTGATGACAGGAACCAGAGAATAAAGGCCTAGACTCAGGAGAGACAGCTTACTTTTTCTTTAACCTTTTGATACTTTGTAAATTTTGTAGGTGTGCCTATGTGTTTGTGTGTTTTATCGTAAGCATTTATTATTCCAAAAGATAAACCAATTTCAAATTTGGCCAATTTAATGGGTTTTGAATGTCTAATTTTAATTTGCATTTCTTAATGACTTGAGTTATGAGCATCTTTTTTATATATGTATTTACCATTTGTATTTCTATTTCTTGTCATTATGTTTCCTTGGCCCATTATTTTGTGTTGTTTATTTTTATTAAGTAGTAGGAGCACTTTACGTGTTTTGAGTAGTTATCATTTCTCCTTATTTTGAGTAAGTTCCAAATGTTTTCTCTTAGGTGGTCACTTTATTTTTTGGAGAGCTTTATTTTTAGTTATGTCGTCTTTAATCTTTTTCATTATGGTTTCTGAGTTTTGGGTTTTCCTAGGAAGTCTTTTTGCACCTCAGATTACTATAAAAATAGTTTCCTGTATTCAAACAACTTTATAGTTTTATTTTTCTACATTTAGGTTCTCAATCCACCTGAAACTCATTTTCGTTTGTGATGTGTTTGACAGAAGCCGGTTCAAGCACTGATTGGAAATGCTTACATATCCAAATGTCTCTTCCTAAGTTCATTTGTTGTTAGTATGGGGAATTCTGGATTTTTATATATCAATTTGGCCTTGCTAAACTGTTTCAGTAAGTCTAGTAGTCCATATACTCTTTATGTGGACCTTTATGTCTGTGAATCATGAGGGTATTTTTCTGCTTTCCTGACGAGTTTTTTGATCTATTTTTTGGTGGTCTCACTGTGAAGTCTAGGGACTCCAGTACAGTGGTCAATAGTCTTGATGGTTATGGCCTTCCTTGTCTAGTGTCTGATTTTGTTAGGAATGCTTCTTAACACATACTCACTATTAATGCTCAAGGTGCTGTAGATTTTGGGTGGTTAGCCAATAATAGGTTGAGGGAAGTGCCTTTGTGTTCCTAGTTTCCTAAGAAGGTTTTCTTTCTGTTCACATTCTGTTTTCCTAACTTTATTTTGGGTAATTTGAAAACTCACAGAAAAGTTGAAGGAATGGACCAGAATGGACGAATAAATACCACCTCCTTCAACCTTAGTTTCAATGATTAAGAGTTTGATTTATATAATTAGAAAGCAAAATGGAGAACATATTAGTTCGCTGAACCATTTGGAAAGAAGTTGCAGATATCATGACATTGAACTGATAAATACTGCATCATGCATCTCTTTAGAATAAGGACAATTCTCCTACATGACTAACATTATTGAATATACAAAATGTTCCAAAAAATGTTTTTGTAGCTTTAAAAAAATAATTAAACAGGAGCTGTTTAATTTCTCCACGATGACATTTTAAAAGTGTTTCACAGAAGTATAATTTACAGATAGTAAAATGAATGTATCTTAAGTATAGAGTTCAATCAGTTTTGATAAATGTACCAATCATGTAATCATCAACAAGGTCAGTATATAGAACATTTCCATATCCACTGAAAGTCCTTCATGGTCTATTAAAGTCAGTCTTTTTATTTTAGCCATTCTAGAGGTATATCATGGTATCTCACGGTTATAATTTGCATCTTTCAGATAATTAATGGTATTTATTTTTCTAAAGTGTCTATTAAGTCCTTTGCTTATTTTTAAAATCTGATTGTCTTTCATTATTGATTTGTAGTAGCTTTTTTTAGTATGTTGTGGATACGAGTCCTTTGTCAAAAGTATATATATATATGAACATTTTCTCTATGTCTGTGGTTTTCCTTTTCACTTTCTTAGCAGCGTCTTTTGATGAACAGGTTTTAGTTTTGATGGAATCGAATTTATATTTCCTTAATTGTTAGTGCTTTCTGTATCATATTTAAGAAATCTTTGCCCACTGAAAGATTGTAAAGATATTCCTTATTTTCTCAGAAACTTTATAGTTTTAGACACGTTAATTCATATCTTGAATTACTTTTTGTATGTATTACATAGCAGGAGTTAAGGCTTATCTTTTTTCCATACTGATATCTGGTTGTTCTAGTATCATTTATTGAAATGACTTTTCTTTCCTCACTCTTCCCCATTTAATTATCTTTGCTCAAATGACAGTTGATCATATAATTATGAGTTGATCTAGTGATGCTCTGTTCTATTCCAGTGATCTATTGTTATAGCCTTATGCCAATACTTCAGTGCCTTAATTACTGTAAATTTATAGTAGCTATTGAAGTTTATTAGTATAAATCCTCCAAATTTGTTCTTTTTTCAGATTATTTCAGGTATTCAAGGTCTTTTGCATTCCCATATAATTTTTAAAGTTAGCTTTACAATTTCTACAAAAGGGTGTTGGGATCTTGATTAAGATTGCATTAGATCTATAAATAAATTTTGGGAGGCTTGATATCTTAATGATATTGAGTCTTCCAGTTCATTAACATGACATATTTCTCCATTTATTTGGGTGTTTAAGTTCTTTTAGCAATTTTTAATTTTTGTTATACAGGTCTTATGTATCTTTAATTGTGTTTATTTCTAGGTATTTGATATTTTTTGATACTTTTATTAAAAGTATTGTTTTTTAAAATTCAGTTTTATTGAGATATATTCACATACCATACAATCATCCACAGTGTACAATCAGTTATTAGTACCATCATATAGTTGTGCATTCATCACCACAATCAATTTTTTTTAATTTAATAAATTTTATTTTGCAATAAATTCAATCTTACAAGAAGAGTTGCAAAAACAGTACAAACCCCATACATAGAACTCCATCATACCCCGACCCCCCTCCCCCGATACCCTGATCCACCACCTTTAACATCCTGTCACACCACCATTTCTTTCTTTCCCTCCCTCCCTCCCTATCTATCATCCATTCTCTATTGCTGTGTCCTCTGAACATATGAGAGCTAGCTGCACATATCTTTGAACAAACAATATAATTCACATGTACCTTTCCCATGGACAAGAACATTCTTTTGTGCAATCTCATTAAGTGCAGCTAAGAAGTTCAAGAAATTCAACATTGATACAAAGCTTACATCCTATATTTCCTTTTTTTGTGTGTGTGTGTCCCGTCTGTGTCCCTTTGAGCCTCCTCTCCTCCATCCTCACATCCCATCCAGGATCGTCCTTGGCATTTAATTGTTATCTATTTAGACTTTTTTTTTTTCAATTGTGGAAGCATATATATAGCCTAAATCTTCCCATTCCACCCCCTCCCTAGCATTCCATTAGTGGGGTTAATCACATTTAGAATGTTGCAATGCTATCACCTTCCCACCATCCATTTCTAGAAGCTTCCCTTCACCCCAAACAGAAACCCTACACTCATTTCTTAACTCCCCATTGCCCCTTCCCCCACTTCTCAGAATCCTTACTCTACTTTTCATCTCTATGGCCATATTCTCTGATACTTTCTTTGTGTTTACCGTGGGGCTTAAATTTAACATCTTAAATCTATAACAATCTTGTTTTTCTTTGATACCAGCTTAACTTTAATAGGACACATAAACTATCTTCCTATACTCCATCATTCCCCCACCTTTATGTAGTTCTTTTCAAAAATTATATATTTTACATTGAGTCCAAAACCACTGATTTATCATTACAGTTTATGTATTTTAGATCCTGCAGGAAATAAATAGTGGAGTTATAAATCAAAAATACAGTAGTATTGGTATTTATATTTACTATGTAATCTTTACTGGAAATCTTTATTTCTTCATGTAGTTTCAGTCAGTTGTTTAGTGTCCCTTCCTTTCAGCCTGCTCAGCTCCCTTTAGCATTTCTTATAGGACTGATTACTGGTGATGAAGTCCCTCAGCTTTGGATTATCCAGGAATGTTTTTATCTCTCCCTCTGTTTGTGAATTCTCCAAGTCTCTGATGGTTATTGACTTCTATTTGTATTCCATTGTGATCAGAGAATATGCTTTGAACAAACTCAATTTTTTTTTTTTTAATTTATTGAGGCTTGTTTTATGTCCCAGCATACAGTCCATTCTGGAGAAAGATCCGTGATCACTAGAGAAGAATGTGTGTCCCGGTGACCTGAGATGTAATATTCTGTATATGTCTGTTAAAATTTTTTATATCTCTCTCTCCTTTCTTTGTTTCTGTCGGTAGGGCTCCTTTAGTATCTGAAGTAGGGCAGGTCTTTTGTTAGCAAAATCTCTCAGCATTTGTTTGTCTGTGAAAAATTTAAGCTCTCCCTCAAATTTGAAGGAGAGTTTTGCTAGATAAGGTATTCTTGGTTGGAAATTTTTCTCTCTCAGAATTTTAAATATGTCATGCCACTGCCTTCTCGCCTCCATGGTGGCCACTGAGTAGTCACTACTTAGTCTTATGTTGTTTCCTTTGTATGTGGTGAATTGCTTTTCTCTTGCTGCTTTCAGAACTTGCTCCTTCTCTTCAGTATTTGACAGTCTCATAAGAATATGTCTTGGAGTGAGTTTATTTGGATTTATTCTATTTGGAGTTTGCTGTGCATTTATGCTTTGTGTATTTATATTGTGTAGAGTCTCATAAGAATATGTCTTGGAGTGAGTTTATTTGGATTTATTCTATTTGGAGTTTGCTGTGCATTTATGCTTTGTGTATTTATATTGTGTAGAAGGTTTGGGAAGTTTTCCCCAACAATTTCTTTGAATACTCTTTCTAGACCTTTACCCTTCTCTTCACCTTCTGGGACACCAATGAGCCTTAAATTTGGACATTTTATTTTGTCTATCATATCCCTGAGATCCATTTTGATTTTTTCAATTTTTTCCCCATTCTTTCTTTTGTTCTTTCATTTTCTGTTCTGTGGTCCTCGAGGATGCTGAGTCATTGCTCAACTTCCTCTAATCTTGTATTATGAGTATCCAGAGTCTTTTTAATTTGGCCTACAGTTTCTTTAATTTCCAGAAGATCTTCTATTTTTTTATTTACTCTTGCAAGTTCTTCTTTATGCTCTTCTAGGGTCTTCTTTATGTCTTTTATATCCTGTGCCATGCTCTTCTTCATGTCCTTTATATCCTGTGCCGTGCTCTCATTGCCTGTCTTTAGTTCTTTGATTAATTGCACCAAGTACTGTGTGTCTTCTGATCTTTTGATTTGGGTGTTTGCGTTTGGGTTCTCCATATCGTCTGGTTTTATCATATGCTTTAAGATTTTCTGTTATTTTTGGCCTCTTGGCATTTGCTTTACTTGATCTCTAGTATGTCAGAACCGCAGCTTGGTGGCGTACACTTTCTCTATCTAACCAGCAGATGGTTTCTGTGAGTCACCTATTCCTCTCAAGTCAGTTCTCCCCAACTTTGCCTTTGTGGTGTGTGGGGATCTGACTCTTGTGGGGTCCAATTGGTGCACTTAATTTGGGTGTGTTGTTGATGCTGTCCGCCCTGAATGAGGGGCGTGTGTCTGAGCGGTTAAGGAGGAAGGGCAGCTTTAATAATCAAACCTCCCAGGTGTTCCCAGAGATTTAAGGCTGTTCTCTGCCACTGACCCACAGGTCCTTGGTATTGGCGTAGGTTCCCTGGGATTTCCGACTGGTTCCCCCTTCCTTGCTGTGCTCTTCCAGGACCTCTGCTGAGGGAGGGCCGCGCCACGTCACAAGTGTGCGCCGGCCTCCAGGGAAGCCCTGGGACGCCTGACCTTGCAGGGGCGTTCCCAACCCGCTGCAAAGATGGTTGAATGGGGCGCGTTAACTTCCCCCTTTCCACACAGCACCACCCTCCCAGCTCCGGGACAATCAGCTGTAGGTGTATTAAAGGCCACTGTCCACGGTTGACACTGTAGCGTGTGCACAGGCTGCGGGAAAGACTCCCTGTCACACTGGGCTTCCCTGCGCAACTCTGGGCTGCAGGCCCGGCCCCGGGCAGGAGCATCCCCCACTCGCCGGGGAGATGGCTACAAGTCCTTTCGCCCTTTGGCTCCCCTTTGTTCCCCTGGGCCTGAGACAGTCAGCAGCGGGTGTGGGAAGGGGTACCTCCATGCCAGACACTGAGGCGTTAGCCCAGCCTGCTCCCGCCATGCTTCACTGCAGGGCTCTCTCTGTTGTATCTGCAGCTGCTACCGGGCTTTTTTTTTTTTAGAGAACTAGTCCATCTCCAAACGCCAACCCCCCGTTTCCCCACACCATAGTGTGGCCGAGGAACTTTCAGCCGACTCACTCACTTGTTTCAGAATGCAGACTCCTGGTTTCACCAAATGCACAGTCCCTGTAGATTTGTCTGGCTGGTGCTACTCTGTAAATGGTGTTCTGCATCACTTTCTGGTTTTTATCTAGTATTTTTCACAGAGGTGTTTTTTTGCCCTGTCTCACCTTGCCGCCATCTTAGGTTCTCCCACAATCAATTTTTGAACATTTTCATTACTCCAAAAACAAAAAAAGAAGAAAAATAAAAGTAAAAAAGAACGCCCAAAACATTCCATCTCCCCATCCCACCTATTTTTCGTTTAACTTTTGTTCCCATTTTTGTACTCATTTGTCCACACACTGGGTAAATGGAGTGTGAGCCACAAGGTTTACACAATCACATAGTCACATCATGTAAGCTACGTAGTTATACAGTCGTCTTCAAAAATCAAGGCTATTGGGTTGCAGTTTGACAGTTTCAGGTATTTGCTTCTAACTATTCCAATACACTAAAAGCTAAAGAGGTATATCTATATAGTGCATAAGAATACCCTCCAGAATGAATTCTTGACTCCATTTGAAATCTCTCAGCCACTGAAACTTTATTTTGTTTCATTTCGCTTCCCTCTTTTGTTCAAGAAGACTTTGTCAATCCCATGATGCTGGGTGCAGGCTCATCCCCAGGATGTCCCATGTTGCCAGAGAGATTTACACTCTGGGGAGTCATGTCCCACATAGGGGAGAGGGCAGTGAGTTTACCTTCCAAGTGGGCTTAGAAAGAGAGAGGCCACATCTGAGCAACAATAGTGATTCTCTGGGGGAGACTCTTAGGCACAGTTGTTAGTAGTCTTAGCCTCTCCATTACACTAACAGATTTCCTAAGGGCAAGCCCCAAGATCAAGGGCTTGGTCTACTAAATTGGTAGTCCTCAATGCTTGTGAGACTTATCAGTCATTCCCCAGGTGTGAAAGTTTAATATTTCCGCATTTTTTTCTGAGTTCCTCAGGGGGGCCTTGCAAATTTTTATTTTCTGCCCAGATTACTTTGGGATGTATCGGGATTTCACAATAACCTGTTCAAACCTACCAGATCTCGCTTCCTATTCAAAGTTCCATGTATTTATGGTGTTTGAATAAACTGACTGTACATGTTAAATTATTTAGTGTGCTACAGAAAATATAGATCCTGCACCACACAAACGTCTCTACCCTTGGTCTCACACAGAATTGAAGTTTTAAAACACAGTCAATATTGACCTTACCCTTTGGCCAGATTTGCCTTAGTCCTAACCAGATCCACTTCATTCATACCTCTAATTGAAGTCTGAACTCTTTCAGCTTTTTTTTAACAGTTGTTTTATGAGGTAATACTGACATTCATGGGTGCTGAACTCTAGCTCTGAGTCTCTGGTATCAAACAGTACCTGAAGTTCTAGAGACCAACCAGGTTTTACACAAAGAGCTCAGCATCTTAGAATTTAGAGATAGCCATTACAACTCAGGAATAGATGTGACTGCTGTAAGAGCTTACAAACTAGGGACCTTTACAATAAACAGTTCTCTGATAACTTGTGCTCTAAGATTCAATTCTCAGAGTTTACACATTATAGTTAGTCCATGTTAGTGAGGTGTTATAATGTTTGTCTTCATTTCTGGTGTATTTCACTCAAAATGCTGTCCTCAAGATCGATTCACCTAGTTGCATGTCTCAAACATCATTCCTTCTTGCTTCCGCTCAATATTCTACTGTATGCATACACCGCAGTTCACCATTCTGTTCATCAGTCTATGTAACCATAGGCCACCATGGTGATTACTGCCACCATAAACACCAGTGTGCAAATGTTGATTTGTGTCCCTGCTCTCAGTTCTTTCAAGTATATAGCCAACAATGAGTTTGCAAGACCTTATGGCACCCACATACTTTGCTACTTGTGGAACCACCACACTGTCCTCCGGATAGCCTTCACCATTCTAATTCCCCATCATCAGTGAATAGGTACATCCTTCTCTCCATGTTTTCTGCAGCACTTGTATCCCTCTTTTTTCCTCCTGCAGTCTTATAGAGATATGATCACATACCACACAATCATCTGTGGTGTACAATCAGTTGTTCACAGTATCATCATATAGTTGTGCATTCATCACCACAGTCATCGCTTGAATATATTCATTACTCCAAAAAAAATTTTATAAGAATAAAAATATAAAATAAAAAATAAAATAAAATAATAAGGTCTGACGACACCACCACCACCAAGAATCCCATACCTCTCCCTTATATCCCCCTCTTATAGACAATTAGCTTTGGTATATTGCCTTTGCTACATTTAATGAAAGCATATTACAATGTTATTGTTAACTGTAAACTCTAGTTTGCATTGATTATATTTTTCCCCAATACCATCACCTTTTCAACACCTTGCAGGGTTAACATTCATTTGTTCTCCCACGTGTAAAAACATTTTTGTATTTGTACATTTAGTCACCATCACTGACCACTGTAGGTTTCGCTAAGTTATACAGTCCCAGTCATCAGCTGTCTTTCTTTCTGATGTCATACACACCCGTAGCCTTCCTCTTGCAACTTAACTCACAGACATCTTTGTTCAGTGTACATACAATATTGTGCTACCATCACACAGTATTGTACTATCCATTTCTGGGTCTATACAGTCAATCCTGTTGAACATTCTATACTCCTGCAGCATCAAATGCCCAATCTTTACCCTCTTTCCAACTCCTGATAACTTGTGTTCTCAGCTTTAACTCTCAAAGTTTGCTCATTAATGTTAATTCATATTAATGAGACCATACAGTATTTGTTCTTTTATTTCTGGCTACCTTCACGCAACATAACTTCCTCAAGATTCACCCATGTTGTTTTATGTTCTGTGACTTTGTTCTGTCTTACAGCTGCATAATAGTCCATCATATGTATATACCATAGTTTGTTTATCCACTCGTCTGTTGATGGACATTTGAGCTGTTTCCATCTCTTGGCAATCATGAATAATGCCGCTGTAAACATTGGCTTACAAATGTCTGTTTGTGTTTTAGCTTTCAGTTCCTCTGAGTATATACCTTTAATGGAATTGCTGAATCATATGGCAGTTCTATACTTAGCTTCTTGAGGAACCGCCACACTGCCTTCCAGAGTAGCTGCACCATTCTGCATTCCCACCAAAAGTGAATAAGTGTTTCTTTTCCTCCACATCCCCTCCAGCACTTGTAATTTTCTGGTTTTTTGGATAATGGCTATTCTAGTAGGTGATCTCACTCTAGTTTTGATTTGCATTTCCTTAACAGCCAGTGAATTTGAGCATCTTTTCATATGTTTTTGAGCCATTTGTGTTTCCTCTTCATTACAGTGTCTATCCATGTTCTTTGCCCATTTTTTAATTGGGTTGTTTGTCTTTCTGTTGTTGAGTTGTGGTATCTCTTAATGTATTCTGGATTTTAAACCCTTATTTGATATGTGGTTTCCAATTACTTTCTCCCATTGTGTAGGTTTTGCATTCATGATAAATTCCTTTGGGGCACAAATTTTTTTTTATCTTCATGAGGTCCCATTTATCTATTTTTTTTTCTATTATTGTTTATGCTTTGGATGTAAAGTCTAGGAAACCATGGCTTAACACAAGGCCCTAAAAATATTCCCTTACATTTTCTTCTAGGAGTTTGATAGTTAAGGCTCTTATAGTTATGTCTTTGACCCTTTTTGAGTTGATTTTTGTATAACGTGTGAGGTAGTGGTCCACATTCATTCTTTCATAAATGGAGATCCAGTTTTCCCAGCACCATTTGTTAAAGAGACTCTTCTTTCCCAGTTGAGTGGTCTTTGCTTCCTTGTCAAAAGCCATTTGGCCATAAATGTGAAGGCTGATTTCTTTTTTTTTTTTTTTCCTTAAATTCAATTTTATTGAGATATAGTCACATACCATGCAGTCATACAAAGTGTACATTCAGTTCACAGTACCATTACATAGTTGTGCGTTATCACCAAAATTAGTTTTTGAACATTTTCATTACCACACACACAAAACTAATAAGAATAAAAATTAAAGTGAAAAAGAACAATTAAAGTTAAAAAGAACACTGGGTGTCTTTTTTTTTTTTTTTTTTTTTGCCCCCATTTTTCTTCTCATGCATCCATACACTGGACAAAGGGGAGTGTGGTCCATATGGCTTCCCCAGTCACATTGTTACCCCTCATAAGCTACATTATCATATAATCGTCTTCAAGATTCAAGGGTTGTGGGTTGTAGTTTGATAGTTTCAGGTATTTACTGCTAGCCATTCCAATTCATTAGATCCTAAAAAGAATTATCTATATTATGCGTAAGAGTGCCCACCAGAGTGACCTCTCGACTCCATTTGAAATCTCTCAGCCACTGAAACTTTATTTTGTTTCATTCTGCTTCCCCCTTCTGGTCAAGAAGATGTTCTCAATCCCACAATGTTGGGTCCAGGTTCATCCTTGGGAGCATATCCTGTGTTGCCAGGGAGATTTACACCCCTGGAAGTCAGATCCCACACAGGGGGGAGGGCAATGATTTCACCTGCCAAGTTGGCTTAGCTAGAGGGATAGAGCTCATTTATTTTTATCATCAAATCATATGCATTGCTCTATTATATGGTTGTTCCACAGTTTGCTTATCAACTCACCTATCGAAGGACACCTTGGTTGCTTCCAATTTTGGGCACTTATGAATCCTTGATACTTTTTAAACAAATGGATTTAAGAGCCAATATACTCAAGGTCACTTGTTGGGTACCTGAGATTCTGTCTCTAGCTATTGTCAAGACATACTGAGGATCATAAAAGAAACAGGGAATCAGTGAGCTGGTGAAACAGAAGTATCACCATCAACTCAACTCAAAGGATATATCGATCAAACACTTGTTTCTCTGACCGATGTGCATAGCAGCCAATCTGTGACACTGGGGTTTCAAAGGGAGGAAGTTTTTTTACTATGCAAGCAGAGCAGATGGTCTGTTGGCCTAAAATCTGTCTCCCCAAGTCTAAGGAGTTTAGGGTTGTTACGGATACAAACAAGGGGAGGTGGAGTTGTTATCATTACAGTAACAAGTAAAATGTAAAGGAGTGGAGCTAGGCTAAAGTAACCATTAAAATAACAAGTATAAGCAACTATAGTACCATGTAAAGGGGTGGAACTAAGCTAGAACTAAGCTAAAATAACCATTACAACAGCAAGTATAAACACTGTAGTCAGAGGTTAGTTCTGGGCTGACTCAAGTTCCCTCAATAATAAACATTAATGGGCTTTCTTTGTGATCATAAGACTCTAAAGTTGTAAAATAGGATAAGGGGCTACAAGCAGGGCCAGTCATGAGGTTTTTGCAATCACAAGATACAGGATATGTTATACAATCATTATTAAAGATCAGGTAGCTGGGTTGCAATTCAGTGGGCTTCAGTAATTTCAGGTATTTCTTTTTGGCTCTTCTACAATATACTAGAAAGACAAAGGCATCTATATAATGATTTGGTCATCCTAATTATGTGTTAATTCTGAATTTCTTGGGTTATGTTTCCTCCCGTTTTGTATTGTTCATTCCTCAATCTTGAGGGACATCTGGGCAATGACCACTCTGACTTCTTTATGTTGAAAAGGGGCTTGGGCCTTATGGGGTAAAGGAATGAAACTGGTGGTTGTTCCTGGAGAGTTTCACAGCTTAACTGGCATAGGAACAATTACGAGACTTTAAGTTCTGCAAAAAAAACTTTATAAGCAAATTGAAAATTATAGGTTTAAATAAAAAGAGTAGAAAGATTATGATTAGATGATTTATAAGTATGTCATATTGGGGAAATAACTTTTTAAAGATTTTTTTACAGAATCCAGGGTGTTCCTTGCAGTTTTCAGGAATAGTGTGGGCAATATCTGGCTGAGCTCTATATAAGGGGAACTTCCGGAATGACCTTCTGACTCTATTTGAAATCTCTTAGCCACTGAAACTTTATTTTATTTTATTTCTTTTCTCCTTTTTCATCAAGAAACTAATTCTACAATTCCAGGGAGGTCACCTCAGAGAGTCATATCCTACCTAGTGGGAGAGGCACTGATTTTATTTTCAGAGTTTGAGTTAGAGAGGGGCCACATTGGAGCAAAAAAAGAGGTTTTCAGGGGGTGACTCTTAGGCATTATGTCATCACGGAAATAAGTTGTATAAATGCAAGCCTGAAGATTGAGGGCTTGGCTTATTAGCATATTTCTTTATCATGAAGCGGAGCTCAGATATTCTAGGGTTTATTTTCATATATGTCCCTGTTATAAGTTTAAATGGGGATGATATATGTTTTCTAAAAAATAAAAAAGAGTGGATTTTAGATTTTTGCTTGGCAATATTACTTGGTTGCAGTTTTAGTAAATTAGGAGCTCTTTATTGCTCGAGAGAATAGCAAAAATTCCCTGAGATTGGGAGGTTTAATAGTTTCATGTTTTCTTTCTCCAGTCCCTCAGGGGACCTTGCAAATACTTTTTATTTTATGTCTAAAACATTATGAAATGTATCAGGTATTATATTAACCTGTATAGAATACTAAGATACTATTCTCTATCTTAGGTTCTGTGTTACATAAAGCTGTTAGATTGTTTAAATGAACTGACAAGAGAGGTTAAATTAGATTGTTTGCTACAGAAAATTAAAAAAAAATCTTTGGTAAAGTAAATTTCTCTTTTTGGTCTTTCATAGAAATTGAAGTTTTAAAATACAGATAATATTACCTTTTACTTGGTATTCTGTTTCACCTTAGTCTTTAATTAGATTAGCCCCATTCACATCTTCAAATTGAAGTTCGATTCTTTCTTTAGCTTTTCTAACAGTGGTTGTATGGAGTCATCTTTTAAGAATAAAAGCTGTTCCTTTAACACCTTTAGAGCTGAAGAACCTTAACTTTGGGTCTCAGGTGTCACACAGACATCTAAAATTCCGGGAAGATACTAGGTTACACACACAGGGCAAAGCATCTCAGAATTTAGAAAAAAATAATTAAAGCTTAGGATCAAATGCTAAACAAGCTTAGAGTCTAGTTCCCTAATTCCCTTATGAATATTTTTAATGAAGCTATTTGTAGAAATAAAAAAAATTGACAGTTAACTTATTTTGAGGTTACTAATTGCAGATTATGGCTGAAGTTTTGTTCTGTTTTATCCTTATACTTTTACTAGGGTTATGTTAATTAAAAGATAGAACATAATTTATAGGTTTGCCTTCCCTTTTAAGGTCTTTAATTGTTGAAGATGAAGCACCAACTTACAGCTGACTGCATGTGTTTTTAGGGAAGCATCAGAGTAAAACAATATAAATGGCAAGCAAATTTGGTTATTTCTGTGACAAACAACATTTTTAAAAATAACTAAAACTATGGTTAATATCACTATACTTTTGTTGCATATTACACAGATCACTATCGGGACAAAACAAGGAGAGTGACAATGTTAAGTCTTTAAGAATCTCATACAATTTCTAAATATATGAGTAACATTTCACTTATTCAAATTTAAGGAATAGAAGATTAGAAAATCCCTTTTAATTTCAAAATATTTCCCAAACACTTCTTATGCAACTCATAATATATTAAATAAAACTATTTTCAGTACCTCACTTTTTCCAAGGTGAAAGAACAAATCCTTTATATCAGTTTGAAATAAACTATACTTATTCTACTTTAGTATAAAACTGCATCTTTTTAATAAAGCGCATCTTGCATGCTTTACATATCTGCATACTTTAAGTTACTAAAAAGATTTTTGGAAGTGTCTTTAGCCGTTTTAAAATATAATTATTCTTAAAATAAAGTTTGTCAAAATAATAACTTAATTTTGTTAAACACAATCATATTTTTGTTATCTTAAAGATTTAATAGATGTAATGCTAGTTTGCATAAATTTAGGGAGAACATACCCAAGTAGAATAAGATTGTATGCTTAACAATGGTAGCTCATAAGGCATGGTTTCCAGAAATACTGCAATTTTCAGTTTACTATTTTATTAGTATTTTAGTGAGGTATATTATGCATAAAAACAGTTTTCTTGAAAACAGTATAGTATGTAGTATTTTCTTTTTTTTTTTGTATTTATTTCCTATGTATTTTATTTTATTTTTTATTTTATTTTTTATCTTCATTTTATTGAGATATATTCACATACCACGCAGTCCTACAAAACAAATCGTACATTCGATTGTTCACAGTACCATTACGTAGTTGTACATTCATCACCTAAATCAATCCCTGACACCTTCATTAGCACACACCCAAAAATAACAAGAATAATAATTAAAGTGAAAAAGAGCAATTGAAGTGAAAAAGAACACTGGGTACTTGTGTCTGTTTGTTTGTTTCTTTCCCCTATTTTTCTACTCATCCATCCATAAATTAGACAAAGTGGAGTGTGGTCCTTATGGCTTTCCCAGTCCCATTGTCACCCCTCAAAAGCTACATTTTTATACAATTGTCTTCGAGATTCATGGGTTCTGGGTTGTAGTTTGATAGTTTCAGGTATCCATCACCAGCTACCCCAATTCTTTAGAACCTAAAAAGGGTTGTCTAAATTGTGCGTAAGAGTGCCCACCAGAGTGACCTCTCGGCTCCTTTTGGAATCTCTCTGCCACTGAAGCTTATTTCATTTCCTTTCACATCCCCCTTTTGGTCAAGAAGATGTTCTCCGTCCCACGATGCCAGGTCTACATTCCTCCCCGGGAGTCATATTCCACGTTGCCAGGGAGATTCACTCCGCTGGGTGTCTGATCCCACATAGGGGGGAAGGCAGTGATTTCACCTTTCAAGTTGGCTTAGCTAGAGAGAGAGGGCCACATCTGAGCAACAAAGAGGCATTCGGGAGGAGGCTCCTAGGCACAATTATAGGGAGGCCTAGCCTCTCCTTTGCAGCAACCGTCTTCCCAAGGGTAAATCCTATGGTAGAGGGCTCAACCCATCAAACCACCAGTCCCCTCTGTCTGTGGTCATGTTAACAACCATTGAGGTGGGGTAGGCCAATACTCCTGCATTCTCCACAGGCTCCTCAAGGGGGCTCTACATATTTTTTTCCTTGCTTTTTTTTTTTTAACTTTTTTTTTTTTTTAAATCAACTGTATGTTTTTTTTGTTTTTTTTTTTAATCATCATTTTATTGAGATATATTCACATACCACGCAGTCATACAAAACAAATTGTACTTTCGATTGTTTACAGTACCATTACATAGTTGTACATTCATCACCTAAATCAATCCCTGACACCTTCATTAGCACTCACACAAAAATAACAAGAATAATAATTAGAGTGAAAAAGAGCAATTGAAGTAAAAAAGAACACTGGGTACCTTTGTCTGTTTGTTTCCTTCCCCTACTTTTCTACACATCCATCCATAAACTAGACAAAGTGGAGTTTGGTCCTTATGGCATTCCCAATCCCACTGTCACCCCTCATAAGCTACATTTTTATACCACTGTCTTCGAGATTCATGGGTTCTGGGTTGTAGTTTAATAGTTTCAGGTATCCACCACCAGCTACCCCAATTCTTTAGAACCTAAAAAAGGTTGTCTAAAGTGTGCATCAGAGTGCCCACCAGAGTGACCTCTCGGCTCCTTTTGGAATCTCTCTGCCACTGAAGCTTATTTCATTTCCTTTCACATCCCCCTTTTGGTCAAGAAGATGTTCTCCGTCCCACGATGCCAGGTCTACATTCCTCCCCGGGTGTCATATTCCACGTTGCCAGGGAGATTCACTCCGCTGGGTGTCTGTTCCCACATAGGGGGGAAGGCAGTGATTTCACCTTTCAAGTTGGCTTAGCTAGAGAGAGAGGGCCACATCTGAGCAACAAAGAGGCATTCGGGAGGAGGCTCCTAGGCACAATTATAGGGAGGCCTAGCCTCTCCTTTGCAGCAACCGTCTTCCCAAGGGTAAATCCTATGGTAGAGGGCTCAACCCATCAAACCACCAGTCCCCTATGTCTGTGGTCATGTTAACAACCATTGAGGTGGGGTAGGCCAATACTCCTGCATTCTCCACAGGCTCCTCAAGGGGGCTCTACATATTTTTTTTCCTTGCTTTTTTTTTTTTAACTTTTTTTTTTTTTAAATCAACTGTATGAAAAAAAAAAACACATACAATAAAAGAACATTTCAAAGAGACCATAACAAGGGAGTAAGAAAAAGACAACTAACCTAAGATAACTGCTTTACTTCCAACATGTTCCTACTTTACCCCAAGAAAGTTACCTAATATAGCAACATTTCTGTGAACTTGTTCCTACTATATCCATCAGAAATTAACAGACCATAGTCATTCCTGGGCATCCCCAGAACATTAAATAGCTTATCTATTCTTCTTGGATTATTGTTCCCCCTTCCTTAATTGCTCTCTATTGCTAGTTCCCCTACATTCTACATTATAAACCATTTGTTTTACATTTTTCAAAGTTCACATTAGTGGTAGCATATAATATTTCTCTTTTTGTGCCTGGCTTATTTCGCTCAGCACTGTCTTCAGGGTTCATCCATGTTTTCATATGTTTCACGAGATTGTTCCTTCTTACTGCCGTGTAGTATTCCATCGTGTGTATATACCACATTTTATTTATCCACTCATCTGTTGAAGGACATGTGGGTTGTTTCCATCTCTTGGCAATTGTGAATAATGCTGCTATGAACATTGGCGTGCAGATATCTGTTCGTGTCACTGCTTTCCGAACTTCCGGGTATATACCGAGAAGTGCAATTGCTGGATCGAGTGGTAACTCTATATCTAGTTTTCTAAGGAACTGCCAGACTGACTTCCAGAGTGGCTGAACCATTATACAGTCCCACCAACAATGAATAAGAGTTCCAATTTCTCCACATCCCCTCCAGCATTTGTATTTTCCTGTTTGTTTAATGGCAGCCATTCTAATCGGTGTGAGATAGTATCTCATTGTGGTCTTAATCTGCATCTCTAATAGCTAGTGAAGCTGAACATGTTTTCATGTGTTTCTTGGCCATTTGTATTTCCTCTTCAGAGAACTGTCTTTTCATATCTTTTGCCCATTTTATAATTGGGCTGTCTGTACTATTGTCATTGAGTTGTAGAATTTCTTTTGTCAGGTACATGGTTTCCAAAAATTTTTTCCCATTGAGTTGGCTGCCTCTTTACCTTTTTGAGACATTCCTTTTAGGTACAGAAACTTCTAACCTTGAGGAGTTCCCATTTATGTATTTTTTCTTTTGTTTCTTGTGCTTTGGGTGTAAAGTCTAGGAAGTGGCCGCCTAATACAAGGTCTTGAAGATGTTTTCCTACATTATCTTCTAGGAGTTTAATGGTATTTTCTTTTATATTGAGATCTTTCATCCATTTTTAGTTAATTTTTGTGTAGGGTGTGAGGTAGGGGACCTCTTTCATTCTTTTGGATATGAATATCCAACTCTCCCAGACCCATTTGTTGAAAAGACCATTATGACCCAGTTCAGTGACTTTTCCAAGTCTGCAAAGTAGGTTGTTGGAATTTTGATTGGGATTGCATTGAATCTGTAGATGAGTTTGGGTAGAATTGACATCTTAATGACATTTAACCTTCCTATCCATGAACATGGAGTATTTTTCCATCTTTTAAGGTCCACTTCTATTTCTTTTAGAAGAGTTATGTAGTTTTCTTTGTATAGGTCTTTTACGTCTTTGGTTAAGTTTATTCCTAGGTACTTGATTTTTTTAGTTGCTATTGAAAATGGTATCTTTTTCTTGAGTGTCTCTTCAGTTTGTTCATTTCTAGCATATAGAAACATTACTGACTTATGTGCATTAATCTTGTGTCCTGCTACTTTGTTAAATTTGTTCATTAACTCCGGTAGCTGTATCATCAGTTTCTCAGGGTTTTCCAGATATGAGATCATATCATCTGCAAACAATGACAGTTTTACTTCTTCCTTTCCAGTTTGGATGTCTTTGTCTTGCCAGATTGCTTTGGCTAGCACTTCCAGCACAGTGTTGAATAACAGTGGTGATAGCGAACATCCTTGTCTTGTTCCTGATCTTAGAGGGAAGGCTTTCAGTCTCTCATTATTAAGTACTATGCTGGCTGTGGGTTTTACATATACACTCCTTATCATATTGAGGAAGTTTCCTTCAATTCCTACCTTTTGAAGTGTTTTTATCAAAAAGGGATGTTGGATTTTGTCAAATGCTTTTTCAGCATCTACTGAGATGATCATTTGATTTTTCCCTTTCGAATTGTTAATGTGTTGTAATACATTGATTGATTTTCTTATGTTGAACTATCCTTGCGTGCCTGGAATGAACCCCACTTGGTCATGGTGTATGATTTTTTTAATGTGTCTTTGGATTCAATTTGCAAGTATTTTGTTGAGGATTTTTGCATCTATATTCATTAGGGAGATTGGCCGGTAGTTTTCCTTTCTTGTAGCATCTTTGCCTGGTTTTGGTATTAGATTAATGTTAGCTTCATAAAATGAGTTAGGTAGTGTTCCATTTTCTTCAGTGTTTTGAAAGAGTTTAAGTAAGATTGGTATCAGTTCTTTCTGGAAAGTTTGGTAGAATTCCCCATGAAGCCATCTGGCCCTGGGCATTTATTTGTGGGAAGCTTTTTGATGACTGATTGGATCTCTTTGCTTGTGATGGGTTGGTTGAGGTCTTCTATTTCTTCTCTGGTCAGTCTAGGTTGTTCATATGTTTCCAAGAAATTGTCCATTTCCTCTACATTCTCCAGTTTGTTGCCATGCAGTTGTTCATAGTATCCTCTTATAAATTTTTTAATTTCTTCAGGATCTGCAGTTATGTCACCTTTTTCATTGATTATTTTGTTTATATGGGTCTTCTCTCTTTTTGATTTTGTCAGTCTAGCTAGGGGCTTGTCAATCTTGTTGATCTTCTCAAAGAACCAACTTTTGGTGATATTTATCCTCTCTATTGTTTTTTTGTTCTCTATGTCATTTATTTCTGCTTTAATCCTTGTTATTTCTTTTCTTCTACTTGGTTTAGGATTGTTTTGCTGTTCATTTTCTAGCTTCTTCAGTTGATCCATTAGTTCTTTGATTTTGGCTCTTTCTTCCTTTTTAATATATGCGTTTAGTGCTATAAATTTCCCCCTTAGCACTGCTTTTGCTGCATGCCATAGGTTTTGGTATGTTGTGTTCTCATTTTCATTCGTCTTTATATATTTAGCAATTTCTCTTGCTATTTCTTCTTTAACCCACTGATTGTTTAGGAGTGTGTTGTTTAACCTCCAGGTATTTGTGAATTTTCTAAGTCTCTGATGGTTATTGACTTCTAATTGTATTCCATTGTGGTCATAGAATGTGCTTTGAATAATTTCAATCTTTTTAAATTTATTGAGGCTTGTTTTATGTCCCAGCATATGGTCTACTCTGGAGAAAGTTCCATGAGCACTAGAAAAGTATGTGTATCCTGGTGATTTGGGATGTAATGTTCTGTATATGTCTGTTAAATCTAATTCATTTATCAGATTGTTTAGGTTTTCAATTTCCTTATTGGTCTTCTGTCCGGTTGATCTATCTATAGGAGAGAGTGATGTGCTGAAGTCTCCCACAATTATTGTGGAAACATCAATTGCTTCCTTTAGTTTTGCCAGTGTTTCTCTCATGTATTTTGTGGCACCTTGATTGGGTGCATAGACATTTATGATTGTTATTTCTTCTTGTTGAATTCCCCCTTTTATTAGTATGTAGTGGCCTTCTTTGTCTCTCAAAACATCCCTGCATTTAAAGTCTATTTTATCTGAGATTAATATTGCTACACCTGCTTTCTTTTGGCTGTATCTTGCGTGAAATATTTTTTTCCATCCTTTCACTTTCAATTTCTTTGTGTCCCTGTGTCTAAGATGAGTCTCTTGTATGCAACATATTGATGGTTCATTTTTTTTTGATCCATTCTGCGAATCTATATCTTTTAATTGGGGAGTTTAATCCATTTACGTTCAACGTTATAACAGTGAAGGCATTTCTTGAATCAGCCGTCTTATCCTTTGGTTTATGTTTGTCATATATATTTTTCCCCTCTCTCTATTAATATTCTTTATTGTTCCCATAGCAAATCTCTTTAGTACTGAACCTTTCTCCAAGTCTCTCTGTCCTTTCTTTGTTTCTCTGTCTGTATGGCTCCCTTTAATATCTCCAGTAGGGCAGGTCTCTTGTTAGCAAATTCTCTCAGCATTTGTTTGTCTGTGAAAAATTTAAGCTCTCCCTCAAATTTGAAGGAGAGCTTTGCTGGATAAAGTATTCTCGGTTGGAAATTTTTCTCACTCAGAATTTTAAATATATCGTGCCACTGCCTTCTCACCTCCATGGTGGCTGCTGAGTAGTCACTACTTAGTCTTATGCTGTTTCCTTTGTATGTGGTGAATTGCTTTTCTCTTGCTGCTTTCAGAACTTGCTCCTTCTCTTCCGTGTTTGACAGTGTGATCAGAATATGTCTCGGAGTGGGTTTATTTGGATTTATTCTATTTTGAGTTCTCTGGGCATTTATGATTTGTGTATTTATGTTGTTTAGAAGATTTGGGAAGTTTTCCCCAACAGTTTCTTTGAATACTCTTCCTAGACCTTTACCCTTTTCTTCCCCTTCTGGAACACCAATGAGTCTTATATTCGGACGTTTTATATTATCTATCATATCCCTGAGGTCCGTTTCGATTTTTTCAATTTTTTTCCCCATTCTTTCTTTTATGCTTTCATTTTCCATTCTGTCATCTTCCAGGTCACTGATTCGTTGTTCAACTTCCTCTAGTCTTGTAGTATGAGTGTCCAGAATCTTTTTAATTTGGTCAACAGTTTCTTTAATTTCCATAAGATCATCTATTTTTTTATTTAGTCTTGCAGTGTCTTCTTTATGCTCTTCTAGGGTCTTCTTGATATCCTCTGTGTCCCGTACTATTGTCTCATTGTTCATCTTTAGTTCTTTGAGTAGCTGCTCTAGGTGCTGTGTCTCTACTGATCTTTTCATTTGGGTGCTTGGGCTTGGGTTATCCATATTGTCTGGGTTTTTTCATATGCTTTAGAATTTTCTGTTGTTTTTGGCTTCTTGGCATTTCCTGAACTTGGTAGGGTTTTTTTAGGATTTGTAGACCAATTGAAGTCCTTATCTCTAATTGATCAGATCTACAGCTTTGTGGAGTACACTTTCTCTAACTGACCAGCAGGTGGTGTCCACGAGCCACCTGTTCTGCACAAGCCAGTTCTCCCCTGCTTTGCCTTTGTGGTGAGTTGGGGAGTGAGTCTTGTGCGGTCCAATTGGTGTACCAAGCTTGCGTGTGTAGTTGGTGTTGCCTGCCCTGTATGTGGGGCGTGTTTCTGGGCGGTCAGAGAGGGGGATGGCTCTAACAATCAAATCTCCCTGGTGATCCTGGAGTTTTAAAGCTGCTGCAATAGTCTAATCCTTCAGTTCAGTCCTGCCACAGTTTGTCTCTGCCACTGACCCACAAGTCCTTGGTATTGGCGTATGGCTCCTGAGAGTTTCGAGTGGGTCCCTCTTCCAGGCCGTGCACCCCCTGGTCCTCTGTGTAGGGATGACTGTGCTATGTCACAGGTGAGTGCCGTCCCCCCAGGGCAGTTCTGGGCTGCTGGGCTGTGTAGGTTGCCTCCCAGTCTGCTGAAATGATGGCTGAATGGGGCTTTGTTAATTCAGACTGCTCCACCTTCCCAACTCTGGGACAATCAGCTGAGGTTGCAGGGAAGGCTAATGTCCACGCCCAGTTTTGTGGTGTGTGCCTGTTATTTGAAGCACTTCCGTCACACTGGGTTGTCTGGGGCAGCTCTGGACTATGGGGCTGGCTATGGGCAGGAGTGTTTCCTGTCCACCAGGATGATGGCTGTGAGTGGACACCCCCCTTTTCTTGGGAAGTTGTGGTATTTTGTGAATTTTCTCAGCCACTGGATCATTGCCTTTTGTCTCAGAGCTCTCTTAGTTCTGCTGTTGTCTTGACCTGCCCAAATTGCAAGTCTTTGAGGCTTTCTGTATTGGGCTTCTTAGAGTAATTGTTTTAGAAAAAGAAAAAAGGATTAAAAAAAAAAAAAAAAAGGCCCTCCTCACAGATCTAATGGGTTATTGACATGCTAAGAGACAAAGCAATTAGGGCCGTTAAGGAAAGGTCCACAGGGCAGAGAGATCAGCTTTTCTTTGGGATTTGCATATGAGCCTCAGGGCCTGAGCTCTGCCCTTCCCCTTTCTATGTTCACCAGAACTCCAGAAATCCTCCGCTTTTATTTTGGAGTTTTCCGTGCTGTTTTTTTCTATGCCTGTCTCTTCTCTGCTGGGCTGGCTGCTCTCAGATTCTCTGGTGTCTGGTCTCAGTCTATCTATGGTTGGAGTTTGGATCAGTAGAATGAGTTTCTGATAAGGGCTGCCACTGCAGTTCTCCCTTCTCCTTCCCGGAGTTGACAGCCCCTCCTCCCAGGGGACTGAGCCTGGCAGGGAGGGGTGCGGGTCCCCTGGCCACAAAAACTTACAGATTTCGCTGATCTCAGCAGTTCCACGTTTTCATGAGTGTTGTATGAAGTATGCCCAAAGTCATATTGTTCTGTGGTGTCCAGTCCCCGCAGTTCCTGGCTTTGTACCTACTTTCCTGGAGGAGTAACTAAAACATACAGCTCACCAGTCTGCCATCTTGCCCCACCTCTCCGAGGGCTGATTTCTGAACTCTCATTTCAAATCCATCGATCTGTATGTCTGTCCTTGTGCCAGTGCCATTTGTTTGATTTCTGTGGTATTGTAATAAGTTATAACATTAGGAATATGAATCCTCCAACTTTGTTCTACTTTTTCAAGAAGGCTTTGGCTATTGGGGCCTCTTACCTTTCTTTATAAACTTGATGATTGGCTTTTCCTTTTCTGCAAAGAAGGTCATTGGAATTTTTGATTGGGGTTATGTTGAATCAGTAAATAGTAAATTGCTTTGGATAGAATTGACATCTTAACATTTAGTCTTCCAGCCCATCCTCATGGAATGTCTTTCCATTTATTTCAGTTTCCTTTGATTTCTATCAGCATTGTTTTGCAGTTTTCTGTCTGCACGTGCTTTATATCCTTGGTCAGATTTGTTTCTAGATATTTGGTTCCTTTAGTTGCTGTTGTAAATGGATTGTTTTCTTGATTTCTTCTTCTGATTGTTCATTACTAGTTGTATAGAAACATTACTGAATTTTGCATGTTGATCTTGTACCCTGCTGCTTGGCTGAATTTATTAGTTCTAGGATCTTTGTTGTCGATTTTTCATGGTTTTCTGTATATGTGATCACGACATCTGCAAATAGAGAAAGTTTTACTTCTTCCTTTCCAATTTGGATGCCTTTTAGTTCTTTCTCTTGTCTAATTGCTCTGGCTAGAACTTACAGTACAGTGTTGAGTAACACTGCTGGGTAGGCATCCTTGTCTTGTCCCTGATCTTAGAGGGAAAGCTATCAGTTTTTCACCATTAAGTATGATGTTAGCTGTGGGCTTTTTATATATGCCCTTTATCACATTGAGGAAGTTTCCTTCCATTCCTAGTGTTTTTTTGTTTGTTTGTTTGTTTGTTTTTATCTTTTTATATATATATATATATACTTTTTTTTAAATTTTTATTGGGATTGTTCAGATACCATACAATTATCCAAAGATCCAAAGTGTACAATCATTTGCCCCTGGTACCCTCATACAGCTGTGCATCCATCACCACACTTAATTTTATTTCAATTTTTAGAAAGTTTTCATTACTCCAGACAAGTAATAAAGTGAAAGATGGAAAAAAAAAAAAAGAAAGAAAAAGAAAAGGAAACTAATCCTCCCATATCCCTAACCAACCCCCCTCAATTGTTGACTCGTAGTGTTGGTACAGTACATTTGTTACTGTTTATGAAAGAATGTTGAAATACTACTAACTGTAGTATATAGTTTGCAATAGGTATATATTTCTTCCCTATATGCCCCTCTATTACTAACTGCTAGTTGTATTGTCATACATTTGTTCTGGTTCATGGAAGAGTTTTCTAATATTTGTACAGTTAATCATGGACATTGCCCACCATAGGATTCAGTTTTATACATTCTTATCTTTTGACCTCCAGCTTTCCTTCTGGTGACATATATGTCTCTAAGCTTCCCGGTTCCATCTCATTCACGCGCCATTCGGCACTGTTAGTTATTCTCGCATCTTGCTACCGACACCTCTGTTCATTTCCGAACATTTAAGTTCATCCTAGTTGAACATTCTATTCATACTAAGCAACCACTCCCCATTCTTAAGCCTTGTCCTATATCTTGGTACCTTATATTTCATGTCTATGAGTTTACACATTATAATTAGTTCTTATCAGTGAGACCCTGCAATATTTGTCCTTAAGTGTCCCTATTCCCCCCTCCTATCTGCATTTACCTTGGTATATCACCTTTGTTACATTTAAGGAAGCACAATACAATGATTCTGTTAGTTACAGTCTCTAGTTTACATTGATTGCATCCCTCCCCCAATGCCTCCCCATTTTCAACACCTTGCAAGGTTGACATTTGCTTGTTCTCCCTTGTAAAAGAACATATTTGTACATTTTATCACAATTGTTGAACACTCTAGATTTCACCAAGTTACACAGTCCCAGTCTTTATCTTTCCTCCTTTCTTCTGGTGTCTCACATGCTCCCAATCTTTCTCTCTCAACCATATACATAGCTGTCTTTGTTCAGTGTACTTACATTGCTGTGCTTCCATCTCCCAGTATTGTGTTCCAAACCACGCACTCCCATCTTCTCTTATCACTCTGCAGTGTTCCCTTTAGTATTTCCTGTAGGGCGGGTGTCTTGTTCACAAAATCTCTCATTGTCTGTTTGTCAGAAAATATTCTGAGCTCTCCCTCATATTTGAAGGACAGCTTTGCTGGATATGATTCTTGCTTGGCAGTTTTTCTCTTTCAGTATCTTAAATATATCACACCACTTCCTTCTTGTCTCCATGGTTTCTGCTGAGAGATCTGCACATAGTGTTATTAAGCTTCCTTTGTATGTGATGGATCGCTTTTCTGTTGCTGCTTTCAGGATCCTCTCTTTGTCTTGACATTTGATAATCTGATTATTAAGTGTCTTGGCGTAGGACTATTCAGATCTATTCTGTTTGGAGTATGCTGTGCTTCTTGGATCTGTAATTTTATGTCTTTCATAAGAGATGGAAAATTTTCATTGATTATTTCCTCTATTATTGCCTCTGCCCTTTTTCCCTTCTCTTCTCCTTCTGGGACACCAATGATACCTAGATTCTTGTACTTTGTTTCATTTTTAAGTTCCCAGAGACGTTGCTCGTATGTTTTCATTCTTTTCTCCATCTGCTCCTTTGCGTGTAGGCTTTCAGGTGTTTTGTTCTCCAGTTCTTGAGTGTTTTCTTCTGCCTCTTGAGATCTGCTGTTCTATGTTTCCATTGTGTCTTTCATCTCTTGTGTTGTGCCTTCCATTTCCATATATTCTACTGGTTGTTTTTTTGAACTTTCAATTTCTGCCTTATATATGCCCAGTGTTTTCTTTACAGCCTCTATCTCTTTTGTGAAATATTCTCTAAACTTTTTGAATTGACTTAACATTAGTTGTTTAAATTCCTGTATCTCAGTTGAAGTGTACGTTTGTTCCTTTGACTGGGTCATAGCTTCATTTTTCTTAGTATAGGTTGTAGTTTTCTGTTTTCTAGGCATCTGACCTCCTAGGCCACCCCAATCAGCTTTTCCCAGATGAGAACAGGCTCAGGTCACAGAAAGAGGTAATATTTCAGTATCTGGTTTCCCTGATGGTTTTTCTTAGAGGATTGAGACACCTGTGCTTTTCTGCCAGGCAGATGAACCTGTCACTGCTTGTGTAAGAGGGTGTGGCCTGTGGCTCTCCTCCCCCAGGCTTTGGGGTCTGGTTCCAGAAAGACTGAAAGACAGTAGAGCTGGGCTCCTCCCTTTCCTCTTGGGAAGCTATGCACCCTCCGGAGATGTCATTTGCATATCAATAAGTTCTTTGTTTCTGTGACTCTGCTGATCAAAGTGTTTTGATTTTAAAATGTCTGAGGCTGTCTTTACTGCAAAGCGCTGAGGGCTGAGAACAGCTGTTTTCTCCACAGAGAGAGAAATGGACAGAAAAACTCCCAGGTTCACCCATCAGCCAGAGATAGCACCCAGTCCTCTGGGCTCCCTGTCCTGAGACAGATATGTCCCCCAACTCTCCCAAGGTCAGTTGTCACCAAAAGCCTCTGTCTGCTTGTTGAGCATTCGCTGTCTGTATTGAGCAGTTAATATTGAAACCTCACTTGGAGCTGAGCTGAGAGAGTGCACTGCATGGCTTCCGTGAGGGAGGGGCTCTCGGCTCTCAGCTCTCAGCGTGGGTCCGCAGTTTTACTTACAGATTTTATGCTGTGATCTTGGGCATTCCTCCCAATTCAGGTTGGTGAATGATGGGTGGACAGTCACGTTTGTCTCCCTGCTGTTATTCCAGGTTATTTACTAGTTTTTGGTCATTTATGAATTGTTGCTGGGGGAACTAACAGTGTTCCACTCCTCTCTATGCTGCCATCTTAGCTCCTCCCCCCTAGTGTTTTTGAGTGTGTCTGTCAATAAGGGTTGTCAAATGCCCTTCCTGTGCATTTTAGATGATCATGTGTTATTTTTTCCCTTTGTTCTCTATGTGGCATGTTACATTAATTGACTTTCTTATGTTGAACCACCCTTGCATACCTGGGATAAATTGCACTTGATCATGGTGTATAATTCTCTTAATGTGCTGTTGTATTTTGTTTGCTAGTATTTGGTTGAAGATTTTTTGCATCTGTATTCATAAGAGATATTTGTCTGTAATCTCTTTTTGTGGTAATTTTATTTGGGTTTGGTATGAGGATGAAGTTGGCCTCAAAGAATGATTTGGGATTGTTTCCCTCCTCTTCAGTATTTTGGGAGAGTTTGAGCAGGATTGGTGTTAATTCTTCTTAGAATATTTGGTAAAATGCCCGTGTGAAGCCGTCTGGTCCTGGGGTTTTCTTTGTTTGGAGGTTTTTGCTTACTGATTTAATCTCTTTTCTAGTTATTGCTTGAGACCTATTTCTTCTTGAGTTGGTGTAGGTAGTTTGTGTGATACTAGGAATTTTTCCATTTCATCTAGGTTCTCTAATTTGCTGGCATACACTTGTACATAATATATACTTAGGGTCCTTTTCATTTTGGTGGGATCAGTAGCAATGCCCCCCTTTTCATTTCTGATCTTAGTTATTTGCATCCTCTCTTTTTTCTTCGTAAGTCTAGCTGAAGGTTTGTCGATTTTATTGATCTTTTCAAACAACCAACTTTTGGTTTTGTTGATTTTCTGTATTTTTTTTTTTTAATGCTCTATTTCCTATATCTCTGCTCTCATCTTTTATTTCCTTCCTTCTGCTTGCTTTGGGTTTAGTTTACTCTTCTTTTTCTAGTTCTTACAGTTTTGAGGTTAAGTCTCTGATTTGAAATTACTCTTCCTTTTTAATGTAAGCATTTAGAACTATAAATTTCCCTGTCATTCTGCCTTTGCTGCATCCCATAAGTTTTGGTATTTTGTATTTTTGCTTTTATTTGCCTCAAGATATTTTCTAGTTTCCCTTGTGATTTCTTCTTTAACCGATTGGTTGTGCTTTTAAATTTCCACATATTTGTGAATTTTCCTTTTCTCCCTTTGTTGTTGATTTCTAGCTTTATGCCATTGTGGTCAGAAAAGATACATTGTATGATTTCAATATGTTTGAACTTTTTGTGACTTATTCCCTGATGTAACATACAGTCTATCCTAGAGAATGACCCATGTGCACTAGAGAAGAATGTGTGTTTTGTTGTTTTGGGGTGAAGTGTTCTATGTATGTTTGTTAGGTCTAGTTGGTTTGTAGTACCTTTCAAGTCTCATTATTTTTTATTGTTCTTCTGTCTAGATGTTCTATCCTTTATTGACAGTAGTGTATTAAAGTCTCCTACTATTAATGTAGAACCATCAATTTCTTCCTTCTAGTCTGTCAGTATTTGCTTTATATATCTTTGGGCTCTGCTGTTAGATGCACATTCCTCCTAATTAACATTGTGTTTTGAGAGACTAAAGTTTTTAATTTTGAGGAAGCCCAATTTGTATTTTTTTCTATTATGATTAATGCTTATTTTGTCCTGAATTATAAATCTTTCACCACTCCAGGATTATGAAGACTGCGTTCTGTTATTGGCCTCTAGAAGCTTTATAATTTTTGCTTTCACATCTAGATTTATGTCCATCTTGAATTTTTGTTTATTATGTGATATATAGAACATTTTTTCCTTCAAATGGATATCTAGATACTCTAGCATCGTTTATTGAAAAAGGTTTCCTTTCCCCATTGAATTAGATTTACATGTTTGGCAAAAATCTGTTATCCTTACATGTTTGTCTATTTCAGGAATCTATTCTGTTCCATTTTTTCTCTTTTTATAGTTATGTGCTGATAGTAGACGCTATAAGCTTTTAAAAAGTCTTAAAATCTAGTAATATAAATTCTGCATCTTTTTTCTCCAAAATTGCCTTAGTTATCACTATCATTTTCTATTGTATATGCATATATATACATATATATTGCTTTTAAGATTTTTTTCTATTCCTTCCTTCCTTCCTCCTTCCCTTCTTTCTTTTTCTCCCTTCCTTCCATCTTACCTTTCTTTCTGCTTACTTTTTAGCCTTTTGACTGTGATATGTCTCTGCATGGTCTTTTACTGTATTTATCCTTCTTGGAGGCTTTGAGCTTCATAGACACCAAATTGATTTTTTTAAAAAAGGTTATTTTAAGTGACTTTTGAACACTAACTTAACTACATCCTTAGGAGGTTATAGTCTGTGGGCAAAAAAAGAACTTCAACAAAATATCAAATTTCACTTAGGTCTACTATTAGTAATTTAGTACTATAACTCTGAAACATATATACGTACATTCACACAGTTATATAAAACATACAAGTAAATTATTAAAAATATTAATACCATTATCAAATATGATTTTCAATCTAAGTGAAAAGACATAGCTATAACATTTGAAAGATTAAGAAAAAACCTGTTTCAAATTTAAGTTAGAACTGTTAACAGTTGCAAAATTTTAATTCCTAACTCTCTTCACTAAAAGAGCGTAGAACCAATGAAACCCCAGTGGAAGTAAAAATGAAAACCAGGTAGCTAAGTGAAATGCACTCCTATGTAATAGATCATGCTGAAAATGAATGGAAATCTCTTCTTGTACCTGTCTTCTTCATCACCCAGTGCAGACCACCTCAAGTAAAGAGAGGTTTTCTATTATAGGGATCAGTGTCTTTTCAAGATGTGACTGTGGGCTTCAGCTGGGAGGAGTGGCAGCAACTGACCCCAGCACAGAGGATGCTGTACAGGGACGTGATGCTGGAGAACTACAGCCACCTGGTGTCTGTGGGTAAGCATTGTGGTCCTATGCAAGCTGACTGTGCCCCTTGGACTAGCAGCTCCTTTCTTTCTCTGTTGCTGAAAGCTTTGCAGGGATGGAGGTCTTAGGAAGTATATAATGCATTTGTCCTTAAGTTAAATTTCACAGTCTCCCTTTAGAGACTGCATTTTTATCTTTCTTTTAGCAGTAAACTTCTTGCTGAAGTGCAAAATGGGAACTTTATCATATGGCCCTTAACTCCCAAGTTGATGTCATTTCTTCTCAACAGGATCTCCAGTTCCTAAGCTATATTTGCCTTTCAAGTTGGAGCGAGGAGATAATCCAGGAATGTTTGAAGGGAAAATTCCTAGTGATCCTTGCCCAGGTGAGTGTGAGTCTTACACATGGGAGACAGAGGAAGTATAACTCCAGTGAGAAAGGAAGAGGCCGATAATCTCATGGGTGTTATTTGGAGAGGCCTTTTGAAGCTCTAAATGAGTCTTACAGAAATCCAGTGAGCCTCAGATCTCTTTCCCCATAGCCATGGCTGTCTCCTGGCTTTGGTAGTATTGTCAGCTCCCTTATCTGCATTCTTAGCTTTCCTTTTCTCAGACCTTGCTTTCTTGGTTTGTCCCTCCCTTTCCCTCAGCATTCCTATTTTCTCTTCTTCATTCAGATCCATCCCTTTGTGCATTGAGATGTTTATGGATCTGCCTTCTTTACAAATTACTCTGTGAGATACTCCTAATCTTTCCAGTCCCTTTTTGTCTTCTCCTGTTTATGCCTCCACGAAATACCTGCTAATTTCCATTTGCAGTTGGGCTCCCTATACCTGCTCACAGTATGCACTGCAGTGAGCTACCTGCCACACTCTTTCTTACTTCTTTCTCCGTATCCCTGTGAATCTAATCTGATTGTTATATTGAAGGTCATCACTGCATCCTACTGGACTTAGTGTTTATTGGTTTTTAAAATCCTTCTTGAAGTACCCTCCAACTCGACTAACTGGTATGACCCTGATTAATTGACTGATTCATCCCTTGTTCATCTCCTTCAATGAAGTTCCCCAAAAGCCTTACTTTTTTCTGTCAGATATTCTCTTTATATAAAATCCTCCCAATTGGGCTTATTTTTCCTGAAAATTTAAGCTGTTTTGATCTGTGTTCTGATGACTACTATATTGATATTTCAGTTTCTTTATTTCACTGGTAATCTAGGTAATCATTATTTCTAGAACAGTTCCCATGGAATGCCTCTTTTAGTATGTATCAGAATTAGCATCATAATCATTCCCTTATCAGAAACATTTCTCAACTCCATTTTCATCAAATTCTACAGTATTTCTTAATTCCTTTTTTTAAAACTCTACTTTTAGCAATCTCTTTTGTTTTTTCTTTTATGAAGTGTTTTTTGACCTCCCCTATCTGTCAGTTCTGATTAGTGTCATTCAAGATGTAATCTTTTGCCTAAAAATTCTATTTCTTATTTGGATTTTGTGATTTGTTTCTTTCCTTTTTTTCTCCTTCTTTTTGGTGTTTTTATTAGTAGTAGTAGTAGTACTGTCAGATTGCTTCACAAGAATCCTCCTTTTTATCCTGTCTCTATTCTAACAAAATAAACAAACAGGGACTCCTAATACCTAACCTATTACATGTAAAATTCTCTTCTTTAACGATTCTCCACAATAGCACAGCTTGTTATCAAACATTTTCTGTTACTAGTTTCCACAGTTCACTGTCCTCTATATTTTTACGGTATTCCTACTGCTCTTCACACACTTGATATTCTTCTGAATATGAGGGCCTTTGTTTATGGAATATGCTGTTTGTCAGTTTAAGCCCAGTGTTTATCTTCTTTCTAAAATATTGTTTATCCCCCTCTCCATTTAGCTTGCTCTTAGATGTTCCACCCCATTTAATGACTATAAACAGCTGCTGCAAAACATATCTGGCTTCTATTGGTTTGGTCTGTGTTATGTCTGAGCCTTTTTTTTGCTTATTAGAGTTTAACTTTTTATAAAATAACTAATTCTTAGCTTTTCTTTTTCCAGTACTGAGAATTTAAGGTTTTTAACAAATTGTTCATTGGGTGCTTCTTTGTGTAGCTAAGCATGGGAATGATCTTCTTACTGATCCATTCACAAAGTATTTCTAAATGCTCAACTTGAAGATCAAGTAGAGGCAATCCATCAAAAGGGAGAAGCAAGACAGAGATAGGACTAGGAGATAAATAAGGAAACTAGAAGGTCAGTCAAGAAAGCCTGACATCTGAATTACAGCAGTTCTAGAAAGAAGAGAGAAAATGGAGGGTGAAAACTGACACAGAAATAATGCCATAAAATAAATTTCCTTACTGAAAGAGCATGTTAAATGATGAATAGCAGAGTGTATGCAAATAAACTGACCTTAACTGAAATTATAATGCAACTTCAAAATGTTAATTAGGAAAGAATATCCTAGAAGTTTCCCAAGAGGAAGCAAAAAAAGAAAGGACTCAAAGGATCTGGAATCATTGTCTTTGGACTTCAGTGGTAAAACTGGAAGTTAACAAATACAAGAGTAATACCTTTAAAAGTTTAAAGGGAATTATTTAGTCTAGAATTTTATACCCTGCAAAACTATTAATCATTGTGTTGGTATACAATACTGACATTTTCAGACATGCATGATTCATGGAATTCATCTCCTCTGTATATTTCTGTCAGCAAAGTACAGGAAAAAGAAGACATGGGATCAAGGTAGCAGGATCCAGCAAAACATAAGTGAGGGAATCCCCAGGATGAAGGAGGAGGTAGATCTCACGGTGACAGTGGTAGATCTCACGGTGACAGTTGTACAGCAGTACTAGAGAGCAGTCAGGGCTGATCGGCACTCCTCAGGAAAAACAGTCTTCAGAAATATGAAGTTGCCAAAATAAGTGAAATGATGTCTGCTCTAGAAGCCCATGAGAAAAAGAACTTTTAAGGTGGTTTGAAGAAATTGGAAAAAAAGTATTTCAGAACATGGTACACTAATTTCCCCCAAATACACACCCTCACACACACGCACACATTTGAATAAGTAGGCAGAAGAAGAGCAGGCTAAGTGATGAAGAGAAACGTGCATATATACAAATTTTAAGCAAACCTGGATTTGACACGATAATTAGTAATCTTATCCTACTGATATAGAATATATTTGTTGGTTTCTAAAGAAATACTGTACATAATTGACTTGGTATAGGAGGCTTTTGAGAACAGGAATTACATATATAGTTTGAACATTGTAGCAACATGATGTAGCAAGGTGGCTGGTTGGTTTTGTTTGTTTTAAGGAACTGAGAGTAAAATTTGAGAAAGGCTAAGTTTATATATATAGCCACATTCAATGGAAGCCATAAGTTTCAAGATTTAACATACAAGTTAAGGGAAAATGTGGTTTCAGGGGCAAGACAAGAAATGTGTAGAGATGACAATAGGGGAAGGAAATAGGAAATAATGGTCAATAAAACGAATAGGAATTTTGATATTTATTTTTTTTCACGTTTAATGAATACCACCTCTGTGTCAAACCCTGGATCGGTATTCCGAATAGCAGTACATGTAATTTGGGGGCTAAGGAGCTTGCTTTCTTTCTGATTTTATACTTCTTGTTGAATCAATTTAATCTTCCTTTTTCCTTTCAGATGAAGAATTTAGACTTAGAACCACAAAAGTGGGAATTACTGGAGAATGTTTATTCCCTTTTGAGGTCATGGATCAGTTCACAAGGGATGCTTCACTTTGCTCCATTATAGAAGACTGGCAACTCATGGCAAACCATGGTAAATTTTTTGGTCAACTTGGTGGTACATCAGAACCTAATATGCATCAGAGAAATCATACAAAGGTAAAACCTTATGAATGTTCTAAATGTTTGAAAGCCTTCTCTCAGAAAGCAAGTCTTGTAAGGCATCAGTTAATTCATACCGGTGAGAAACCCTTTGACTGCAATGAATGTGGAAAAGCCTTCAGAAGTAAGTCAGAACTCATTAGACATCAGAAGAGTCATATTGGGAATAAACCCTATGAATGTGCAGAGTGTGGAAATGGCTTTTCTTGTAAGGCAGATCTCTTGACACATCAGAAAATTCATACTGGAGAGAAACCCTATGAATGTACTGAGTGTGGAAAAGCCTTCTCATTTAAGTCAGATCTCCAGAAGCATCAGAAGGTTCATACCAGAAAGAAACCTTATGAATGTACTGAATGTGGGAAAGCCTTCTCCCTAAAAGCACTCCTTATTAGGCATCAGGTAATTCATACTGGTGGGAAACCCCATGAATGTAATGAGTGTGGGAAAGCTTTCAGCTTAAAGTCAGAACTTGTCAGACATCAGAAGATTCATTCTGGGGAGAAGCCCTATGAATGTAGTGTGTGTTGGAAAGCCTTCTCCCAGAAAGGAAACCTCATCAAGCATCAGTTAATTCATACTGGTGAGAAACCACATGGATGTAAAGAATGTGGGAGAGCCTTCAGAAGTAAAGTACAACTCATTAGTCATCAGAAGATTCATACTGGGATGAAACCCTATGAATGTGCAGAATGTGGAAAGGGCTTTTCTCATAAGGCAAGTTTCCAGACACATCAGAAAATTCATACTGGAGAAAAACCCTATGAATGTGCTGAGTGTGGAAAATCCTTTTCATGGAATTCAGATCTCAGGAAGCATCAGAGAATTCATACTGGGGAGAAACCCTATGGATGTGCTGAATGTGGAAAGGCCTTCTCATGTAAGTCAGTTCTCAGAGAGCATCAGAAAATCCATACTGGAGAGAAGCCCTATGAATGTACCGAATGTTGGAAAGCCTTCAGCAGGAAATCAAAACTAATCAGACATCAGAGGACTCACTCTGGAGAGAAACCCTATGAATGTACTGCATGCTGGAAAGCCTTCTCCCAGAAAGGATACCTCATCAAGCATCAGTTAATTCATACTGGTGAGAAACCACATGAATGTAAAGAATGTGGGAGAGCCTTCAGAAGTAAAATAGAAGTCATTAGACATCAGAGGATTCATACTGGGGAGAAACCCTATGAATGTGCAGAATGTGGAAAGGCCTTTTCTCGTAAGGCAAGTCTCAAGACACATCAGAAAGTTCATACTGGAGAAAAACCCTATGAATGTGCAGAGTGTGGAAAATCCTATTCATGGAATTCAGATCTCAGAAAGCATCAGAGAATTCATATTGGAGAAAACCCTGTGAATGTGCTGAGTGTGGAAAATCCTCATGTTAGTCAGTTCTCAGAGAGCATCAGAAAATCCGTACTGGAGAGAAACCCTGTGCATGTACTAAATGTTGGAAAGCCTCTCAGAAAACACCTCATTAAGCATCAATTAGTAAGTACTAGTGAGAAACACCATGAATATGAGTGTGGAAAGCCTTTATCATGAAGTCAGTACTTGTCAGACAGTGGAATACTCATGGTGGGGAAAAACCCTTTGATCATACTGGGTGTTGGAAAGTCTTCTCCCATAAAACACACTCCATGAGGATCATTTGTGAAAATCCTCAAGGTATTGCCTGGAAGAGGCTTAAGAAATAGAATGCATCAGAGAATCCAGTGTGGGAAAAATTGTGACTGTGCTTAATATGGGATGGCCTGCATTTGGAAGTGAGAACCAGTTACCCTTTATAGAATTCACACATAAATGTTCTGAATGTAGATGTCTTAGAACTGTTACAAATACCACACAGTGGATTGACTTAATAGGAATTTATTGGCCCATGGTTTTGAGGCTAGAAGTCTAAAATCTAGAAATCAGCCAGGTTTGCTTCCTCCCAGAAGACTGCAGTGTAGTAGTACTGGCTGCAGGCAGTCCTTGGAGTTACTTGGCTTTCCTGTCACATGGCGATGTCCTCTTCTTCCTCTTCAGGTTCCCACCAACTTCCTCCTCCCTGTTGCCTTATAAGGCCTCCAGTAATCCAGATCAAGACCTACCCTGATCCGGTTTGCCATACCTTCACTAAAGTTAACATCTTCAAAAGGTCCTATGTATAATGGTTTCACACCCACGGGGATGTGGATTAAGATTAAGAACATGTCTGTATTGGAGTAAATAATTCAGCCTACCACAGTGGAACAATGAATGATATAGCTCCAATCTTCTTAAACTAGGAAACTTATATGAGGAAGAAACTGTCATGTTGGTGTATTTAAAAAAGCACTCTTAAAGAAACACTTATAAGGGATGTGATTCCAAACTTCTTATGGAAAATTAAGGGAAACAATTCTAAGTTATAATTTTATTCACTGTGGAGTATGAAGCTTGTCAAAGTAAAATCAGTTGGAACAACACGGTAATCAATTCCATATCTGGACGGTTCCCAAATAATAGAATTTATATTTCTAGATACATTATATAAAATATCATAATGTTGGGAATTTCTTATGTAAATTTTACGTAATTGTGACAATAAAATTCCTCTGTTGAGTACATAGAATTACTTATATCATGTTTGTATTGAGCACTGCCATTTAAAATTGTAAATAAAATATACTGGTGTAATGTGTTTGTTGTTAAATTGTAAAATAAATACCAGATTTCCAATTAGATATAGTAAATTGCTCAAAGAGGCATTGTCCCTGGGAACCCTCTAGAATGATGTAAGGTATTTAACAGAAATAAAACCTACCACTAAAGATGAGAAAGGAAAAGAGATTCCAACAACTGAGAAATTTGAACAAATATAGGGAGTATGGAAAGAAGTAGTGACGAAGGAAGCCACATCCTTGAGTGTGCATGTCATGAATAGGATTTAAAATGAATCTGCCCAGAAGAACCTCAAAATGATCTGAGCCTCAAACACTATGAAGCAATGTGGAAATAAAATATGTTGCTGATAATGGGGAGTAATTGCAAGTTTGGAGAGGAATTTACCCATTCTAAGCACGACCTGCCTGAGCAGGTATCTCCCTTCACAGAATGAAAAATCAGAGTCCATTTCTAAAGAAACGTGACGACTCCAGAAGAAAGCTCTCTGCGTTTGGAAATTTTAATACCCTTCCAATAGAAAACCTGATTTTCCACCAAAACATCCTAAAGTGAATTACACATATGTAGAACTCCCTATCAGTTTTCTGTGGCATCACTTTTAAATCTACATAGGCAACCTCATAAAAAACTCTTGAGATCCTTCCAGTAGGAGTGGGAACAAGCAAAGAGAAGTAGCTGACATCCACATAGAGATAATCCAGCTAATGGAGAATTGCTTTAAAATACCTAATATTCTCAGAGACATTTGATAATGTAAGTAATGGACTAGGCAAAACTATGATATAAAAACAACGTGATTGGTACATGAAGGAGCTTTTGGAAATTAAGATAAAAGTATCAAATTCAATAGAAGGCCTAGAAGATATATTTGATTCTTTGATGAAAGTGGAAATGGCCAGATCTCTCCATTGTAAAGGTACGTTTTCCCTTTATAATTAGTTCATCTGTGATGTGATATTTTGAGACCATATGAATATTCTGTTTTTTACCCAGTGATTAAGCACATATTGATAATTCTTGCCTTAATAAAGTACATTAAATATTGCAAACTGGTAATTTTCTAATTCAGTTATTTCTAATTTATTTGCTGTCAGCCTTCTATAAAGAATCTCTTCACCTTTCTGGTTATTGTTTTTCATAATATGGAATCACGGTTTTCTTTTTTACTCAGTACATTGTAATCAGGTATTGTTTTGGTTTGCTAAAGCTGCCAAAATGCGATATACCAGAAATGGGTTGGTTTTTACAATGGGAATTACTAACTTACAATTTACAGTTCCAAGGCCATAAAGATGTCTCAATTAAGGGATCAAGATGATATTTGGACTCTGAAAACAGGCTGCTGGCAGCTGGGACACCTCTGTCACATGGTAAGGCACATGGCCATTGTCTGCTGGTCTTTCATTCCCAGGTTTCATTATTTTCAGCTTCTGGTTCCAGTGGCTTCCCTTCTGTCCTATGGGTCCTCTCTTACATTTTTCGAGGCTTTTCTCTGAGTTTTTCTTAATTTCATCTCTCAGCTTCTCTGGTGGATTTTTTTCTCTCTCAACTCTATGCTTTTTCTGTCTTTTATTCTCATAAAGGACTCCAGTAGAAGACCCACCTTAAATGGGCTGAGTCACGTCTCAATGGAAATAACCTAACCAAAGGTCCCACCCACAATAGGTCTGCATCCACAGGAATGGATTAAAAGAACATGGCCATTTTCTAGGATGCATAACAGCTTAAAACCAGCAGAAGTACCATTCTTTTTTTGATGCTCAGAACTATTTCAAATTTGGCCATAATTAGAGAGATTAGGAGATAAGAATTCCAAATCTCCAATCCTGAGCTTAATAAAACTAGATTTTGAGTAAATTGTTAAATTTGGTGATGAGAGTTTAAGAAAAGTTCCCATATTTTATCAGTGAAAGAAGAAACAACTTCATTAGCAAAGAGAAGAAGAGAGAACATTATAGTTCTGAAGATATAGCAGATGTGAAATAATTGCCTCAGAGAGTGGTGCATATTGTATAAAACTAATTTCTATTTTGAATTCAATCTGTAGAGTTAGTGCAATTCTGATAAAAAAAACTCAGGAGGTATTTTGTGTTTGTATGTAACACTTGGTAAACTTTTTAAAATTATATAGAAGTACAAGATGATCTACAAAATACTAGCAAACCAAATCCGGTGACATATAGAAAGGATTATACACCACAACTAAGTGGGATTTATCCTAAGAATGAAAGGATGTTTTAATGTCCAGAAATCACTATAATACACTACATTAGTAGAAGGATGGGAAAAGAAACAAATGATCCATCTCAGTAGACACCTATCCTCATAAATATCATCTATTAAAAACCCACAGCTGACATGTTTTATGAGAGACTGGATGCTTTCCACCTAAGACGGGAACAAGACAAGGATGTCTACTCTTGCCACTTCTATTCAAGAGTGTACTGGAGGTTCTAGCCAGGGCAAGAAAATGAAATAAAAGGCATCCAGATTGGAAGTGTCAACTCTCCTGTTTGCATATGACATCTTGTATATATAAAATCCTAAGGGAACCACTAAAAAACTATTAGAAATTAATAAAACAAGTTTGCAGGATACAAGGTCAATAGCAATGAACAATCCAAAATTGAAATTAAGAAAACAATTCCATTTACAGTAGCATCAAAAAGAATAAAATTCTTAGGAGCAAATTTAATAAAATAGCAAGATTTGTATGTTGAAAACCATCAAACATCATTGCAAGGAATTAAAGATCTAAATAAATGGATGGGAAGACAATATTGTTAAAGTGGCAATATTACAAATACTGCAAATACAAATACAACACTACAAATGGCATGAAATTCCTATCAGAATTCCAGCTTGATCAAAGATTAACAAGCAGATCCTAAAATTCATATGGAAATGCTCAGGGTACCCAGAGTAGCCAAAACAATCCTAAAACAGAACAAAATAACTCATACTTTTTTATTTCCAAAAGTTAGTACAAACCTACAGTAATTAAGGCTGGGTGGTGCTAGTGTAAGGATAGATGTATATATCAATGGTATAATTTGAGAGTCCAGGAATAAACTCATTTATCTTCAATTATTTTTTGACAAGGATACCAAGACAGGTCACTCAGGAGAGAGTAGTCTTTTCAACAAATGGTTCTTGAACAAATGCATATCCACATGAAAAAAAAAGTTTGACCCCTACCTCACATTGTATACAAAAGAAACTCAATTTCATAAAAGATTTAAAGAAGTTAAAGGCTGTAAGAACTAAAGCTCTAAAACTTTTAGATGATACAGGTGTAAATCTTCATGACCTTGGATTAGTTAAGCCTGAACAACCAAAGAAAAAAGATAAATTGGACATCATCAAAGTGAAAGACAACCCAAAGAATGGTAGAATATATTTGCAAAGCATATATCTGATAGGGATTTCATATTCAGAGTATAAAAGTAACTCTTACAGCTCAACAATAACAGGACAAATAAGCAAGTAGCTAAAATTTGAATAGACATTTTCCCAAAGAAGACATACAAATGGCCAATAAGCACATGAAAACATGCTCCAGATCACCAGTGATCAGGTAAAATGCAAATTAAAACCACAATGTGATACCACTTCATATAAATTAGGATGGCTGTAATTAAAGAGACAATAACAAGTATCGGCAAGGATGTGGAAAAATTTGAACCCATTACATTGCTGATGTGTATGTAAAATGATGCAGCCACTGTAGAAAACATTTTTACAGTTCCCAAGAAACGCGTTTCCGTATGACTGCAATTCCACTCCTAGGTATATAGAACAAAATGAAAACAAATGTCCATCCCCAAATTCATCCATAGCATTATTCATAGTAGCTAAATGTGGAAACAACCCAAGTGCACCTCAACTGATAAATGGGTTAAAAAAATGTGAATGTGCTATATACATAATAAGATATTATTAAGCCATAAAGAGAAATGAAGTACTAGATACTTGCTACAACCAGATGTACCTTGAAAACATGTTATGTAAAATAAGCCAGGCACAAAAGGCTGTGTATTGTATGATTCCACTTACATGAAATATCCAGAATAGACAAATCCGTGGTGACAGATTAGTGGTTGCCAGGGGCTGGGCAGAGAGGGTAAGGAGTGACTGCTAATGGAATGGGATTTTTGAGGGTGGGGGTACGATTGATTTAAGTGTCCTGTAATTTGATGGTTATGGTTGCACAACCTTGTGAATATGTTTAAAAATTATTTTAAATGGGTGATTTTTTTTTTTTGGCATGTGAATTGTATTTCAATTTTTTAAATGGAATTTTATTGAAATTTATCACATACAATACAGTCATCCAAAGTGTACAGTTCAGAATATGAACATATAGTTGTGCATTCACCACAATCATTTTTTTTTTATATAGTTTGAGCTGGGCCTCTAATAAAGAAATATCAAGTAGTAAGACAAAGAATTCCAATCTGTAATAGTTCTCTGCTGGCAAGGGATAAGCCATTCAAAATTAATTTTATTCAAACCCCACCCAATTTTCTGGGCTAAGCTCAAATGCTATTTAGTTAATCATTCATTCATTCATTTATATATTGGGTTAAAACAATGCAGATTTATTATTTTGTTGTTTCAAAGGTCAGAAATCCTAAATGAGCCTTACAGGAGTAGAATCAAGATGTTGGCCAGGCTGGTTCCTTCTAGAGCCTCCAGAGGAGAATCTGCTCCTGGCCTTCTCCAGCTTCTAGAGGTCACTGACATTCCTTGGCTCAAGGCTGCTCACCCCAATCTTCTTTGGTCATCATATCACCCCTTCCTCTCTCTGACCTCCCATCCCCCTCTTATAAGGACCCCTGCAATTACGTCGGACCCACCCAGATAATCCAGGATATTCTCCCCACCTCAAGACCCTCATCCTCACTACCTCTGCAAAGACCTCTTCTCCATATAAGGTAACATAGTCCAAGTTGTGGGGATTAGGATGTGGGCTTTGGGGGGTCGTTATCAGCCAACCACAGAGCTTATCAACCCAAAGTGCAAAAGAGGAATCAGTGGATCACTTCTGAGTTATTCATTCCTACTGCCTAAGTGAGGGCCTCCTGCCTATTCTTTTTTTTGGGGGTGGGGGGTTGGGGGTTAAAACATCTGGTTTCAATACTAGCAGACGCTGGCATACGAAACTCTTTTATTTTTATTTCTTTGTCATTTCCAGAGCTCATTCTCTTTACTAATACATCTCCATTGACTCTTAATTCCAAAGAAGTTTTAAATAATATACTTTCTCAAACATGTTTCGTTTTTTAATAGTCAAAGCTCAGCATCAGAAAAAATTAACTCAAGCCAGAGAAATTCTCTTTGTAAACATTATGTTCTTAACAGAAGTAAACTGCTCTTTTCCCTTAAGCAAAATAGAACATAACCATGTGACACCTTCTGTACTTAGTTCTCAAAATGTGAATGGGAACGCTTTTCTGAAGTCAGTGATATACAAAGGAACCAAACAAAATTGCAAAAAAACATGGAAATGGAAAACTCTCTGCTGAAAGGAACCGTTCTTTGTTGATAAAGGGAGGTTCAAACATGTTTTAAATATTTTTAAACAAAGGCCTAGCTGATGTTCCTTAATCCATCCATCCAGCTCAACTTTCTGCACAGGCAGCTGCTACACTGGAGTGCCCATCCAGAAGGGAGGGCCAGAAGCATTTCCTTAGCGTCCCACATTCCTGGGGGACATGGGGCTTAGCAAGGTTAATGGCAATTTTCAACTTCCAATGTAAGTACATCATCTTCATAAAAGTTTTACAAGGACATCCTGGCAAGAACCAAACTACCACGAAGGGTAATGTTCTGGGGCCCTGAACATTCCGGCAGCTCGCTTTTCTTGGCTGTGTGGTGCAAATCGGCAGGAACCTGCAGGAGGGTCCCATGGAGAAGGCACTTGGAGAAAATAAAGCCAAATATACCATGCTTGCTCAACACTCCTTGCGCTGTGGAAAAGGGGAGCAAGTGGAGGGCAGTCAGATTTCAAAACGTCTGATCAAGACGGGAAGAGGTCTGGGCAGCAGGGATGGAAGCGGACGCACGGAGCCATCTGCAACCAGGCCTGGCATCCCTGTCCATCCTGCCAGGGTGCCGTTGTCAACCCTGCATTCCGCCTCAGTGTGAGCACCGACACAGCAGTGCTCTGAGCAGGACCCTCGCGCCATGGGGGCACAGGTCATCCAGGGAAACCATCCGTGGTCCGCCCTGGAGAGCAGAGGTCCAGGGTGAGTGATGGAACCACTGAGCCATGGGTGGCAGCAGTCTGCGTTGGGCCTCAGGGGGACCACTTACAATTCCATGAACAGCTAAGTTGGAGTCTCATGCCATTCAGTGAGGAATTTCGTGACAAGGATCGGTCATTGCCAGCCACTGGCCTGGGCTTGAACTAGCATCCTTCAAGGGTTTTCCGAGTACAGTGTCCTGCACGATCTCGCCCTCGGCGCTGAGCGTGGCCCCGGCCCGCGAGAAGCGGCCCGTGAGGCCGGTGGTGTAGGTGGTGTAGTCGCCGCTCGGGCTCGACTCGAACAGCACCACCTCCAGGAACGCCATCTCCTTGGCTCGCGCCGCGCCGGGCCCCGCGGCTGCCAGCAGCAGCCCGAGCAGCAGAGGCGGCGGCGGCGGCGGCGGCCCGGGGCCCCTGGGCGTCCGCCCGAGCGCGGCCTCATGGTCCTGCGGCGGGAGGGCGCGGCCGGGCATAGTCGCGGGCCGGCGGAGGACCGAGCGCGGGCGGGCGCCTCAGAGCCCCATCGCGGCAGCGGCAGCGGCAGCTTTGTGGGTCGCAGGCTCCGCTCGGCTTCCCCAGCCGTTGCGCCGCGGCCCTTTCATCTGCTCCACGTGAGGGGTTATCCCCGCCCCGGCAGCGCAGTGACCCGCTCTCCCCACCCTCGCCGCGCTCTGCCTCCGCCGCCGCCGGGGGGAGCCCTCCTGCCTATTCTGACTGTGATCTCCGAGGCTAACCTATCTCGTCGCCCGCTGGTTTCCTCCAGTCAGTACAGGCCCGAGCTGCCTCCTTTCCCAGTGCCCTGGATCACCTCCACCCCCTACCCCCTCCCCACCACACACCCCCACCTTCTTTCATCCCTGTCCAGGAGGAAGGTGCTGAAATTAGTCTCACTCAGCCTCTCCATTCCATGAAACTAGAGTCAGCAGCCTGGGGGTCACCCATCCCTCC
Organism: Choloepus didactylus; assembly: GCF_015220235.1. Taxonomy (NCBI): domain Eukaryota; kingdom Metazoa; phylum Chordata; class Mammalia; order Pilosa; family Megalonychidae; genus Choloepus; species Choloepus didactylus. The sequence goes on along the minus strand of NC_051316.1, from coordinate 11,899,854 downwards.
AGCCCTCTGGGACTGTATCTTGCCTTAATATGCAAGTGGAATGATTGTGACCCTCAATCCTCAGAGAATTGGAAGATCTGCAGAGATAAAGGATTTGCATTTTTCTCAGTCACATCCACTTACAGTTTTCAAATTTTCAACTGGAAAATGCAGGAATATGCAAGTCACCCTTTCCCCAAAACTCTTCAGCCCACATTAAACACCCAGTTTCTTCAGCCTCCAAAGAGCCAACAACTCAAGCAGAGTGCAGTTAGTGGGTTGACAGTTACTCACGACCACTTAGAGATCCAAAGAAATAGTAATGATAATGTCTTTATTATCTTGTAGAGCTGCCTATTCCTCTGAAGAGGGTACTCAACCTAGGGTAGGTGTGCTTAAACTTGTCAATTAAAAGTAATTTTGTCTCTTCCCATTTAGAATAGTCTTTTTGGGAGGTGTCTTAATTTAAAGTTAAAATCTATAAAGGCCTGTTTTCTCACTCACAGCTTTGCCCATCCCCATCTCGTCATTTCTAATACAGTATCTGGACTCAGGCAGAAGCACACATATCAGCAGGGTGACATCCACAATCAATTTTTGAACATTTTCATTACTCCAAAATATAAAAATAAGAATAAAAATAAAAGAACACCCAAAACATCCCATACACCTCATCCCCCATATTATTCATTTACTTTTTTTATAGTCTCTAGTTTGCATTGATTGTATTTTTCCCCAATACCACCCCATTTTTAACACCTTGCAAGGTTGACATTCATTTGTACTTCCTCATGTAAAAACATATTTGTACATTTTATCATAATTGTTGAACACTCTAGGTTTCACTGTTCTGTAGTCACAGTCTTCATTTTCCCTCTTTCCTTCTAGTATCCCACATGCCCCTAACCTTCCTCTTTCAACCATACTCACAGTTATCTTTTTTTTTTTTTTTTTTTTTTTCAGTAAGAGCTATTTTAATTTTCTATTAAACATTCTTCCAAAGGCATTATTTTACCCAATATCTCATTGAGTTATAAGAAAGAGCAACATTAGCATTAGAAAAACTATGAAGACAGATAAATGAGGATAATTAATTAAACTAAACTTACGTGAAAAAGGAAAATTTAAAAGTCTGAGAGCTTTGCAAATCTAGTTAAATTATTATAAGATTGGTTCAAAAAGCTGTGCATCTCAAAGCAAACTGTTCAATTATTTTGAACAATAGCCATTTTATGACTCTAATACACTGATTTTTCAAAGAGGAAATCCACTTTTTAAACATTTTTATTTTTAAAATAGGGCTATGTTCAGCTATAAGATGTTTTCCCCTGAACTCTGATCATAATTCTTTTAAGTTGGGAGGAAAATACCATTTTTGAGTGCATGAAATGCAAAATAACTTTAAAAAAAAAATACATCCCAGTAGAGAATTTTAAAAACTGTTAATGGAAAATAGGTTAAGGTAATTAAGTGCACCACACTAATTACCGATCAACTACTGGAATTGTTTCTTCCCTAATTCTCTCAAGGAAAACTCTTAAATTGAATCTTCAGGAGAATAATCCTTAGATACACTTTATAAGCAAAATGAGAGCTTTTGTTTACATAGTTTTTGGATTTAACTGTTCCTAATTTTATTCTGAAACTCAATTTTACCCCAAACCATAATTACCATATTAACTTTGCAATGCACAGTTGTATGCAATTCAGCAAAGCAGTGGTATACCATTAGGTTCTATTCACCCAAAGCTAGGGAAAAACAAGACTGGTCACACCCATTAAAAAACAAATCTATCTTATGCTATTTGCCAATGTGTACTTTCAGTCTAATTTCTGACAATGAAATATAGGAATATATTTCTATATATCTCATCTTGATTTTCAAAAGTAGCCAAGGGGAGTTCTTCACAGCTTAGCTTTGTCTGGCTGAAGTTGAAAATTTTGTAACTTCATAGCCAGACCCATGTTGCCAGTGATTTTCAATTTGCCTTGAAAGTAGGCCGTCTGAGGATTAATTTTACCAGTCATTAAAGCTAGTAAGTCCGAGTCAGCCATTGTGATTGTGCAGTCAGCCTTCTTATCTGAGTTAGGCAGCACTGATCCTTTGCCGTTCTTCACATCCACCACCCAGCTGGCTTCTTTACCCTCAGGGCCATCCTTCACTTTGAAGGCAAAAATACCGCCAATTTTCTTCACAAATTGTTCCCCTTCCTCTTCAAGCTTCTTCTCAATTTGTTTAAAGACAAGATTTGCCTTAAATCCATCAACTGCAGAGCTGGCTGGAACAGCCTCAATTTGATGAGTTCTGGCAGCTTCAGGAAAACCCATCTTGTAAAGTGTTACAACGACAGCTCCTCCAATGCCTAAATTATGCTGCAGAGCCTCACAGTTATCTTTGTTCAGTGTACTTACATTGTGCTACCGTCACCCAAAATTGTGTTCCAAACCTCTCACTTCTGTCTTTTCTTATCTGTCTATAGTGGTCCCTTTAGTATTTCCAATTAAGCAAGTATCTTGTTCACAAACTCTCATCTGTTTGTTAGAAAATATTTTAAACTCTCATATTTGAAGAACAATTTTGCCAGATATAAGATTCTTGGTTGGAGGTTTTTCTCTTTCAATATCTTAAATATATCATACCCCCTCCTTCTTGCCTCCATGGTTTCTACTGAGAAATCTGCACATAGTCTTATCAAGCTTCCCTTGTATGTGATGAATCACTTTTCTCTTGCTGCTTTCAGAATTCTCTCTTTGTCTTTGATCATCTGATTATTAAGTGTCTTGGAGTAAGTCTATTGAGATCTATTCTGTTTGCGGTATGCTGCACTTCTTGGATTTGTAATTTTATGTCTTTCTTAAGAGATGGGAAATTTTCAGTGATTATTTCCTCCATTATTGTTTCTGCCCCTTTTCCCTTCTCCTTCTGGGATACCCATGACAAATATATTCATGTGCTTCATGTTGTCTTTCAGTTCCCTGAGATGGTGCTCGTATTTTCCCATTCTTTTCCCTATCTGTTCTTTAGTGTGTAGGATTTCAGATGTCCTGTCCTCCAATTCATGAATCCTTTCTTCTGCCTCCTCAACTCTGCTGTTGTATGTCTCCATTGTGTTTTTCTTCTCTTGTGTTGTGCCTTTCATTTCCATAGATTATGCCAGTTGTTTTTTCAGATTTTCAATTTCTACCTTATGTTCACCTAGTGTTTCTTTATATCGTTCATCTCTTTTGCCGTATCTTCCCTAAACTCATTGACTTGGTTTTTTAATTGATTTAGCATATTGATTTCAAAATCTTTGATAGTTTCATTAAAGTGAAACAATATCTCAACTGTATCTCAATTGAGGTGTAAGTTTCTTCCTTTGACTAGGCCATATCTTCATTTTCCCTAGTGTGATTTGTAGTTTTCCGTTGTCTAGACATCTGGTTTCCTTGATTCCCCATTCAGATTTTCCCAGGCCAGAATGGGCTCACCTTTCAGAAGGGGCCTATATTCAGTGTCAGGTTTCCCTGAGGGTACGTCTTGGAAGTTTGACAGACTTTGCTGTGAGGCCTCTAGCCTCTATGCTTTTCCTAACCTGCCCAGCAAGTGGCACCTGTCACCCTGTCATTCCCCACGGATGTAAAGCAGTGTGGTCCCCTTAATTCTCAGTTTAAAGTGTTTCTGTTCTGGCTGCTTTCCCCCAGGTTATGGGGTCTGAGTTCTGAAGGGAGGGTAGGCACTAGTGCTGGGCCCCACCTCCTTCCTTTTAGGGAAGGTACACCCCCTAGGGAGTTATCTTCTGCACTTGAATCACTCCTTTGTCTCTCTGACTCTGTTAACTCCATCCCTGTCTGGGTCAGAGCACTGTGAACTGAGAATGATTGGGGCTTTCTCTACTGAGTCACTCAGGTTGAGAGAGAGAAAAAGGGAAAGAAAGCCCCTTTGCAGAGCCAGTCCATGGCCCCCCAGTTTCACCTTTTGGCCAAAGATAGTACCTGGTCTTCTGGGCTTTCTTTCCTGGGACATGGGAGTTTTCTGGCTCTCTAAGGTCAGCTGTCTAAAAACTTCTGTGTGTTTTTTTAATTTATTTTTTTCCATTAGCCCCACCTCCTCTCCACTGGGAGCAACCTCAGAGTACTTTGCTGCTTGTTAGAGGTTTGTCTATGTTTGTAGTTTGTATTCAGCAATCCACATTTGTTAATTAAAACTCCAGTTGGAGCTAGGCTGAGCTATATTCGCTTGCTCTGGGAATGCTTTCTCCCGCAGCAAGATTTTGCAGCTCAGCCTGCCATGGGGGGTGGGGGCTCCTGGCATGGTTCTGCAATTTTTTACTTACAACTTTTATGCTGCAATCTCAGCCATTCCACCCATTCCACGTTAGTGTATGATGTGTGGACAGTCATGGCTGTCTTCCAGCAGTTGTTCCAGGTTATTTACTAGTTGTTCCTGGTTGTTTATTGGTTGCTCCATGGGACTAACTAAATTCCATACCTCTCTATGCCACCATCTTCTCATTTACTTTTTGTCCCTGTTCTAGTTTGCTAATACTGCTGGAATGCAAAACACCAGAAATGGAATGGCTTTTATAAAAGGGGGTTTATTTGGTTACACAGTTACAGTCTTAAGGTCATAAAGTGTCCAAGGTAACACATCAGCAATTGGGTACCTTCACTAGAGGATGGCCAGTGGTGTCCAGAAAACCTCTGTTAGCTGGGGAGGCACATGGCTGGCATCTGCTCCAAAGTTTTGGTTTCAAAATGGCTTTCTCCCAGGATGTTCCTCTCTAGGCTTCAGCTCCTCAAAAATGTCACTCTTAGTTGCTCTTGGGGCATTTGTCCTCTCTTAGCTTCTCCAGAGCAAAAGTCTGCTGTCAAAGGCCATCTCCAAAATGTCTCCATAAGCTGAAGCTCCTCTCAGTTCCAGGCTGTTCTTCAAAGTGTCCCTCTTGGCTGTAGCAAGCTTGCTCCTTCTGACTGAGCTTATATAGTGCTCCAGTAATTTAATTCAGACCCACTCTGAATGGTTGGGGCAACACCTCTGTTCTAGTTTGCTAATGCTACCAGAATGCAAAACACCAGAGATGGATTGGGTTTTATAAAAGGGGGTTTATTTGATTGCACAGTTAGAGTGTTAAGGCCATGAAGTGTCCAAGGTAACACATCAGCAATTGGATACCTTCACTGGAGGATGGCCAATGGTGTCCGGAAAACCTGTTAGCTGAGAAGGCATGTGGCTGGCGTCTGCTCCAAATTTCTGGTTTCAAAATGGCTTTCTCCCAGGCTGTTCCTCTCTAGGCTGCAGTTCCTCGAAAATGTCACTCTTAGTTGCACTTGGGATATTTATCCTCTCTCAGCTTCTCCAGAGTAAGAGTCTGCTTTCAACAGCCATCTTCAAACTGTCTCTCATCTGCAGCTCCTGTGCTTTCTTCAAAGTGTCCCTCTTGGCTGTGGCTCCTCTTCAAAACATCACAGCTGCATTGAGTTCCTTGTGTTTGTCAGTTCATTTATATGACTCCACTGATCAAGACCCACCCTGAATGGGTGGGGTGCTCCATGGAAATATCACATCAGAGTTATCACCTACAGTTGGGTGGGGCACACTTCCATGCAAACAACCTAATCCAAACATTCCAACTTAATCCTCACTAATATGTCTGCCCCACAAGATTGTATCAAAGAATATGGCTTTTTCTGGGGGTCATAATACATTTAAACCAGCCCAACCTCCATGGAAATTATCCAACTAGAGGTCTTGTCCACAGTTGATTGAATCACATATCCATGGAAACACCCAAAGGATTACAAAATCTGATCAACACTAATATGTCTGCCCACACAAGATTGCATCAAAGATAATGGCATTTTGGGGGCATAATACATAGAACTGGCACAGTCCCTTTTTTCCACTCATTCGTCCATGCACTGGGTAAAGGAAATGTGAACTGTAAGGTTTTCACAATCACATGATCACACCATATAAGCTATATAGTTATACTCTCGCCTTCCAGAATCAAGGATACTAGATTGCTGTTCAACAGTTTCAGATATTTCCTTCTAACTATTCTAGTAAACTAAAAACTAAGAAGCGATATCTATAGAATGCATGAGTTACCTCCAGAATGACCTCTTTACTCCGTTTGAAATCTCTCAACCACTGAAACTTTGCTTCATTTCTATTCCTCCTTAAGATCACGAAGACTTTCTCAATCCCATGATGCCAGGGCCAGGTTCATCCCTGTGAGTCATATCCCACATTGCCAGGGAGATTTGCACCCCTGGGAGTCATGTCCTATGGAGGGGGGATGGCAGTGAGTTTACCTGCCAAGTTGGCTTAGAGAGGCCACATCTGAGCAACAAAGAGTTCTCTGGGGGAGACTCTCAGGCACAATTATAAGTAGGCTTAGTCTTCCTTTGCAGTAACAAGCTTAATAAGGGCAAACCCCAAAATCAAGGACTGGTAGTCCCCAATGCTTGTGAGAATATCAGGAATTCCTCAAGTGGGGAAGTCTAATATTTCCACATTTTCCCCCAGTCCCTCAAGGGGGCGTTGCATATGCTTTTTATTCTCTGCCCAAATTGGGATGTATCAGGGCTTCACACTAACATGTGCAAGACAACTGATCTCATCCCCTATTCAAGGTTCCATGTAATTATGGTGTTGGAGTAAACTGACCATACTAGTTAAATTATATAGTGTACTACAGAAAATAAAGATTTTGCACCAAATAGACATCTCTTCCTTTGGTCCTACACAGAATCCAAAGTTTTTAAATGCAGTTAATATCATCCTCTATCCTTTAGTCTAATCTATCCCAAACTCAACCATGACCATTTCGTTCACATCTCCAATCGAAGTCTAATCCCATTTCAGCCTCTTTAACAGTTGATTAGTGAGGCATAATGTTTGTCTTTGCATTTCTGGCTTATTTCACCCAACATACTGTCCTCAATGTCCATTCCCCTAGTTGCATACCTTAACTTCATTCCTTCTTGCTGCCACTCTATATCTCATTGTATGTATCCACCACAGTTCATCATTCAGTTCATCAGTTGATGAACTTAGGCCACCTCCATCTGTTGCACATCATGAATACTGCCACCACAAATAACAGTGTCCAAATGTCCACTCATTTCACTGCTCTCAGTTCCTCCCAGTAAAACAACTGATAACTGTATAGGACCATATGGCAATCCCATAGTTAGCTCCCTTTGGAACCACCACTCTGCCCTCCAGATGGGCTGCACCATTCTACTTCTCCACCAACAGTGAATAGATACATCTCTCTCTCCACATTTTATCCAGCACTTGTATCCCTCTGTTTATTTTTTAAAATTTTATTCACACCCCATACAATCCATCTTGAGTAAACAATCATTGATTCCCAAAATAATCACATATTTATGCATTTGCCACCACAATCTATTTGAGGACATTTCCATTTCTTTCACAATGAAAGGGGAATAGGAGGGGGAAAATGAATTTAAAAAGATAGAGGAAAAAATAAAATATAATGAAAAGGTCATACAACAATACCAAGAATCCTGTACCGTTCCCTTATATACCCCTCTTACAGACCTTTAGCTTTGGCATATTGCCTTTGTTACAAGTAATGGGAGCATATTACAATGTTACTGTTAACTATAGACTCTAGTTTGCACTGATTGTATTTTCCCCATATCAACCAGTTTTCAACACTTTGCAATGTTGACATTCATTTGTTCTCCCTCATGTTAAAACATTCTTATATTAGTACACTTAATCACCATCATTGGCCACTCTAGGTTTCACTAAATTATACAATCCCAGTCTTTATCTTCTTTCTTTCTGGTATCATACATGCCTCTAGCCTTTCTCTGTCACCCGCACTCATACTCATCTTTGTTCAGAGTACTTACAATATTGTGCTACCATCACACAGTATTCTGCTATTTCTGGATCTTTACAATCAGTCCTGTTGAACATACTGTACTAATTCAGTATCAGATGCCTGATCTCTACCCTCTTTCTATCTCCTGATAACCTGTGTTCTCAACTTTAACTTTCAAGGTTAGCTCATTAATGTTAGTTCACATCAGTGAAACTATACAGTATTTGTCCTTTTGTTTCTGACTAATTTGACTCAATGTGATGTCTACTGTCTATCATTTTGTCTTTTGGAATGTGGAAGTCATATTTTTTTTCTGTTGCTCTTTCTACCCTTACTGATATTCTTCATTTCTGCACTCTTCTCCAAACCTCTCTCTCCTGTCTTTTCCTATCAGCCCGTGGCACACCCTTTACTATTTCTTGTAGAGCAGGTCTCTTGTTCACAAACTCTCAGTGTCTGAGAAGATTTAAAACTTTCCCTCATTTTTGAAGGGCAGTTTTGCCAGATATAGAATTCTTGGTTGGCAGTTTTTATCTTTCAGTATCTTAAATATAACATACCACTGCCTTCTTGCTTCCATGGTTTCTACTGAGAAATTGACACAGTCTTATCAAGCTTCCCTTGTATGTAATGAATCACTTTTCTCTTGCTATCAGAATTCTCTGTCTTTGACATTTGATAAACTGACTAAGTGTCTTGGAGTAGGTCTATTTGGATCTGTTCTGTTTGGGGTATGCTGCACTTCTTGGATTCATAATTTTATGTCTTTCTTAAGAGATGGGAAATTTTCAGTGATTATTTCCTCCATTATTGTTTCTGCCCCTTTTCCCTTCTCCTTCTGGGATACCCATGACAAATATATTCATGTGCTTCATGTTGTCTTTCATTTCCCTGAGATGGTGCTCATATTTTCCCATTCTTTTCCCTATCTGTTCTGTAGTGTGTAGGATTTCAGATGTCTGTCCTCTGATTCATGCATCCTTTCTTCTGCCTCTTCAAATCTGCTGTTGCATGTCTCCACTGTGTTTTTCATCTCTTCTATTGTGCTTTTCATTCCCATAAGTACTGCCATTTGTTTTTTCAAGCTTATGAATTCTTCTTTATGGTCACCCAATGTCTTCTTTTTTTTTTTTTTTTTTTTTTTTTAGATTTTCAGCAACAATGTTTGTGGCTTGCATATATGCAAGTACTGAACTACTGAATTAATCTCACTTCATATTAATTCTTACAAAATTCATCACTTCATAATTCTACATTGTTATTCTACATAATTTCAATAAGTTTTATTCAAGATTCTTGACTCTTTGCTGAATTGTATGCAAAAGGGTCCATATAAAGTACTTTGTTTTCCACTGTGAACTTTCTGATGTGAAATCCAACTGAAGATGTTCCTAAATTGAGTTTAAGATTGCTGCTTCCTCAGCATAAGAAAATTATTGCTAAGGGATGAGTTATCACTGATGACATGCCTTCATTCATGACACCAATAAGAGTCTTATACAGTGTGAATTATCACTTGTTGCTGTATGAATAAATGATTGTGTGAAGTCTGGTAAAGTCTTCTTGGTCTGTCAGTTGAAGCAGAGGATGAAGACACTTCCACTTTCATTATATTTATGAGTTCTCTTATGTATATCATATATACTAAGGGTTTGCTACATAGGTGACATTTCTATTGGTTCTCCCCTTTATGAACAGGCTTAAATTGATGAAGTAGTCAGAATGACTAAAAGCTCTACCAGGCTGATGACAACCATGTTCCTTTAATGTGTGAGTTCTATAGGATGTTTAAAGGTTGACATAAGGACTGAAATCATTTCCATATTCAAGACATTTCCATATTCAAGACATTGATAGTATAAGTTCTATTATGTAATCTAAGGCCAGAATATTGGCCAATGCTTTTCATATACATGGTATCCATAGTGTTTCTCTCCAGTTTGGTTTCCCCACATAAACAATATTTTTATGGTATCTCCTCAGTGTGAGTTATCTCATGTTGTCTCAGGGTAAAACACTGAGTGAAGGTTTTACCACACAGATGACATTCATAGGGTTTCTCTCCAGTATGAGTCCTCTCATGTTGTCTCAGGGCATTACAACGAGGGAAAGCTTTCCCACATAGGTGACATTTATAGGGTTTCTACCCAGTGTGTGTTCTCTCATGTTTTCTCAGGTTAAAACGCTGAGTGAAGGCTTTCCCACAAAGATGACATTCATAGGGTTTCTCTCCAGTATGAGTCCTCTCATGTTGTCTCAGGGCATTACAACGAGGGAAAGCTTTCCCACATAGGTGACATTCATAGGGTTTCTCTCCAGTGTGAGTCCTATGATGTCGTCTAAGGCTAGAATTAAGGGCAAAGGCTTTCCCACAAAGATGACATTCATAGGGCTTCTCTCCAGTGTGAGTCCTATGATGTCGTCTAAGGCTAGAATTAAGGGCAAAGGCTTTCCCACATACATGACATTCGTAAGGTTTCTCTCCAGTGTGAGTTCTCTCATGTTGTCTCAGGGCAGTATAACGAGGGAAGGCTTTCCCACATTGATGACATTTGTAGGGTTTTTCACCAGTGTGATTTCTCTCATGTCCTCTAAGGCTAGAAAGATGTCTGAAGACTTTGCCACATAGATGACATTCATAAGGTTTCTCTCCAGTGTGAGTTCTCTCATGTTGTCTCAAGGCAGAACAATTAGTGAAGGCTTTCCCACATAGATGACATTCATAAGGTTTCTCTCCAGTGTGAGTTCTCTCATGTCCTCTAAGGCTAGAATAATGGGTGAACGCTTTCCCACATAGATGACATTCATAAGGTTTCTCTAAGATGTGAGTTCCATTGTAATGTGCAAGCCCAAAACTTTGAATAAATGATTTACCAATTAAATGACATTCATATGATTTACTTCTATTATGAATTTGTGTTTGCTGATTAAAAGATGACTGGTCACTGAGGACTTTTCCAAATAGTTTGCTGAAGCAGGGTTTCTTTCTCTTGTAGGTTAACACATGTTGAGTCACTCTGGATCTATGAGTAAAATCTTCTGGCAACTCACTACATGGAATGCCATTCTTTTGAGTATGAGATTTCAGTTTCAATGACATGATGGTAGATGTGTCTTTCCTGCAGATATGTTGCATGGATAGCATTTCTTGTTTTTTAAGACCAATTTCCCTCCCTGAATTCTGGTTTTGGAAAAATCGAGTTCCATCTCTCCACAATTCCTCTCCTTGCTCCAGCTGGAAATGTACATTTGATATGCAGATATGATTTCCCACGGAGATCAGATGACTGACATTCTCCAGCATCACATCTCTGAACAGTTTTCTCTGGGACATGTCCAACAGGGCCCACTCTTCCTGGGTGAAGTCTATGACTATATCTTTCAAGTTCACTAATTCCAGTGGTTCCATTGTCAATAGCTCAGCTGATAACTGTCTCCATCTGGATTTTCACTCACAACCAGATAAGCACTGGAGGGTCCTGTCCCATATCAGGGGGAGGGTGATGAATTTATTTGCAGCATTGGGCTTAGAGAAAGTCCACACTTGAGCAACAAGAGGTTCTCTGGAGATGACTCTGACAATGCTTTCATCACATTCCAGGGCTCAGAGCTTCTTTCTCTTCTCTCTAGAGAAAGGACCATTTTCATGGAGGATTCTCTTTTTATACAGTTGATAATGTCATCAGACTTGTAATCGAGACGCGGCCCGAGCGGTGCCAGGGCCGTGGCGACTCCCCCGCGGGCCCCCCGGGCCCAATGTCTTCTTTATATCCTTCTTCTCTTTTGCCAGATTTTCCTTCACCTCGTTTATTTCATTTAGAAGATTTGCTTGAACATCTTTAGTTGTTTCAACTCCTGTATCTCGTTTGAAGTGTAAGTTTGTTCCTTCACTGGCCTATATCTCTGTTTTTCCTAATGTGACTCATAATTTTTTGTTGTCTGGGCATGTGGTTTCCTTAATTACCCCAATCATATTTTCCCAGACCAGATGGACCCAGGTCTCAAGAGAAAGGTCCAATCAGTATCAAGTTTCCCTGAGTATGAGACTGTGCAGCTCTTCAGGCTTTCCTGTGAGGACTCTAGAGTCCGTGCTTTTCCAATCCCATCCATCAGGTAGCACTTGTCAGTCTGCAGCTCCCTGCTGGTGTAAAGAGCCCCTGTCACAGCCAGGGGCTGAGGGTGTCAGAAGCCAAGCTTAATTGTTTCTGGGTTTTTTCCTCCCAGGCCCTGGGGCCTGAATTCTCTGAGGGAGGGCAGTCACTTGAACTGGGCCCCACCCCCTTTTCTTAGGGAAGATACACCCTTTAGGGGATTATCTCCTACACTTGAATTCCTCCTTTGTCACTCTTGACTCTCTTAACTGCACCCTTGCCTGTGTCAACGCTGACAATTGAAAATGCCTGAGGCTTTCTCAAATGAGCTACTTCAAATGAGAGAAAAAAAGGAAAAAGAAAGAAAGTCCCCTTTCAGAGACCATCCCCAGCTCCCCAGTTTCACCGGTCAACCAGAGTTGATACCCAGTTCTCTGTGCCCCTTTTCTTGGGACACAGATGTTTTCCAATAGTCTGAGCTAAGCCATCTCCAAAAGCCTCTGCTTCTATTTTTCTCCCCATCAGCCCCACCTCCTCTCTACCAGGAGAGACCTCAATGTTCCTTTCCTGCTTGCTCAGGGTATCTGTGCTTATAGCTTGTTTTCAGTAGCCCAAATTTGTTAATTAAAACTGCAATTGGACCTTGGTTGAGTTACTTTCCCTTGCTCCTAGTAGCCTGCTTTTTTCCACAGGAAGTGTTCCAACTCAGTGTGCCATGCCAGTAGGGGAGGGGTGTCAGCTCCACAGTTTGGGGAGACTTACTTGCAGTTCTATGCTGCAGTCTCAGCCATTCCACCTACTCCAGGCTGGTGTATGATGTTTGTCCAGTCACAGATGTCCCCCAACAGTTGTTCCAGACTATTTACTAGTTGTTACTGGCTATTTACTAGTTGCTCTAGAAGGCTAACTAAATTCTACAGCTCTCTATGCTTCCATCTTGCCCTGCCTTCCTGGAAGAAGAGTGTATTTCAATTGCAACACACTGTGCTGTTTATATGTGAAAGCAAAATCATTCATAATATTATGGAAGTAAAATGTATGATAATAGCAGCACCAAGAATGTAAGGGGAGAAATGGATGACTTATATATAAAAGTGGTATATATTTAAAAATAGTTTGTGATAATTTAGGCTGCATATTTTTAAATCTTGAGTAATCAAGAGAAAAAAAGAACTGTAGCTAATAATGCAGTAGAGGACATAAATTGGAATACTAAAAAATAATCTGAAGAAAGTCAGAAAATGAAGCAGAGATCATATTGACCAACAGGAAAAAGCAAGACAATGGTCTTAATTCCAACCAAATCAATATTTACAATAAATGTAAGCTCCAAAGAGTCTAAAAGGCAGACATTGTCAGACTGGATTAAAAATAAGCAAGTCAATCACATGCTGTCTACAATAAAACATACCTTTAAAAATATTGAAATTATACAAAATAAAACTCTGAATATCCCCTCAAATATTTGGAGGTTATACAAGACTTTTCCAAGTAACACATGGGCCAAAGATGAGATCATGAGAGAAATTATAAAGCATTTTAATCCAAATAATATGAAAATGATACATCAAAAATTGTAAGCTGCTTAGAGGAAAATTTATAGTATTAAATATTTCTATTAGGGAAGAAAGTTCTAAAATAAATTAAGCTGTCATCTTAAACTGTAGAAATAAAGCAAGTTAAAACCAAAGCAAATAAAGGAAGGTAATAATAGATAAAGCAGTAATCAATAAAATAGAAACCACATAAACAATAGGATAAATCAATGAAACAACAGTTGAGTCTTTGAAAAGATAAATAAAATTGATGACCTGTTTGCTAAGCTGATCAAGAATAAAAAGAAAAATTAATTTCAAATATCAGAAATGAAATAGGAACTTCACTACAGCTCCTCCAGAAATTTTAAAGCTTAGGAAATATAACAATTTCTTGCCAATAAATTTGGCAACATAGATAAAATGGTCAAATTGTTGGAAAGCATAAATTACCAAAACTGACACAAGAAGAGATGTCTCATCCACTATGAAATTGCGTTTTTTATTTAAACCCTTAAAAAGAAAATTTTATGCTCGGAGAACTTCAGTGGTGAATTCTGTCAAACATTTGAGGAAGAAATAATATTAATTCTATACCAACTCTATTAGAGTATGAAGGAAAACTCCCCAGCTCATTTTATAAGGACAGCATTTCCCTGATACCAAAATCTGACAATGATATTTAAGGAAACTACTGTCCAATATCCCTAAGCATGTAAAAAAAAAAAAGTCCTTAAAATAATAAATAAAATCCAGTGATATATGAAAATGATAATGCAGTTGGGTCCATTTCCAGAATAGCAATGTGAAGAGCTCCATGGAACTGCTCCCCAGCAAAACAGGTGAACACCTTTTTTTTTTTTTTTTAATTATCTGGAATTGATCCTAAAGGGCACATAGCAGATAAACACTTATTAATAAAACTCAATAATAGTGACAGTCTGTGGCACTTGAGACTGCCTGCACTTGCCCTCCCTATTCCCAGCCAGCATAATGGACACTCCATTCCAGGCATGTGCAGCAAAGAAGACAGGACTACCCGTACCCCTAGCTCCCACTCAAGGACTGTATTATCCCAGGAGGGTTAAGCCACCAGCATTTCTTACCCCCACTGTCTACCTTCATTTTTAGAGGCTCTCAGGGAAAGTGCAAGCAAGAGGTTGGGGACTCCCTTCTTACTCCCAACCACAATCTGGGACAGATTCTACTTCAAGCATGGCACTCTGACAATCCTCATATTCTCTTTGCCTTTATCCACCGTGTTCTTATGGTGGAGGGTCTATGCTGGGATATGTAAGCCATGGAGATCGGAGACTACCAACCCCACCCAGCACTCTGCTCCTAAAACAATGGTATTATTCAGAAAGAAGTGCTCCACTATCTCTGCCCTGACCTCCAGAGCTGTTGCTCAGAGTTTTTTCCTGGGGGAAGGGGATAGGCAGGCTGTAAAACAGAGAACTCTGTAGCTCTTCCCTAAATAACTTATTTGAAACAGAGAGCTTACTAGCGTACTAGCCCTCTCAAAAACAATGTAAATTAGTGGAAAGCAGTTATGAGGAGATTGGTAACTTCATTAAATATATATGCAAAACTATGTTGTCTAGTTTACCAGACAACTGGTAAACAGCTGAGAAGAGTTGTCTTGGGGTCAGTACAAATATCAGACACTGATCTGAAAAACTATCCCTGAAAAATTTTATTTAATTGGATAAGTCTGTGGAACAGTTATGTGCCAGGGTATTGTAGAAATAATAGAACAATCAACTGGACTTTAGTGGAACTTAATAGCTAGATATATCAGGACAGAAGACTGTAAAGAAAAGCTCCCTGCTAAAAACTACTGTCATATCCATGTGATGGCACATGTCCAAGCCTGAGCCCTCTGTGGAACAACACCAGAAACTTTACACTGTGGGGAAAATAAACTATTAAAATAATCCAGGCAGCAGCAATATCATCAAGATGGTGGAGTGAGACACCCCAGGGCATCATCCCTACACAGAAGCTTTAAGCAACAAACCAGAGCTCACAGAGCCATCTTTCCCAATGCCCAGAAAACAATTAAATAGTTGCTGTGACAGAGCAAGTGCCAAATCAAGAAAAAGGCAACCTTAACATGTTAGGATCTCATGGTAACCTTGTTAGCCCTTCCCCCATCCCCAAATAGGCTCGGTGCAGAGCCAACCCATGTGCCCAGTTCAGGTTCCTGGTCTCAGTTCTGGAGGGAACAAAACCTTTGTGCACACACTGGATATATGTATGTCAGTGCCAGCCTGTCTGGTAGATGTCTGAAGGACTCAACTTTAATGTGTTTCAGGCTTGCATTCCCAGAACTTGCCCTGCATGTAGATGCAGCTCACAGAACTCTCTGGCAGAGTGCTGTAGAACAGTCAAATTGCAGCAGCCTGGAGCAAAGGATTGCTGGCAATATACAGTGGAAAAACTGAGGAAGCATTGTTTTCTAGGGAAATGGGGACATTTGGATCCATGTAACTGGGGGAAGTCTTGGGGCCAATGGGCACAAATGCCCAGGACAAGACATATGTACAGAGAAAACAGGAGACCCTACATTTTTGCCTTGGGATGTTCTCTAGTCTTATAAGAATGGCTAAACTCAGAAAGCAAGCCCTCTCCCAAGTAGACTGGAAAAGGTGGTTTCTTTTCCATTTTTTCCTTTATTCTAGGAATTGAATGGTACTAGTTAGATATATGCTTAAGAAACAGGTATTTCAGTCTCTAAATTTCAGAAATGGCACATTAAAGTATCAATGTACAGGTTGTAACAAAAGATTACAAAATATACAATGAAACCTCATGCAAATGAGGTTCAAGTGTTAGAAACTACCAATGAGGAAGACCAGAGCTTGGACATACCAGACAAAGAATTTTTTAAAATGATCCTTAATATGCTCCAAGGGCTAAAGGAAAACATGGACAAAGAACTAAAGGAAATGAGGAAAATGATAGATTTTTCTCTTCATTTTAAAAAGGTCAATGGAGAGATAGAAATCAAGAAGAGGAACCAAACAGTGCCGAAGACCACAATAATAGAAATAAAATGATACCCTAGCAGAGTTTAGCAGCAGAGTGTACCTGGCAAAAGAAAAAAATCAATGAACTTGAACATAAGACAAATTATACACTCAGGAGCAAAAAAGAAAAGAATGAAAAAAGTGTACAGAGCCTGAGGCCTATGGGACTTGTACTGTGGGAGGCCAAGAAGGATATATACACCCAAGAATCTTAATGAACTCTAAACAGAAAAACCCAAATAGACCCACATATGACATATCACAAACTGTTGAATGTCAAAGATAAAGAATTCTGAAAACTGCAAGAGGGAAGCAATGTGTCAAGGACACGGCAGTGGATAAGTGCCAATCTCTTGCCTCTTGGGAACCATGAAGGCAAGAAGGCAGTGTGGGTGACATATTTAAAGTGCTAAGGGAAAAAAAAGTGCCAACCAACAATTCTATATCTAGTGAAACTGTCTATGAGAAATGAGAGAGAACAAGAGAAAAGAGATTCATTACATACAAGGGCACTGCTAGGACATATTTAAGGTAAGGAAAGAGAAAAAAATGTCAACTAAATTCCTTTATCTGGCAAACTGTCCTTCAAAAATGAAGAAGAATGTAAGACATTCACAGATAAACAAAAACTGAAAGAGTCCATCACCAAGACACCTGCCCTACAAGAAATAAAATAGGGAGTTCTTTAGGTTGAAGGGAAAGGACAGGAGATAGGAGCTTGCAGCAGTATGAAGAAGTGAATATCTCCAGTAAATGTAATTACATGAGTAATTAAAACTCAATAATATGATATCACAGCATATAAATCTCTTAGTTTCCTATAAAATTTAGAATATAATTGCATAAGAAATAATCATATTTCCTTATAATGGACATTCAAAATGTAAAGAGGTAATGTGTGACAAAAACATAAACAGGGAAACAAAATTAAATCACTAAATGGGGGAAACAAAGGTAGAGACGATGCTGTTGATCTTAAGCTGGTATCTTTTTGAACTACAAGATTATAGACGTGGTGTTTAATACAAACCTGAGGGTAACCACAGGGAAGTTATTTAAAATATATAGAAGCAGGAATGGGAATGGGATCAACCAGTTACATTACAAAAGATCAGCTATACACAAAAGAAGGCTGCAATAAAGGAAAACAAGACAAAAAAATATAAAACATAAGAAACAAAGGACAAAATGGCTGGATTAAGTGCTGCCTTATCAGTAATTACATTGAATTGAAATAGATTAAACTTCCCAATCAAATAGCCAGATTGGAAAAATTGATTTCTTTTAAAAAAAAAAGCACAACCGAACAATATGTTGTTTACAAGAGACTCACTTTAGACTGAAAGGAATAGACTGAAAGTGAAAGAGTTTGAAAAAATATTCCACACACAGTGACAAAAAGAGAGCTGGAGTAGCTACACTAATATCAAAGTGGACTTTAAGTCAAAAACTGTTACTAAAAACAAAGGAACCATGTATTAATAAAAGGGTCAATACACAAAGAAAAAATAACAGACCTCTATGCAACTAACCATAGTGCTGCAAAATAAATGAAGCAAACACTGGCAGAACCGAAGGGAGAAATAGACACTTTTATATTAATAGTTGGAAGCTTCAGTATAACACTTTCATCAATGGATATCACACCTAGACAGAAGATCAAAAAGGAAATAGAGAGCCTGAACAATATTATAAAGGAAATAGACCTAACAGACATATACAGAACACCACCACATCTAAAAATAGCACAATGCACAGTTTTCTCAAGAGGACATGGGTCATACTCCAGGATAGATCACATGTTGGGTCACGAAACAAGTCTCAATAAATTTAAGAATATTTAGATTATACAATGTATCTTCTCTGACCACAAGCTAGATGTCAATAACAGAAGGAGAACTTGAAAATCCACAAATAAATGGAAGTCAAACACTTTCCTAAACAAGTCAAAGAAGAAATCACAAGGAAAAATCAGGAAATATTTTGAGATGAATGAAAAGGAGAGCATAACATATGGAAACTTATGGGGTGCAGCAAAGGCAGTGCTTAGAGAAAAAGTCTTAAAATACTTAACAGTAAAAAAGAAGAAAGATCTCAGACACCAAACCTCACCCTGGAAGCTAGAAAAGAACAGCAAACTAAACCCAAGGTGAGGAGAAAGGAGGAAATAAGGATTAGAACACATAAGTGAAATAAGTAATTTAAAAAACAGTAGAGACTTCCAGGAAGATGGCAGATTGGGAGAGACAAAGCAAAATTCTTTATGAAGGAATAGATAAAGGGCACAAAGCACTCCAGAACAGAAGTTCCAGAGTGCCACTGGCTGGGCAGGGACTTCTACACCACACAGTGGGGACTCAGCTGGAGAGGCAGAGAGACTGAATTTGAAAGGATGGGGTGAGTGTGTTCAGCCCAGACCACTGCCAGGGATGGGCAGCTGGAGCCAACTGATGAGCACAGGAAAGAGCAGATTTTCCTGCTCTGTGTACCTTTCTTTCAGCAGTTGCTTGGGGAGATAACCCTTCACAGCCCCATGGACATGAGCACCTGTGCCAGAGACTTGCGGCTGGAGCTGGCCACCAAACGTGTGAGGGAACAGCTTTCCATGCCCCATGCACCCATCTCAGCAGTTGGCTGGAGAGATAACCCCTCACAGCCCCCATGGACAAGAGCTCACATGCCAGGGACTGGTAGCTTGAACCAGCTACCAAGCAGAGGAACAAGCAGTTTTCCAAGCCCCATGCACCCTTCTCAGCAGTTGGCTGAGGAGATAACTTCAGAGCTGTGTGGCTGAGAGCTCCTCTGGGGAACTCAGGATTTGGCAGACTTCTGGTGACAGCATTCACTCTTCCTCCATGAAAGCCCCTGGTGAGCAAAGCTGACAGGCAAGGGCACTGCACAGAAGCACCAGAAGCCCCTTCCAAAAGCCAGGGACTCATGGGCACATGGTGGGCAGGGACTATGGATCATTTGAGCTGGAAGGTGAGATGCACAGCTCCACAGCCTCAGAGTGATCCACTCACCACCCCAGAACTGCCCTGGAGTGGACTCCCTGCCAAACTGCACAGGGTCCACCTCCCACCCCCAGGGCTTGCAGTCCCAAGTGCACATGGAAATCTGCTGTGCTGATTGGATTTCCATCCAGGTTGGACCCTGCCTAGTGCACAAAGTTGGGGGAGAGCTGGCCCGAGAATAAGAGGTGGCCCAAACACACCATCTGCTGTAAGGACAGGAAAGTGCTCTCCACCAAGCTGTAACTCTGCCACATTATAGATAAATGCTCAAATAATCCTGCATTTCTCATGGCATTTCAAGATAAGCAAAAACCATGAGGCCAACAACAGAAAATCATAAAGCACATGAAGAAACAAGAAGACATGGATAACCCAAATGACTAAATTAAAAAGCCAGAGGAGACACAGAACTTTGAGAAATTAATCAAAGAAGTACGTACAAATCTCCAAAACAACTTCAGTGAGTTGACTAAGGACATAAAGGACATCAGGAAGACTCTAGAAGAGCATAAAGAAGAATTTGAAAGAGTAAATGAAAGAATAGCAGATCTTATGGAAATAAAAGATACTGTTGGTCAAATTAAAAATATACTAGAGACATAAAACAGCAGATTTGAAAAGGCAGAAGAATAAGTGAATTAGAGGCCACAGCAGTGAATGTCAATGCACAAAACAAATGGTGAAAAAATAAAAAAATTTGAAATGGAATTCAGGGAAATGTTGGACAACAGTGCACAAATATGAGAATCACTGGTTTCCCAAAAGGTGAAGAAAGGAGTAAATGGCTAGGAAGAGTACTTGAAGACATAATAGGGAAAAACTTCCCAACCTTTCTAAATAACATGAATATGCAAATCAAAGATGTCCAATGAACTCCAAATAGAATAAATACAAATAAACTCACTCCAAGACATAACTAATCAGATTGTCAAATCCGGAAGAGGAGAAAGTCCTAAAGGCAGCAAGAGAGAAGCTATTCACCACATATAAGGGAAACCACATAAGACTAAGTACTGACTGCTCAGTGGGCACATGAAGTCAAGAAGAAAGGTAGTGGTATGCCATATTTAGGATTCTGAAAGAGAAAAATTAACAGCCAGGAATTCTTTATCTAGCAAAACTCTCCTTCAAAATTGAGGGAGAGTTTAAAATTTTCACAAACAAGTGCTGAGAGAATTTGATAACAAGAGACCTGCCCTGCAAGCAATACTAAGGGGAGTTCTACCAGCTGAAAAAAAAGAAAGGAGAGCAAGGTCTGTAGAAGGACAGAGAACTGAAAAGTATTAGTAATGGAAACTTAAAGTGGAAAAAAAGGAGGAAGACATCTGACAAAAACTAAAGGATAAGATGGTTGATTCAAGAACTGCCTTCACAGTAATAATATTGAATATGAATGTATTGAACCCCCCAATTAAAAGATATAGATTGGCAGAATGGGTTTAAAAGTATGAACCATCAATATGCTATTTACAAGTGACTCAGACCCTGTGACACAAAGAGCTTGAAAGGGAAAAGATGGAAAAAATATTCCACATGAGCTTCAGCCAAAAGAGAGCAGGGATAGCTATACTAATATCAGACAAAATAGACTTTACATACAGGAGGTCATAAGAGATAAAGACTATATATTAGTAAAAAGGAGAATTCACCAAGAAGAAATAAATGATCATAAATGTTTATGTACCCAATCAGTGGGCTCCAAATACATGAGACAAACATTGGCAAAAACTGAAAGGAGAAATAGATGTTTCTACATTAATTGTGGGAAACTTCAATGCACCACTTTCTTCTTTAGATAGAACACACAGTCAGAGGACAAGGAAATTGAGAACCTAAACAATGTGATAAATGATTTAGACTTACATATTTAGAGCATTACATCCCACATTATTGAAATTCATTCTTCTCTAGTGCTCATGGAGCATTCTCCAGGATGGATCATATGCTGGGGCATAAAAAAAGTCTCAATAAATTTAAAAAGATTGAAGTTATTCAAAGCACATTGGCACACCACAATGGAATACAACTGGAAGTCAATAACCATCAAAGATCTAGAACATTCACAAATATCTGGAGGTTAAACAACACACTCCTAAACAATCAGTATGTCAAAGAAGCAATTGCAAAGAATTGCTAAATATCTAAGCAAGAATGAAAATGAGAACACAACATATCAAAACCTGTGGGATGCAGTGAAGGTGATGCTGAGGAGGAAATTTATAGCTCTAAATGCATACATTGAAGAGGAAGAAAGAAAGAACTAAAATCAAAGAATGAATGGAGCAACTGAAGAAGCTAGAAAATTATCAGCAAACTAACAGTAGATCAAGTAGAAGAAAAGAGATAACAAGGATTAAAGCAGAAATAAATTATCTGAAGAACAACAAAACAATAAGCAAAAGTTGATCCTTTGAGAAGTTCAATGAGAGTGAAAACTATGCTTAGCTAGACAAAGTCAAAAAGAGAGAAGACCCAAATAAAATCATAAATGAGAGTGGGGACATTACTGTGGATCCCAAAGAAATTTTAAAAAAATCATAAAAGGATACTATAAACACCTGTATGCCAACAAACTAGACAATTTAGAGGAAATGGATAATTTCCTGGAAACATGAGCAGCCTAGACTAACACAAGAAGAAATAGAAGGCTTCAACAAACCAATCACAAGAGAGCCAAACGGTCATCAAAATCCTTCCTATAGGGAACCAAAATGTAAGTATCACCAATGTCTATGATTGAACAAAAGTCAAACACATAAATGGCAGGGCAATTTTTTCAATGTTATATAGCATTTATTTAAAACACATACATATACAAAACAAAATATTGTTGTACATATTCTAGGCATACACACATTTGAATGTTTACCACAAAATCTGGAAAATACACCAAATAGGGTTAACAAGGAGTTGCCTTTGCAAAGGTTTAGAGATTAGACCTACTAGACAATAGAGAAGGCAGCTTATCTGTAATATTTTATAAGAAGAAAGTATTCATGCATTATTTTTTTACATCAAAATAATTTTAACAAGTGTGTTGTTATGTACCGCAGAAAAACTACATCCTTTTAATCCAATCTTGTGGGGGCAGACCTATTGTGGGAGGGACCTTTTGATTAGACTGTTTCCTTAGAGATGTGACCCCACCCATTCAGGGTGGGTCTTGATCCTTTACTAGAGTCCTTTAGGAGAGCTCACAGAGAAAGAGAGAGAGAGAGAGCTCAGAGAAGCTGAGACATTTTGGAGAGAAGCTAAGATATGTATATAACCCAGAGTTTTCCTCCAGGAGAAGCAAGAAGGACCCATAGGAACTAAGAAAAGCAAAGAGAGATGCTTAGACAGGAATGCCCTGTGAGAAAGAAGCACAGAACTGAGAGAAGCTAAGAGAGAAGCCCAGAGACATTTTGCAGAAAGTCATTCTGGAACCAGAACTCAAGAAGGACAAGCAGACATCACCATGTGCCTTCCCATGTGACAGAGGAACCCCAGATGTCATTGGCCTTTCTTCAGAGAAAGCATTATCCTGCTGATGGCCTTAATTGGGACATTTTCATGGCCTTAGAACTGTAAATTTGTGAGCTAATAAAGCCCCATTGTAAAATTAAAAAAAAAAAAATCCTTCCTATAAATAAAAGCCCAGGGCCAGATATTAACAGGGGAAATTTACCAAACTTTCCAAAAAGAAATGACACCGTTTCTGCTCAAACTCTTTCAAAATATTGAAGAAAACAGAACACTACCTAAATCATTTTATGAAGCTATCATCATTATAATCCCAAAACCAGATAAAGATGCTACAAGAAAGGAAAACTACAAGCCAATCTCCCTAATGAATATAGATGCAAAAATTCTCAACAAAATACTTGAAAATCAAATCCAAAGACACATTAAAAGAATCATACACCATGACCAAGTGGAGTTCATTCCAGGCATTCAAGGGTTAGACAACATAAGAAAATGAATCAATGTAATACAACATACTAAGAAATCAAAAGGGAAAAATCAAATGATCATCTCAAGAGACACTGAAAGGGCATTTGACAAAATTCAGCATCCTTTTTTTGATAAAATCACTTCAAAAGGTAGGAATTGAAGGAAACTTCCTCAATATAAAGGGCATACATGAAAAACCCACAGCCATCATAGTGCGCAAAGATGAGAAGCTGAAAGCCTTCCCCCATCAGGAATGAGACAAGGATTCCTGCTATCACCACTATTATTCAACATTGTGCTAGCAGTTCTAGCCAGAGTAATCCAGCAAGATAAAGAAATAAAAGGCATCCAAATTGGAAAAGAAGAAGTAAAATTGTCATTATTTGCAGATGATGTGATCATGTATTTGGAAAATCCTGAGAAGACAACAACACAGATACTTGAGCTAATAAATTCATCAAAGTGGCAGGATACAAGGTTAATATGCAAAACTCAGTAATGTTCCCATGCACTAGAGAGAACCTAGCTGAAGAGACACTCAAGGAAAAAATTCCATTCACAATAGGAACTAAAAAATCAAGTACTTAGGAATGAACTTAACTAAGATGTAGAAGACCTCTACACAGAAAATTGCATAAATTTAGTAAAGGAAATCACAGGGAACCTAAAGAGGTGGAACAATATTCCATATTCATGAATAGGAAGGCTAAATATCCTTAAGATCTCAATTCTACACAAAGTGATCTACAGACTCAATGAAATTCCAATCAAAATTCAAACACCATAATTGGCAGACTTTGAAAAGCTAGTTAACAAATTTATTTGGAAGGGAAAAACATTGTAAGAAAGAACAAAGTGAGAGGACTTACACTTCCTGACTTTGATGCCTACTATAAAGCCACAGTAATCAAAATAGCATGGTACTGGCACACAGATAGAAATATTAAACAATGGAATCAAATTGAGAGCTTTGAAATATACCCCCAGATCTATAGTTGACTGATTTTTGATAAGGCCCTAATATACACTGGGCAGGGACGGAATGGTCTCTTCAACAAATGAACTGGTGGAACTGGATATCCATATCCAAAAGAATGAAAGAGGACCCCTACATCACACCCTATATGAAAATTAACTCAAAGAGGATCAAAGACCTCAATATAAGAGACAGTACCATAAAACTCCTAGAAGTTAATGTAAGGAAACATCTTCAAGACCTTGTATTAGGAGGTAGCTTCTTGGACCGTACATCCAAAGCACAAGCAATGAAAGAAAAAATAGATAATTGGGAACTCCTCAAAATCAAATGTTCTGTACCTCAAAGGAATTTGTCAAATAGGTGAAGAGGCAGCAAAAGCAATGAGAGGAAATATTTGGAAACCATGTATTTTGTAAGAGACTGATATCCTGCATATATAAAGAAATTCTACAACTCAACAATAGTATAAACAGCCCAATTATAAAATGGGCAAAAGAGATTGAAAGACATTTTTCTGAAGAGGAAATACAAATAGCTAAAAAACATGAAAAAAATTTCATCTACACTAGCTATTAGGGAGATGAAAATCAAGACCACAAAGAGATATCATCTCACACCAATAAGTATGGCTGCCATTAAACAAACAGGAAACAACAAATACAGGAGAGGATGTGGAGACATTGAAACTCTTATTCATTGTTGTTGGGAGTATATAATGGTACAGCACTGTGGAAGGCAATTTGGCAGCTCCTCAGAAAACTAGATATCAAGTTATCCTACAACCCAGAAATTTCACTTCTTGGTATATACCCAAAAGATCTGAAAGAAGTGACATTAACAGACATTACCACACTGATGTTCATGGTGGCATTGTTCACAGTTGCCAAGATATGGAAACAATACAAGTGTCCTTCAACAGATTAGTGGATAAACAAAATGTGGTAAATACTTAAAATGGAACACTATGCCGCAGTAAGAAGGAATGGGGGCTTGAAACATGACAACATGAATGAACCTTGAAGACAGGATGCTGAGTGCAATCAGCCAGACACAAAAGGAGAGATATTTTATGTCACCAATAATGTGAACTCCCTGAACAAAGTAAATTCAGTGCCATGTAGAATATAGGGTCCTAGAGATAGAAGCTTGTGAAGGGGGAATGATAATCTAATATGTACAGACATGATAATGGGAGTGAACTTAAACATATGGGAATGGACAGATGTGATTATGATTCATTATTGGGATTATAAGTATCAGTACTGTGTTGAAGGCAAACATAATTGAAAGTGGTTTTTGGAAGGCATGTAACCCAGAGTAGCATTGCAAATTCAAGTGTTTGCATGATATACTTCTAAGGTGTGACACTGGTACAAAGAAATAACAGCAGAGTGATTTATGGGAAAACTACCCATTACATATTATAGACTATATTTAATAGGAATATCTTACCAGAACTACATTAATACTAGGGATGAATCATTAGTGGATGATAAGAGCTCTGGGATGTTTGTTATAATCATTGTTTAAAATTGAGAGTAATGATGATATGAGACATTGTTTACCTTGGACAGTATATACTATGGGAAATTTGGAACCCCCTACATAATAAGGCAAGCCCTCAATCTTGAGGCTGGGTATTGTGAAACTTAGTGCTGTGAATGGCAGGCTAATCCTTCCTATAAGTATGCCTAAGAGGCACCTCCAGAGAGCCTCTTTTTTTGTTCAAATGTGGCCTTTCTCTAAGCCAAACGCAGCAAATAAATTCATTAACTCCCCCGCCCCCCATATGTGGGACATGACTGCCAGGAGAGTGAATCTCCCTGGTGATGTGGGACACAACTCCCAGGAATGAGCCTGACCCTGGCATTGAGGTATTGAAAATGTCTTCTTGACCAAAAGGGGGAAAGAAAGATAACAAAATATGGTTACAGAGGCTAAGAAATTTCAGAGTTGATGAGGCTATCCTAAATGTTAGTTACTTTTATGCAAACTCCAGCTAAATTTCACAAATGGCCACAGTATGCCTAGCCCTAATCAACAGTAGTCCCCAAAATATTAAAGAATACCTAGGTTCCTATCTGAAATTCTGTAAAAGTTTCACTCACTAAGTTTATCTCTCAGAAACTTAAATCCACCAGGTGTTCCTATGACAAGTCCTAAAACCCAGAAGCAACAGCCTCTTTAAGAACAACCAGATGCAGCTCCCTTCCCCATAATGTGGACACCCCTTTTCCATATGAATGAGTTAGGGTGGTCACTTCCTAGACACCCCTGAAGATAAAAAATGTGATTAAATGAGAGGAAGAGGTAGCAACAGACTAGATAGGATTTAACAAAGGATTACAAATACTGAATCTTTATATAAATATTTGTTTAGATGCTAGTGTATTAGAATGGCTAGAAGGAAATAAGTGAAATGGTGTAACTGTAACCCATAATATTCTTTTTAATTTGCTATTTGTTAAATCATTCTTTGAATGTTAAATAAAGAAGCTAGGATATTCTAATATGTGTAAACTGTTTTAAGAATTAACATGAAACTTCTGATCATGTTCAACAAAGTTCAGAACCAAAGGAAATAGACTGAATTGAAATAAAAAGAGATAGAAGAGATTTAAAGTAGGAATAGGTGTCCCCTGTTGGTACTAACAGCTGCTAGAAGCCGTGAATTCTGTATCCCTGGAAATATTTGATAAGGATTCAGCATTTTACAATCTTGAACTTTGAAAATATCCTTCTCAGAGACAAATAACTGGACTAGGTTGCCACTTGAGGTCTTTTTTTATCTTTATGAAACTGTCAATTTTAAATATAGGTTAATTTTGTTGGCATGCATGCTGATAAAAAATCAACAGAAAACAAAATTCATTGATTAGCACCAACTCCATCTGCCCTGTCTGTGCCTCAGATGCCATGAAGAGCACCACTGTTGAGTTATGGTTGTTTTTCCAAATAAAACAAGCACTTGAAACAGCTGCCTACAACCAACAATAAAAATCCCCACATGGTGTCAAGAGAGAACTAGGAGTAAAAGTGCTTAAGTTAAAATATGGTTTCTGCACTCCTCCATATTCTTCCTACTCTGGTTTTGGTTTGGTTTGGTTTCATTTTTTGGCAGATCCCTTAGCTTCTCTCCTAATTACTAATATGGAGGATATAATGTATTTTCCAACTGTAACTGAAGCATTGAGAGACATTATAAATGAATGCTGACACAATAACCAGGATTGTGTAGAGCTGTTCTTCTTGGCTGTATCACTTATAAAACAGAGGACTAGATTATATGTCCTTTGAGGTCTCTTTCAAGTCTGAGATTAGATTTCATTTTTCCACTTTTGTTTATTTTGAGTCCACTGTTATAATTTACTGTAACGTGTGTATATGGGTGTGTATGTGTGTGTGTGTGTTTGTATGTGTAGTAAATAAAACATTTGGGTAATGTTTAAAAAAACAGTAGAGACAATGAACTGAAAAGTTGGTTCTTTGAAAAGATCAGTAAATTGACAAATCTTGACCTATACTGAAAAAGAATAAGAGAGAAGATAAAAATAATTAAAATCAGGAAGGAAGGGTACATTCTTACCAACCCTATATAAGTAAAAAGGATCATAGATAGATACTGTGAACAATTGTATGCCAACAAATTGGATAACATAGATGACATCGGCAAATTACTAGAGGCACACAAACTGCCTACACTGACTCAAGAAGAAATAGAAGGTATCAAAAGACCAATAATCAGTCAATAATCAAAACTTCCTAACAAAGAAAAGCCCAAGATCAGACAGCTTAACTGGTGAATTCTACCCAATATTCAAAGAATTAACACCAATACTTCTCAAACTCTCCCCAAAACTGAAGAATTGGGAATACTACCTTACTCATCTTTTGCAGTGGGCATCACCTTAACACCAAAGCCAGATAAAGATATCACAAAAGAAAATTACAGACCATGGACATAGATGCATAAATCCTTAACAAAGTTCTAGCAAGCCAAATCCAAAAGCACCTTTAAAGAATCATACATCATGATCAAGTGGGATTTATCCCAGGAATGCAAGGGTGGTTCAACATAAGGAAATCAACTAATGTAATACCCCACTTTAATAGAATGGAGAAAACAGATCATCTCAATTCATGCAAAAGAAGGCATTTCAAAAATCCAGCACCCCTTCTTGGTTAAAAACAAACAAACAAACAAACATAGAAAACTAGGAATAAAAGGTGTGCCAGTTTGAATATACTGTGTCCCCTGAACACCATTATCTTTGATGTAATCTTGTGTGGGCAGACATTATCAGTTTTGATTAGATTTCTTTGAGTGTTTCTTTGGAGATGTGCCCCACCCAGCTGTGGGTGATGACTCTGACTGGATATTTCCGTGGAGGCATGGCCCCACCCATTTAGGGTGGGCCTTGGTCAGTGGAGCCATATAAATGAGCTGACGGGCAGATGGAACTCAGTGAAGCTGTAAGTGACATTTTGAAGAGGAGCTACAGCCAAGAGGGACACTTTGAAGAAAGCACAGGAGCTGCAGATGAAAGACATTTTGAAGACGGCCATTGAAAGCAGACTCTTGCTCTGGAGAAGCTAAGAGAGGACAAATACCCCAAGTGCAACTAAGAGTGACATTTTTGAGGAACTGCAGCCTAGAGAGGAACGTCCTGGGAGAAAGCCATTTTGAAACCAGAACTTTGGAGCAGACGCCAGCCACATGCCTTCCCAGCTAACAGAGGTTTTCCGGACACCATTGACCATCCTCCAGTGAAGGTACTGGTTGCTGATGCGATACCTTGGACACTTTATGGCCTTAAGACTGTAACTGTGTAACCAAATAAATCCTCTTTTATACAAGCCAATTCATCTCTGGTGTTTTGCATTCCAGCAGCATTAGCAAACTAGAACAAAAGGAAACTTCCTCAACATTACAAAGGACACATAGGAAAAACTGTTAGAGAATGCCCTGGGTCCCTCCTGTTGCAGATGCATACCTTAGAGTCTTTCACAACAGCGTCTTAGAACCCCATGCATATCCAGGCACAGAGTCCCAAGACCCATGATAACTTAAGTGGCTGGGGAGTGATGTATATAAAAGTGCTCCCAGAGAAAATAAAGAAAAGAAAAGAGAGACTACAGCAAAACCATTGGCAAGAGGTGCACACATTCAATCCATTCTCTATTTGCTGGAGCAACTAAATGAAAAATGAACCTCTCTGGATTGACCCATCTTTATGGATTGATGCCATGTCAGTCCCTACTAATAGAGAAGAAACTGGGGGCAGAACAGCCCCATGGGAAAAAAATGGGGGGGTAGGGTGGGGTAACTGAAAGGATGGGTCCCAGAAATGAAAATTTTAAGGAAAAGGGAGCAATGAGTCGGGGAAAGAATATGAGGAAATCATAGGAGCTGGGGATAAAATTCTACACAAAACAAACAGAACAGTTCAAGATACCTGGAGAAGGAGCATAGGAAGGAAACTTTCTCCTGGAGGTGAAACAATTGCAAAAAAAAAAAAGTGCAATATTAAAATATGCCAGCCAGAGGTGGTGCAAGATGGTGGCATAGAGAGGTGTTAAATTTAGTTAGTCCTCTAGAGCAACTAGTAAATAGCCAGGAACAACTAGTAAATAGTCTGGAACAACTGTTGGGAGACATCTATGTCTGGACACACATCATACACCAGCTTGGAATGGGTGGAAAGGCTGAGATCACAGTGCAGAACTGTAAGTAAATCTCCCCAAACTGCAGACCTGGTGCCCTTCTCCCACTGGCATGGTAGGCTGAGCTGAAACACTTCACTGTGGAGAAAAGAAGCAGATTACCTGGAGTGAGGGAAAGTAACTCAACCAAACTCCAATTGTAGTTTTAATTAACAAATTTAGATGACTGAATACAAGCTACAAGCACAGATAAACCCAGAGCAAGCAGCAAAGAAACCTGAGTTTCCTCCTAGCAGAGAGGAGGGAGGGCTGACAAGGAAAAAAAAATACATAAGTAATTTAAAACAGAGGCTTTTGGAGATGGCTGAGCTCAGAATACTGGAAAACAGCTGTGTCCCAAGAAAAGGGGCAAGGAGAACTGATTACCACCCCAGTCAACCAGTGAAAATGGGGGGCTTGGGACTGACTCTGAAAAAGGGCTTTCTCTATTTTTCCTTTTTTCTCTCTCTCTCTCATTCTAAGTAGCTCATTAGAGAAAGCCTCAGGTATTTTCTGTTGTCAGTACTGACCTTGGCAAGGGTGGAGTCAACAGAGTAAGAGAGACAGAGGAGGAGTTCAAGTGTAGAAGATAACTCCTTATAGGGTTATCTTCCCTAAGAAAAGGGAGGTGGGGCCCAGCTCAAGTGGCTGCCCTCTCTCAGAAAATTCAGATTCCAGGGCCTAGACAGGAAAACAAAAAACAGAAACAACTTAAGTTTGGCTTCTGACACACTTGGCCCCTGGCCAGCACAGGATCTGCTGAGAATTAAAGGGACCACAACTCTTTACACCAGTGGGGAACTGCAGACTGACAAGCATCATCTGCTGGGTGGGATGGGAAGAGCACAGAGTCTAGAGGCCTCACAGAAAAGTCAATATGCTGGGTCTCACCTCAGGGAAACCTGATACTGAATACAGTCTCCTTCTGAGACCTGGCCCATCTGGTCTGGGAAAATCTGATTGGGGTAATCAAGGAAACCAGAGGCCTAGAAAACAAAAATTTACAAATCACACTAGGAAATACAAAGATATGGCCCAGTCAAGGAAACAAAATTATACTTCAACTGAGATAAAGGAATTGAAACAACTAATTATTAATCAAACATATCTCCTAAATCAATTCAAAAATCAAATCAATGAGTTCCAGGAAGATATGGAAAATTAGATGAAGGATATAAAGAAGCCATTGGGTGAACATAGGGAAGAGCTTGAAAGTTTGAAAAAACAATTGGCAGAACTTACAGGAATGAAAGTCACAATAGAAGAGATGAAAACACAATGGAGACATACAACAGCAGATTTGAAAAGGCAGAAGAAAAAATTCATTAACTGGAGGACAGGACATCTGAAATCCTACACACAAAAGAACAGATAGGGAAAAGAATGGGAAAATCTGAGCACCATCTCAGGGAATTGAATGACAACATGAAGTGCATAATATACATGTAGTGGGTGTCCCAGGAGGAGAAGAGGAGGGAAAAGGGGCAGAAATAATAATGGAGGAAATAATCACTGAAAATTTCCCATCTCTTATGAAAGACATAAAATTACAGATCCAAGAAGTTCAGCATATCCCAAACAGAATAGATCCCAATAGACCTACTCCAAGACACTTAATAATCAGATTATCAAATGTCAGACAGAGAATTCTGAAGGCAGCAAGAGAGAAGTGATGCATCACATACAAGGGAAGCTTGATAATACTATGTGTGGATTTCTCAGTAGAAACCATGGAGGCAAGAAGGAAGTGGTATATATTTAAGACACTGAAAGATAAAAACTGCCAACCAAGAATTCCGTATCTGGCAAAACTGTCCTTCATAAGTGAGGGAGAGTTTAAAATGTTCTCAGGCAAACAGACACTGAGAGAGTTTGTGAACAAGATACCTGCTCTACGGGAAGTAATAAAGGGAGAACTACAGGCAGATAGGAAAAGACAGAGAGAGAGATTTGGAGCAAAATATTGGGTGATGGTAGCAAAATAATGTAAGTACACTAAACAAAGATGACCACAGTTGAAAGAGGAAGGTTTGGGGCACATAGGACACCAGAAAGAAAAATAGAAATAAAGACTGTGATGGTATAACTTAGTCAATGATTGTGGTAGAGGTAATGATTGTGATTAAATGTACAAATATGTTTTCACGAGGGAGAACAAATGAATGTCAACTTTGCAAGGTGTTAAAAATTGGGTAATATTGGGGGAAAATGCAGTCAATGCAAACTAGAGTCTATAGTAAACAGTAACATTGTAATATGCTTCCATTAATTGTAACAAAGGCAATATACCAATACCAAATGTCTATAAGAGGGGGACAGAAGGGAGGAGTATGTAATTCTTGGCATTGCTGGTGTTATCTGACTTTTTAATTGTATTTTATTTTAATTTTATTTTTTCTTTTGTTGCCTTTGTCATTTTTTCTTTCTTTTTCTTTTTTCTTTTTAAAATTTTTGCCTCTTTCTCTTTCTTTGTGGAAGAAATGGAAATTTCCTTATATAGATAGTGGTGGTGAATGCATAATTATGTGATTATACAGGAAACGATTGTTTACTTAGAAGGGAATGTATGATATATGAATAAAACCATCCAAAATATAAACAGAGGGATACAAGTCCTGGAGAAAATGTGGAGAAAGGGATGAACCTAATCACTGTAGGTGGGGAAGTAGAATGGTGCAGCCCATTTGGAGGACAGTGTGGTGTTTCCACAGGAAGCTAAGCCTGGGGATGCTATATGGTACTGCAACTCAGAAGAACTGAAAAGAGGGACAAAAATGGACATTTGCACAGTGGGGTTTATGCTGTCAGTATGCATGATTTGCAGTGGATGGAGGTGGCCTTAGGGTACATCAACTGAAGAACAGAATGGTGAACTTTGGTGTATACATACAATGGAATATTGAGCTGCTACAAAAAGGAGTGAAGTTCTGAGGTGAATGGACATCAAGGACATTATGTTGAGTGAAATAATCCAGAAATGAGAAGAAAAGCATTATAATGCCTCACTAATATGGACTAACTATAATGTGCAAACTCTGAAAATTGAGTCTGAGAACATAGGTTATCAGGGAAGGGCTTGTTGTAAAGGTTCCTAGATTGTAAGTTCTTAGAGCAGTTGTTTCTATTCCTGAGTTGTAATTGTTATTTCCAAATTCTGAGATTCTGAGCTCTTTGTGTATAACCTGGTTGGTCCCTGGAACTTTGGGTATCTGTGTGACACTTGAGGCTCAGAGCCAGAATCCAGCAGCTATGAATCTCAGCATTACCCAATACAGCAAATGTAAAGTAGTCTAAAAAAAATAGATCAGACCAGTTAGAGATATGAATGAAATGGACTTGGTTAGGACTAATGTAAGTCAGACTAAAGGGTAAAAGATGACATTGATGGTGTTTTTAAAACCGAAACTTCTATATGAGACTGAAGGAAGAGATATATATTAGGTGCAAAATCTATAGTTTTTTGTAACACAGTATATAATTTAACTTGTATGGTCAGTTTATTCAAACACCATAATTACACGGAAATTTGAATAGGGAGTGAAATTTGGTTGGTTTGTTAATGTGGAGCCCCAATACATCCCAGAGTAATTTGGGCAGAGAATAAACATTTATTTACAAAACCCTCTTGAGGGACTGTAGGAAAATGTGGAAATATTAAATTTCCCCACCTGGGGAGTTAATGATTTTCTCGCAAACATTGGGAGCTACAAATTTAGAAGGACAGGCCCTTTATCTTGGGGCTTGCCCTTATGAAGTTTGTTACTGTGATGGAGAGGCTAAGCCTGCTTATATTTGTGCCTAAGTGTCACCACAAGAGAACCTCTCTTGTTGCTCAGATGTGGCCTCTCTCTCTAAGCCAACTCTGCAGGTAAACTCAGTGCCCTCTCCCCTGTGTGGGACATGACTGCCAGGAGTGTATATCCCACTCACACATGTGGGACATGATTTTCAGGGGTGACCTTGGCCCTGGCATTGTGGGATTGAAAAAGCTTTCTTGGACCAAAAGGGTGGAGAGAAATGAAACAAAGTGAAGTTTGGGTGGCTGAAATTTAACAAGAGGCCATTCTGGAGGTTATTCTTGTGCATTATATAGATATCCCTTTTTAGTTTTTAGTGTATTGGAATGGCTAGGAGATGCCTTAAACTGTTGAGCTGCAACCCAATACCCTTTATTCTTGGGGGTAATTGAATAACTGTGTAGCTTGCACTGTGTGACCTTGTGGTTGAGAAAACTTTGTGGCTCCCATTCCCTTTATACAATGTATGGACAAATGAATAGAAAACTGAGGGGAAAAAGTAAATGAATAAGAGGGAGGGAAGGAGTGTATGGGATGTTTCGGGTGTCCTTTTACTTTAACTTTTATTCTTATTCTTTTTGTGCATGGTAATGAAGATGTTCAAAAATTGATTGTGGTGGTGAGTGCATCACTATATGATGGTGCTGTGAACGATTGTATGCCATGGATGACTGTATGGTGTATGGATACATCTCAATAAAATTGATGTTATTTTTCTTTTTTTTCCAATAAAATTGAATTAAAAAATCATACCACATATCCAGGGCAAGAATCAAGTGAAGAAAAGCTGAGAAAATTTCAAAAATTGAACATGGGCTACACTAAATTTCTAAAATAAGTTGGACCAAGCATCAAAGAATCTTAACACAAATCCAATCAACAATAAAGCCCCACACAAGAAGGAGAAACTGACCTTCAGAGTTAACATGTCAAAATAATCACATACCAAGACATAAGCAAAAACTACATGCCATGCTAAAAAAACAGGAAGATATTGATCAGTCAACAGAAAATTAAAACTTCAGAGAGACAGATATTTGGAGTAATTGATCAAAAAAGTTCAAACAAATATCCTAAGTCAATTCACAGAAGGAAAGAGTGGATATATAGCTAAAGAATATTATGTGTAATTAGAGATGCCAGTATTATTGTAGTGTATTGTTTGGTATTTAACTCCACTTCTTCCTACAGGTTCTAAAATGTAAATGCATAAAAATAATGATAAATCTATGATTTTAGATGTACACTGTACAAAGATATGTGGTCACAAGTGCAAATTAAAAAGGTAGGGGAACAGAGGAGTATATGAAAAGCTTGTGTGCATTCTATTAAGCTTAATTGGTATCAAATAAAATATTATATATGTAGGATGTTAATTTTTTAATTCAGTTTTATTGAGATATATTCACATGCAATCATCCATGGTGTGCCAGTTTAAATGTATTGTGTCCCCCAAATGCCATTATCCTTGATGTAATCTTATGTGGGCAGATGTTATCAGTTTTGATTAGATTTCTTGGAGCGTTTCTTTGGAGATGCACCCCACCCAGCTGTGGGTAATGACTCTGGATAATTCCTTGGAGGCATGGCCCCACCAATTTAGGGTGGGCCTTGATCAATGGAGCCATACAAAAGAGCTGACAAGCAGAAGTAACTCAGTGCAGCTGTGAGTGCTGTTTTGAAGAGGAGCTACAGCCAAGAGGGACACTTTGAAGAAAGCACAGGAGCTGCAGATGAGAGACACTTTGAAGACTGCTGTTGAAAGCAGACTCTTGCTCCATAGAAGCTAAGAGAGGACAAATACCCCAAGTGCAACTAAGAGTGACATTTTTGAGGAACTGCAGCCTAGAGAGGAACGTCGTGGGAGAAAGCCATTTTGAAACCAGAACTTTGGAGCAGACGCCAGCCACATGCCTTCCCAGCTAACAGAGGTTTTCCGGACACCATTGGCCATCCTCCAGTAAAGGTACCCAATTGCTGATGTGTTACCTTGGACACTTTATGGCCTTAAGACTGTAGCTGTGTAACCAAATAAACCCCCTTTTATAAAAGCCAATCCATTTCTGGTGTTTTGCATTCTGGCAGCATTAGCAAACTAAAACACATGGTGTGCAATCAACTGTTCACAGTACCATCATGTAGTTGTGCATTCATCACCCCAATCTATTTTTTGAACATTTTCCTTATACCAGAAAAAGTAAAAATAAGAATAAAAATAAAAGTAAAAAAGAACACCTAAATCACCCCCCACCTTATTTTTCATATAGTTTTTGTCCCTATTTTTCTATTCATACATACACTGGATAAAGGGAGTGTGATCCACAAGACTTTCACAATCACACTGTCACCTTTGTAAGCTACATTGCTATACAATTGTCTTCAAGAGTCAAGGCTACTGGGTTGCAGTTTGATAGTTTCAGGTATTTACTTCTAGCTATTCCAATACCTTAAAACCTAAAGAGGGTTATCTGTGTGGTGCATAAGAGTGACCACCAGAGTAACCTCTCAACTACATTTGGAATCTCAGCCACTGAAACTATTTAGTTTCATTTTGCATCCCCCTTTTGGTCAAGGAGATGTTCTCTATCCCCCAATGTCAGGTCCAGATTCATCCTCAGAAGTCATATCCTGCATTAAGATGTTAAATTTTAATGCTATGGTAACCACAAGGAAAATAGATGAACAATACATCCAAATGGAAATAAGAAGACACTCAATATAGTACAACATACAAAATCAAATACATATCAATGGAGGCATTAATGGAAGTGAGGTATGAAAAGGTATGAGTTGAAAAAGCTAAAAGGCAAAATGACAGAAGAAAGTCCTATATTATCAGCAGTGACTTTAAATGTAATTGGATTAAACTCTCCAGTAAAAGGCCGAGCTTTGCAGAATGGATAAAAAGCATGAGCCAACTATATGCTGTCTGCAAGAAACTCACCTTTCAATATTGGATAAAATAGGTCAGATGGTAACAAGAAACAAAGATGATAATTATATACTGATAAAGAGGACAACCCAACAGGAAGATGTGGCAATTATAAATATCTATGCACCTAACAACAGAGCCCCAAAATATGTGAAGCAAATACTAACAGATTTGAAGAGAGAAATTGACACTTCTACATTAATAGTAGAAGATTATAATATGCCACTCTCAATAATGGAAAGACTATCTACTTAGAAGATCCATAGGAGAGTACTTGAAGACTTTAATGAAACTCTAAACCAATTAGACATAAGAGACATATAAAGAACACTTCAACCAACTAAAACAGAATATACAATCTTCTCAAGTGCACATGGATCATTCTCCAGGATAGACCATATGTTAGTTCAAAAGTAAGTCTCTATAAATTCAAAAATATTGAAATCATACAATGTATATTATCCAATCACAAAAAATAAAGCTAGAGATCAATACCAGAGTGACAAATCCAAATTTAATTTACAAATATGTGGAAATTAATCCTCATAACATTAACCAAACAATGGTTTAAAGAGGTCGCTCCTTAGACCTTACACCTAAAACACAAGCAATGAAAGAAAGAAGAGATAAATGGGAACTCCTCAGAATTAAAAGCTTCTGTACCTCAAAGGAATTTGTCAAAAAGGTGAAGAGATAATCAACTCAATGGGAGAAAATTTTTGGAAACTATCTGATAAGAGACTCATATCTTGTATATATAAAGAAATCTTGCAATTCAATGACATTAGTACAAATAGCCTAATTATAAAATGGAAAGATATGAAAAGACATTCCACTGAAGAGGAAATACAAGTGGCTAAAAAACATGAAAAAATATTCATCTTCACTAATTATTAGGGAGATGCAAATCAAGAACACAATGAGGTATCATCTCACCCAATAAGAATGGCTGCCATTAAGCAAACACAAAACTACAAATGCTGGAGAAGATGTGAAGAAATTGGAACTCTCATTCATTGCTGGTGGTACTGTATAATGGTTCAGTCAGTCTGGAAGACAGTTTAGTGGTTCATCAGAAAACTAGGTACTGAGTTACTCTACAATCCAACAATTTCACTTTTCAGTATTTACCCAGAGGACCTGAAAGTAGTGACATGAACAGATATTTGTACACTTATGTTCATAGCAACATTGTTTGTTATTGCCAAGAGATGGAAGCAACCTAAATGTCCTACATCAGATGAGTGGATGAATTAACTGTGGTACATATATATGATGGAATACTATGCAGCAGTGAGAAAGAACAAGGTCATGAAGCATATGACAACATGGATGAACCTTGAGGACATAATGTTGAGTGAAATAAGTCAGATACAAAAGGAAAGATATTGTATGATACCACTAATGTGAACTCTGTAAAAAACATAAAACAAGTGTCTTATGCTGTAGACTATAGGGGACCTAGAGATAGACAGCAACAAGTGAAGGGGGAACAGTAATCTAATAAGAACAGTTATATATTGAAGGTAATCTTAATGATATGGGAATGCTTAGGAATGACTATAGTTCATTAATTTTCTTGGGGTATGGTTGGAGCATATTAGAAGCAATGTAGTTATTTTAGGATATTTGATTTTCTTTTCCTTTGTTTTGTTTTGTTTGAAATTGTTTTTAAATTTTTTGATAAATAGAGTTTAAAAAGGGAAAAAAAAGGGAGGTAATAAGAAACAAAATTAGGAAATACCTTAAGGCAAATGAAAATGAAAATACAATGTACCAAAAGTTATGGGATGCAGCAAAGGTGGTGCTGAGAGACAAATTTATAACTCTAAATGCTTGCATTAAAAAAAAAGAAGAAATACTTCAAATCAGAGACCTAACCTCAAAACTGGAAGAATTAGAAAAAGAAGAGCAAACTATTTGATTATACAGGGAACCTTTGATTGTTTACTTAGGAGGGAATGTATGGTGTGTGAATAAAGCCATCTAAAAATAAACAGAGGAATACAAGTGTAGAAAATGTGGAGAAAAGGATGTACCTACTCACCATTGGTGGAGGAGTAGAATGGTGCAGCCCATCTGGAAGGCATTGTGTTGGCTCTACAGGAAGCTAAGCATGGGGTTGCCATATGGTCCTGAAATTCAGTTATTGGGTATATACTTGGAAGAACTAAAAAGATAGACATGAATGGGCATTCGCACAGTGGGGTTTCTGGTGTCACTGTTGATTATTTGCAGTGGATGGAGGTGGCCTAAGGGTACATCAGCTGAAGCATGGAATGGGGAACTGTGGTGTATACATACAATGGAATATTGAGCTGCTACAAGAAGGGGTGAAATTGTGAGGGGAATGGACATTGAGGACAGTATATTGAGTCAAATAAACCAGAAATGGAAAGAAAAACATTATAGTGCCTCACTAATATGGATTAACTATGATGTACAAACTTGAGAATTGAGTCTGAGAGCATAGGTTATCAGCAAAAGGCTTATTGTAAAGGTTCCTAGATTGTAAGCTGTTACAGAAGTTACATCTATTCCTGAGTTGTAATTGTTATTTCTAAATTCTGAGATACTGAGCTCTTTGTGTATAACCAGGTTGGTCCCTGGAACTTTGGGTATCTGTGTGACACCTGAGACTCAGAGCCAGAGTCTGGCAGCCTCAAATGCCAGTTTTACCCCATAAAGAAAATGTTAAGGAGTCTGAAAAATGAGATCAGACTTCAGTTAGAGATATGAATGAAATGGAATTGTTTAGGACTAAGGTAAATCAGACTAAAGGGTTAAGGATGATAGAGATGGTGTTTTTAAAATTTCAACTTCTGTGTAAGACCAAAGGAGGAGATATTTATTAGGTGCAAAATCTATATTTTTTGTAACACACTATGTATTTTAACTTGTATGTTCAGTGTATTCAAGCAACATAATTACATGGAACATTGAATAGGAAGTGAAATCTTGTTGGTTTTACAGGTTAGTGTGAAGCTTCAATACATCCCAGAGTAATTTGGGCAGGGAATAAAAATGTATTTGTAAAGCCCCCTTGAGGGACTGGGGGGAAATGTGGAAATATTAAATTTCCCCATCTGGGGAATTAATATTCCCACCAGCATTGGGGGCTACAAATTTAAAAGGCTGAACCCCACCTCCATGGTTGCTAACATGACCACAGACATAGGGGACTGGTGGTTTGATGGGTTGAGCCCTCTACCATAAGTTTTACCCTTGGGAAGACGGTTGCTGCAAAGGAGAGGCTAGGCCTCCCTGTATTTGTGCCTAAGAGTCTCCTCCTGAATGCCTCTTTGTTGCTCAGATGTGGCCCTCTCTCTCTGGCTAAGCCAACTTGAAAGGTGAAATCACTGCCCTCCCCCCTACGTGGGATCAGACACCCAGGGAAGTGAATCTCCCTGGCAACGTGGAATATGACTCCCGGGGAGGAATGTAGACCCGGCATCGTGGGATGGAGAACATCTTCTTGACCAAAAGGGGGATGTGAAAGGAAATGAAATAAGCTTCAGTGGCAGAGAGATTCCAAAACGAGCCGAGAGATCACTCTGGTGGGCACTCTTACGCACACTTTAGACAACCTTTTTTAGGTTCTAAAGAATTGGGGTAGCTGGTGGTGGATACCTGAAACTATTAAACTACAACCCAGAACCCATGAATCTCGAAGACAGTTGTATAAAAATGTAGCTTATGAGGGGTGACAGTGGGATTGGGAATGCCATAAGGACCAAACTCCACTTTGTCTAGTTTATAGATCGATGTGTAGAAAAGTAGGGGAAGCAAACAAACAGACAAAGGTACCTAGTGTTCTTTTTTACTTCAATTGCTCTTTTTCACTCTAATTATTATTCTTGTTATTTTTGTGTGTGTGCTAATGAAGGTGTCAGGGATTGATTTAGGTGATGAATGTACAACTATGTAATGGTACTGTAAACAATCGAAAGTACGATTTGTTTTGTATGACTGCGTGGTATGTGAATATATCTCAATAAAATGATGATTAAAAAAAAAAAAAAAAAAAACTTTATGAAGACATAAAAAAAAAAAAAAAAAAAAAAAATTTAAAAGGCTGAGCCTGTGATCTTTGGGCTTGCCCTTCTGAAATTTGTTACTGCAAGGGAGAGGCTAAGTGTACTTAAAATTGTGCCTAAGTGTCACCCCCAGAAAACCTCTTTTTTTTTCTGCTGTGGCCTCTCTCTCTAAGCCAACTCTGCAAGTAAATTCACTGCCGAGGGAGGGGCATGATTCCTAGGGTTGTAAATCTCCCTGGCAATGTGGGATATGACTTGTGGGGATGAGCTTTGCCCTGGCGTCATGGGATAGAGAAAGCCTTCTTGGGCCAAAAGAGGGAAGAGAAATGAAACAAAGTTTCAGTGGCTGAGAGATCGCAGATAGAATTGAGACGTCATTCTGGAGATTATTCTTATGCATTATATAGTTATCTCTTTTTAGTTTTCAGTGTATTGGAATAGCTAGAAGGAAATATCTGAAACTGTTGAACTGCAACCCAGTAGCCTTGATTCTTGAAGATGATTATATAACTATATAGCTTACACTGTGTGACCATGTGATTGTGAAATATTTGTGACTTTCACTCCCTTTATGCAGTGTATGGACAGATGAATAGAAAAATGACGACAAAATGTAAATGAATAATAATAGGGAGGGATGGGGGTATGGGATGTTTTGTGTGTTCTTTTTTACTCTAACTTTTATTCTTACTTTTTTGTGTGTGTGGTAATGAAAATGTTCAAAAATTGTGATGAATCCACAACTATATGATGGTACTATGAACAGCTGATTTTACACTGCGGATGATTTTATGGTGTGTGAATATATCTCAATAAAGTTGAATTTTAAAAAAGGGTGCTGGATTATGTGGAATGCCTTTTCGGAATCAATTGAGATGATCACGTGATTTTTCCCTTTTGATTTGTTAATGTGTTGTATTACATTAATTGATTTTCTTGTTTGAATCACCCTTGCATACCTATCCCACTTTATCATGGTGTATAATTCTTTTAATATGCTGTTAGATTTGGATTGCTAATATTTTGTTCAGGGTTTTTCATCTATATCCATAAGAGGTATTGGTCTGTAAATTTATTTTCTTGTGGCTTTGTTATGAGTATGATGTTGGCTTCATAGGATTAATTATGGAGTATTCCCTCTCATTCAATTTTTTGGAAGAGTTTAAATAGGTTTGGTATTAATTCTTGGAATGTTTGGTAAAATTACCCTATGAAGCCTTCTTGTGCTAGGCTTTTCTTTAATGGGAGATTTTTTATTTCTGATTCAAACTCCCTTCTAATTATTTTTTGTTGAGATCTCCTATTTCTTATTGAGTCAGTGTAGGTAGTTTGTGTATTTTTAGAAATTTGTCCATTTCATCTAGGTTATCTAATTTGTTGGCATTCCATCATTCATAACATCTT
The DNA here is from genome assembly GCF_015220235.1 of Choloepus didactylus. Lineage (NCBI taxonomy): Eukaryota > Metazoa > Chordata > Mammalia > Pilosa > Megalonychidae > Choloepus > Choloepus didactylus. Next base: position 11,857,571 of record NC_051316.1, on the reverse strand, counting down.
CTTATAGTCCTTTTTATTTCAGTGGAGTTGGTAGTATAGTCCCTCTTTAATATTATGATTTTAGTTATTTGTGTCCTCTGTGTTTTTTTCTTTTTCGGTCTAACAAGGTTTGTTAATTTTTTTGACATTTTCAAAATCTATGTTTTGGTTTTGTTGATTCTCTCTATTGTTTCATATTCTCCATTTCATTTAGCTGTGCTCTGACCTTTACCATTTCCTTCTTCTACTAACTTTGGATTTAGTTTGCTATTCTTGTTCTAATCTCATGAAGTTTGGTTATTGATTTGTGATGCTTCTTTTCAATGTAGTTATTTAAAGCTGTAAATTTCCCCAAGCACTGCCTTTACTGCTTCCTATAATTTTTGCTATGATGTGTTTTCATTTCTTTTATTTCAATGCATTTCCTATTTTCTTGGTGATTTCTTTGACCTACTGGTTGTTTAATTGTATGTTTAATTTCCACATATTTGTAAGTTTTGCAGTTTTTCTTCTGTTATTGATTACTAGCTTTATTCCATTGGGCCTGAAAAGATACTTTGTATGATTTCACTATTTTAAATTTATTAAGACTTGATTTGTGGCCTAACGTGGTATATCCTGGAAAATATTCCATGTGCACTTTAAAAGGATGTGTATTCTGCTGTTGTTGGATTGTGTGTACTACAAAGGTCCATTTAGTCTAATTGGTTAATAGTGTTGTTCAAGTCCTCTGTTTCCTTCTTGATCTTTTGTTTAGATGTTCTGTCTGTTATTGAAAGTCATGTATTTGGGTTTCCAACAATTGTTTTAAACTATCAATTTCTCCCTTCATTCTCAATTTTTGCTTCACATAATTTGGGACTCTACCATGTATATATGTTTATAATAATTTCCTGTATCACTTTCAGAACTTGGCATAACTTAATACCAAAACTTGACATTGTATAAAAGGAAAACCATAGACTATTTGTACTTATAATAGATGCAAAAATGCTAAATTAAAAACTGACAAAGTAAATGTTTCTTGATTAAATAAAACTATTTAGGAATGAAAAGATGGTTCAACATTAAAGAAATCTAGCAATAAATTTTATTGCATCAGTAAATTAAGGAGAAAGATCACATAATGTTATAAATTAATATCAGAAGGATTTGACACAATTTAGTAACAATTCCTCATCCATTTCTCATCAAAACTCAAACTGAAAGAGTCCAAAAAAAAAAAAAAACTATTGGAATAATATAAAGACTACATACTAAATCACCAGGAATCTGTAAGATAAATGATTCTCCATGAGTATCTTCACAATTTTGCATTTTGACTTCCTAAGCAAAGGAAATTGACATGAATAAAGATAAAGAATGTCTCTTTTTTCCAGAGTCATTTGATCTTCACACTCTACTTGTCTCCTATTTGGTGGACTGTGATTGTTTCAAAGGAAGATGATGCAAGGAAACTTACAGCACATTGTTTAAATTCTAAAGAAAAAAACAAATGTTTCTTTCCATCTCGCAGGAGTCAGAGGAAGGGGGTCATATTAGTCATTATAAACTCCCAGATTCATAATTTCATTGTCCTCTGTCTAAGCCAACTAAATTTTTCCCCCACAAAGATGTCTGTGTCCTTATTCCTAGAAGCTATAAATGTCTTATTAAGTTCCTTGGCAAGGAGGAATTCAGGCTGCAGATGGGGAAATTATCCTGAATTATCCTGGTAGGAGCAATGTAATCACAAGGATCATTAAAAGTGGAAAAGGGAGGCCAAAGAAGATGACAGAGTGATGCAAGTGCTGACTGTGAAAAGGACTCCACCCATGATTTCTGGCTTTGAAGATGGAGGAAGGGGACTATGAGCCAAGGAAAGAATGTGGCCCCTAGAAGCTGGAAAAAGCAAGGAAATAGTCTCCCCTAGAGCCTCTAAAAAGGAACACAGCCCTGTAAACATCTTGATTTTAGCCCATGAAACTCATATCAGATTTCTAACCTCCAGAACTGTGAGACTCTAAACTTGTACTGTCTGAAGTCATGAAGTTTATAGTAATTTGTCACAGCAGCTATAGAACATAGAGCACTATAGTCCCAAATCTCCTTCTGTGCACTCATTGTGACATCTATCTTTCATTGTATCTCACTGAAAGGAGAGAATATTGTGACAATAAGAAGAAAGTACTGTAATACATAATAATAAGTACTATAAATAATAATATCTGATCCCTCATCCAGAAGTCCCATGTTTGCTTTCAGGATAATATAAATAAATACAGATATTGAAATTTTCAGAATTGCTATGCTAAATGATAACATACTTGAGCCATTTCTGTTAAACTTGCAACAAGAAAGGCTGTCTCCTTTCACAACTGTTTTGAAGACTGTTTTGAAATCTTGCTTTTTTGATGTATTGTTTTGAAGATTTAGCTGTGACTTGAGAAGGTGAAATAATCAGAATAAACATTAGCAGAAAGATTATCATTTCTATTTAGACTATGATTATTTCTATTCTAAGTATACTTAGAACACCTAAAAGGCCCTACTAAAAGCTACTAAATAATAATAATTGTTGAGTAAAGACACATGCAAAATTATAAAAGTACCTTGGGAAAACTATTACTGCAAAGGAGAGGCTAAGCCTGCTTATAATTGTGCCTAAGTGTCTCCTCCTGAATGCCTCTCTGTTGCTCAGATGTGGCCCTCTCTAGCTAAGCCAACTTGGCAGATGAAATCACTTCCTTCCCCCCATGTGGGGTCTGACATCCGGGGTTGTAAATCCCCCGGCAACATGGAATATGACCCCCAAGGAGGGATCTGGACCCAGCATCATGGGATGGAGAATATCTTCTTGACCAAAAGGGGGATGTGAAATGAAATGAAGTAAGTTTCAGTGACTGGGAGATTTCCAAAAGGAGCAAAGAGGTCACTCTAGTGGGCACTCTTATACACAGTATAGATAACACTTTTTAGGTTCTAATGACTTGGAATAGCTAGCAGCAAATACCTGAAACTGTCAAATTACAACCCAGAACCCTTGAATCTTGAAGTCAATTGTATAACAATGTAGCTTATGAGGGGTGACAAAGTGATTGGGAAAGCCATATGGATCACACCCCCCTTTGTCCAGTGTATGGATGGATGAGTAGAAAAATGGGGGCAAAAAAAACCCCAGTGTTCTTTTTTACTTTAATTGTTCTTTTTCACTTTAATTTTTATTCTTATTACTTTTGTGTGTGTGGTAATGAAAATGTTCAAAAATTAACTTTGTTGATGGATGCACAACTATATGGTGGTACTGTGAATAATTGTACACTTTGTATGACTGCATGGTATGTGACATCTCAATAAAATTGGAAAAAATTATAAAAGTAGACCATTTTCCTTAATAATAACAGTAAGCATGTTGAAATGGGAGAAAATGCATTCACAACAATAACAAAAACAAATGAAAAGACTTAAGAATAAATTCAACCTAAAAATGTTTTGAAACTATAAGAAAACCATAGTAGATCATGGAAGGATATAAAACAAGATCTAAATAATAGAGAGAAACATATATTCCTGGGTAAGAAGAATTAATATGAATGTTAATAATCCCAAAATATTAAAATAAGGGAATTTCACAGAATCTCAATGGTATTGTTTGGGTTTTGTTTTAGAATTTTATTTTCAAAAGCTGATACAGGGAGAACCTAAGATGGCAGCTAGGTGAGACAGGGCAAAAAAACACCTCCATGAAAAATACTAGATAAAAGCCAGAAAGTGACCCAGAACACCGATTCCAGCTATGCACAAGCCAGACAAGGTCTGCTAAATCTACAGGGACTGTGCATTTGGTGAAACCAGGATCTGCATTCTGAAATGAGTGAGTGAGCCAGCTGAAAGTCCCATGGCCATGCTGTGGTTTGGGGAAACTGTGAGTTGGCATTTGGAGATGGACTAGTTCTTAAAAAAAAAAAAAAAAAAAAAACAAAACAGTAGCAGCTGTGGTTATGACGGTGAGAACTGCGCAGTGAAGCCTGGCAGGAGCAGGCTAGGCAAGCATCTCGGTGTCTGGCATGGAGGATAGCCCACTGCTGATTGTTCTGGGGCCAGAGGGGCAGAGGGGAGCCAAAAGGAGAAAGAAACCATGCCCCTTGCAGCCACCTCCCCGGCAAGCTGGAGACACTCCGGCCTGGGCCAGGGCTATAGCCCAGTGCTGAGCCAAGGGTCCCAGTGTGACAGGGAGTGATTTCCACAGCACTGCACACATGCCACAATATCAGCTGTGGACAGTGGCCTTTAGTGCACCCACAGCTAATTGTCCCAGAGCTGGGAAGGCGGAGCTGTGTGAAAAGGGGGAAATTAACATGCCCATTCAACTATCTTTAAAGCAGGCTAGGAATGCCCCTGCATGGCCCGGTGGCCCAGGGCTTCCCTGGAGGGCCAGCACACAATTGTGATGTGGTACCGCCTTCCCTCAGCAGAGGTCCTGGAAAAGCATGGCTGAGAAGGGGGGCCCTCTTGGAAATCCCAGGGGCCCAATGCCAATATTAAGGTCTTATGGGTCAGTGGCAGAGACAACCTGTGGCAAGACTGAAATGAAAGCTTAGACTCTTGCAACAGCATTAAATCTGGGAGGTTTGACTATTAAAGCTGTCATGCCTCCCTAACCACCCAGACACACATCCCACATTCAGGGCAGACAGCACCAACAACACACCCGAACTTAGTGCACCAGTTGAACCCCACAAGAATCAGATCCCCACACACCACAAAGACAAAGTTAGGGAGAACTGACTTGAGGGGAATAGGTGACTTACGGACACCATCTGCTGGTTAGTTAGAGAAGTGTATGCCACCAAGCTGTAGATCTGACAAAATAGAGATCAGTATTTTTTTATCCTGAAAGAACCCTATCAAGTAAAGCAAATGCCAAGAGGCCAAAAACAACAGAAAATCTTAAAGCACATGACAAAACCAGGTGATACGGAGAACCCAAACCCAAACATCCAAATCAAAAGATCAGAAGAGACATAGTGCTTGGCACAATTAATCAAAGAACTACAGACAAACAATGAGAGCATGGCACAGGATAAAAAGGACATAAAGAAAACCCTAGAAGAGCGTAAGAAAGAAATTGCAAGAGTAAATAAAAAAACAGAAGATCTTATGGAAATAAAAAAAAACTGTTGGCCAAATTAAAAACACTCTAGATACTCATAATATAAGATTAGAGGAAGTTGAACAATGGCTAAGCATCCTCAAGGACCACAGAACAGAAAATGAAAGAAAAAAAGAAAGAATGGGGAAAAAATTGAAAAAATTGAAATGGATCTCAGGGATATGATAGATAAAATAAAACATCCAAATTTAAGACTCATTGGTGTCCCAGAAGGGGAAGAGAAGGGTAAAGGTCTAGAAAGAGTAGTCAAAAAAATTGTTGGGGAAAACTTCCCAAACCTTCTACACAATATAAATACACAAAGCATAAATGCCCAGCAAACTCCAAATAGAATAAATCCAAATAAACCCACTCCAAGACATATGCTGATCAGACTGTCAAATACTGAAGGGAAGGAGGAAGTTCTGAAAGCAGCAAGAGAAAAGAAATTCACCACATACAAAGGAAACAACATAAGACTAAGTAGTGACTACTCAGTGGCCACCATGGAGGTGAGAAGGCAGTGGCATGACATATTTAAAATTCTGAGAGAGAAAAATTTCCAACCAAGAATACTTTATCCAGAAAAACTCGCCTTCAAATTTGAGGGAGAGCTTAAATTTTTCACAAAAAAATGCTGAGAGATTTTGCTAATAAAAGACCTGTCCTACTTCAGATACCAAAGGGAGCCCTACTGACAGAGAAACAAAGAAAGGAGAGAGAGATACAGAGAAATTTAACAGACATATATAGAACATTACATCCCAAATCACCAGGACATACATTCTTCTCTAGTGATCACAGATCTTTCTCCAGAATAGACCATATGCTGGGACATAAAACAAGCCTCAATAAATTAAAAAAAAAATTTGAATTTATTCAAAGCACACTCTCTGACCACAATGGAATACAAATAGAAGTCAATAACCATCAGGGATAGAAAATTCACAAACAACTGGAGGGTAAAAATGAGGGGGAGATGAAAACATTCCCAGATAATCAAAAGCTGAGGGACTTCATCACCAGTAGATCAGTCCTATGAGAAATGCTAAAGGGAATTGAGCAGGCTGAAAGGAAGAGACACTAAACAATTGACTGAAACCACATGAAGAAATAAAGATTTCTAGTAAAGATCACATGGTAAATATAAATACCAATATTACTGTATTTTTTATTGTAACTCCACTATTTACTTCCTATAGGATCTAAAATACATAAACTGTAATGATAAATCATTGTTTATCAATATTTATTGGACTCAATGTTAAATATGTAATTTTTGACAAGAACTACATAAAGGTGGGGGAATGGAGGAGTATAGGAACAGTTTCTGTGTCCTATTGAAATTAAGTTGGTATCAAAGAAAAACAAGATTGTTATAGATTTAAGAGGTTAAATTTAAGCCCCACAGTAAACACAAAGAAAGTATCAGAGAATATGACCATAGAGATGAAAAGTAGGGTATGGGTTATGAGGAGTGGGGAAGGGGCATTGGGGAGTTAAGAAATGAGTGTAGGGTTTCTGTTTGGGTGAAGAGAAGTTTGTAGTAATGGATGGTGGAAGGTGACAGCATTGCAACATTCTAAATGTGATTAATACCACTAATGGAATGTTAGGGAGGGGTTAGAATTGAAGATTTAGGCTGTATATATGTTTCCACAATTGAAAAAAAAAAAGTCTAAATAGATGACAATTAAATGCCAAGGATGATCCTGGATGGGATCTGAGGATGGAGGAGAGGAGGCTCAAAGGGACACAGTTGGGACATAAGAAAAAAAGGAAATATAGAATGTAAGCTTTGTATCAATGTTGAATTTCTTGATCTTCTTAGTTGCACTTAATGGGATTGCATAAAAGAATATTCTTGTTCATGGGAATTGTAGATGTGAATTATATTGTTTGTTCAAGGATATGTGCAGCTTGCTCTCATATGTTCAGAAAACAGAGCAATAGATGATGAATGATAGGGAGGGAGGGAGGGAGGGAGAGAGGGAAAGAAAGAAATGGTGGTGTGACAGGATGTTAAAGTTGGTGGATCGGGGTATCAGGGGAGGGGGGTTGGGGCATGCCAGAGTTCTCTGTATGGGTTTTGTATTGTTTTTGCAACTGTTCCTGTAAGTTTGAATTTATTTCAAAAAACAATTTAAAAAAAAAAAGCTAATACAATGATTCATGTTGAAAAAAGTAATGTACAAACAAAAATATTAACAAACAGTGAGGGAGACATTAGCTACACGACATAGTCACTGATAGTACAGGTTACTGGATCAAAGAACACAACAGAATGTTCAGATTGAGATAAATACATTTGTGATTTTATATGACAAACATGGAATTTAATTCAGTGAGAATGTATTTAATTCAATAAATGATACTGGTATAATGAACTATCCAGTTGAGAAAAAAAAAACTTGATACCTTCCTCTCACCATTCACCAGAATAAATTCTTGTTGGATGAAAGTTTTCACTTGAAATACTAAAATAATTTTAGGAGGACATTTGTGTAACCTTGGAGAAGCAGATTTTTTCAGGGGTCTCCAAGACCACCCTGTTTCAATGATTCACTAGAGGAATTCACAGAACCCAGAAAAACTATTATACTCATAGTTATGTTTTATTACCATGAACAGATAGATTAAAATAAGAAGAGGGAAAAGGCACATGGGGTGAAATCCAGGAAAAACCAGGCAAAAGCTACAAGGTGACCTCTCCCAGTGGAGTCATTCAGTGTCTTATTTTGCCAGAGCTGCTATGACAAAGACCACACAATGAGTTGACTTAAACAATGGGGATTTATTGGTTCACAGTTTTAGAGGTCAGAAATCCCAAACCAAGGAGTCAAGATCATGCTATCTTCTGGAGTCCAAAGCATTCTGATGATAGCTTGCCACATGGGGCTCCTTGACTTGCATCATATGGCAATGTCCTTGGTCTCCTCCCATGGCTTTCTCTGACTTCTGGCTTCTATATCTTCTGGCTTCTTCTGTTTTCTGGTTCTACTGACTGATTTGTGTCGGAATTTCTTCTCTTTATAAGGTCTCAAGTAATATGGTTGAAGAACCACTGTGATTCAATTTGTCTACACCTTAACTAATGATATCTTCAAAAGGTCCTAAATACAAATAGGTTCATGCCATGGGAACATGGATTAAGATTTGCACATGTCTTTTGTGGATTACATGATTCAATCCCCAACACTTGGGGATGTGCTTAATTCTCCCAACAGCATGTGAAGTGTTGCCAACTAAGGAAACTTGCCTGACCCCTAGTGTACAGGCTTCTATTGGGACTGTAGAACCTGCAAAACTTCCCTCAGGTCCTCATACTCCAAATCCCCAGAGCAAAAACAGGCATTCCCCCAAACTATCTGATCAAACTAGTACAGGGTGACCCAAGGCTTCAAGCATATAAAATCATTATTATCAGGTATTACATTCTAAAGGCCCAGAGCTCAGCTCCCAGGATCTGGCCAAGAGGCAGACCTGAATACAAGCCCGTTTTGGGAATGTGAAGGGTTTGAGCAACCTAGGTCTGCTGAGTTAACCCTTTCCTGCACATAGACTTTCTCCCTAGATAAGAAACTCAGAAAGTACACATAAAATATAAACAAATGGAGATCCTGGAGTGTACCAGTTTCTCCATATTACCTAATTTGTAGCAATAGCCTTAGGGAGAGGAGATGGAGTAAAATATTGACAACCAACCAATGACAGTGCTTAGGCTCACACATTCATTTATTCATTCATTCAATTTATAAAATTACCTTATTCTTTTAAATATATTCTTTCATTTGTTTGTCTTTTTCTTCTTTCTTGAGAGAAACCCACTTAGATTTCTCTTGTAAATTTGTTTTCCTGCTATGACATTAGTTCCCATGTTTCTTTTTTATGTCAACTCGCCAAATCCTTTTTCTCACCTCAAATCATGGTTTCATCTCACAATTTAGAGTGAAAGTAGAGTCAATCATAGTAGAGCATTTTATCTCAACAGTCAAAACCCAAATTGGACCAGAACTCACATACTCTCCCTCCTCTTGTTAATATGGAAGAAGATAATGTGCTCCATAAATACCAATCCTTTAACAGTTTTCTAGTTGCCAGCCTTTCTTCAGAGGCATGCTCTTGCAATTAGCTATCCTCTACTAAATCACTCCCATAAGCAGATAGTTAATACTTCATTATGTCTCACATTAAACAAAGAAACAAAATATTCCTGTGGTTCCAGGTAACTCTTCTGCTACCACTTCTCTGCTTTCCTTAAATAAATAAAACTTCTTGAAAGAGAGCTCTAAAGACAGTAATTCTAATTCTTCTTCTTTTGCTCACTTTTGAGCCCACACAAGCTTTGCTTCCATTCATCATGTATGACTGAAACTGCTCTTACAAGAGCACTCATAACTTCAGTGTTACCAACTCCAATAATAATTTGTGTGCTCTCAACTCTCTAGATTCCAGAAAATATCTACATTATTGTCTTTCTGAGACATATTTTTATCTGGGCTGTTTTGTTTTGTTAGTTTCTGCATACCTCTATGGCTTCCCTTCCTTGACCCAGCCTCTGAATTTCATCGTTCCCAAGAGATCCAATCTAGAACACCTTCACTTCCTTCTCTGATCTGTCTCCTGGGGTGGTTACATTGTATGCCATTGCTTAATATTTCATGTATTTGCTAATGAAAACTAGAATTTCATCATCAGCCAGGACCTCTTTCCTGATGCTCAGAATAGTATATCCAGCTGCCCATTAGACAGCTTCAACTTATCTCAAAATCAGTAAGTTCAAAATAGAAACAGGTTGCCTGGCAGGGGTGTGGTGGAGGGTTCCCGCTGGGTAGTGGGGAGCGGAACCAAATCGCAGGGTTTGGGGGTGGTGGGGGGAACAGGAAGACCTGGGACGCGCGTCTGGCCCCGCAGCGCCGCTTAGGTCGGGGCGTGCCCCGAAAAGGGACCCCCATAGCCGCTGTCCCAATGGGCCTGTGTTTTCCCTGCCCCGGGGAGGCTGAGCCTCCCTCGCCGGACCCGGAAGAGAAAAGAGCAAAACTTGCAGAAGCTGCAGAGAGAAGACAGAGGGAGGCTGCATCTCGGGGCATTTTGGATGTTCAATCTGTGGAAGGAAAGAGAAAGAAAAAGGAAAAATTAGAAAAACAAATCGCTACATCTGGACCGCCACCAGAAGATGGACTCAGATGGACAGTTTCATAATGCACAACAGGAGTGGAAGAGTCTACTGCCAATAACTTTAATGTCTGCAATCAAGTGGACCGTCTCAATTTAATTTCCTCTCTTTGAATTAAAGAAGACTCAGACTGTAATTTTAGTGTCTTTAAATACAGTACTAAATCTGTATAGAAAAGATTGCAAATTCTTTTGATTTTCAAACTTAGAAAATGGTCAGACCTACGTTTCATTAAATACTTATTTTCCTACATTTGCTGCAGATAGTGAGTATGTGCCATTTTTTTAGCAGTTAAAGCGTGGACCTAAATAGTGAATATATATACATCTGCATGTAAAAACTCTGCATACGTTTGTAATATTAAAATTTGCAATTATATTTTCTCTCCTTTATAAAAGTATCTAGCTATTTATAGTGTGCTCCTTAGCCATATATCTGTTTTTATTTCATTATATTTGAAGACTTTTGCTTAAAGTTATAGTTTTAGTGCCTTTAAACTGATCACCCGGGAAAACCTTGAAAAATCATTTAAAGGGCTTATATGAAGGAACACTGTAAATTGTTATAACTTAACAAGTATTGAATATTTGTAGAAAGATGTTGAATTTTCTAATTTTTATTGCTGTAGCTTATAAAATAAACATATTTTATTTTACATTATACTGAAGGTTGTTGGTTTTTTTAAAAATATTTTACTCAACTTAAAATGATATAATACTGATACCATCAGAAGGCAGTGATGTACTTTTGTATAATGTCAGATTCCACTCTGAAGATCTTTGCAGTAATTGGCCAAGTTAAACTGAAAATTCGGGTGGGTTATACTGAGTGTTAATGTATTTGTCTAAATTTCATAAACATTTAACATTTTTTATATTTATTAAAGAATGATTATAGGATTTATAGAGATGTGAAATTGGCAAGGAAAATAGCATATGAGAAACATATAGGTACTGTATTTAAAAAGATTTACTTCAAGCATAAATACTATGAATTAATTCTATGTGATGCATAGTCATAAACTTAGATTTTCATTTATTAGAAACACAAATTTTATTATACTTTTGTGATTTTCTGTAATATATAAAAAGCCAAAATATAAGAATTACTACTCCTTTTGATCAGCTATTATAATTGCTAACTCTTTTGAATGGCAAGACCACAAACTGAAACCTAAATTTGAATTTGCAGATTGTAGGTGCTAATACAGACTGTAAATTAATTAGACCAAGTTCACTTGATTTAGGGAAAGGAAACTGAGCCACCATCTCACCCATCCCTCCCACAAGACCTTTATTAAATTGCAGTGTATCATATATGCTAATTTTAGAGTTTGAACTATAAAAGATACAGATCTCTTGATTCCTTGTGAAAAAAACTACTTTTTTAAATCATGGTGTGAAATATTCTATGAATGTCTAGTCAGGACATAATTAAGCTCAATTTTCTTCATCCTGTTAGAAGGTTAGTGGTGTTTTTGTTAATAAAAGATAGTGAAATCATGGAATCTTCTTTATGAAGATGATTAATTTTTCCAAGGCAGAAAAGAAAAGGGGTCTTTAATAGCTGAATGCATTTAGGACTAGAGCATTCCATCTTTGAAATGTGTACAAATCTTTCTTACTATTTTAATATAGTGAGAACAATTTTACCCTTACATCTTCAAGAATGAGAACTTGGGTTAGTGGTCAGGGAAACCTCAGGGATGCTTTCATCTCTTTGAGATCAGTGAAAACAGAGCTTAGGGCTGTTTGGCGTGTCCATACAGTCATTGAATTTATAGTTAGGCATATTCCCTTTGTGATACTCTAAAGGAGAAATGATATTAGTCTCCAGTTTTCTTAGAGAACAATTATATCCTCAAATACTATGCTTATCTACTGTTGAACCAGGAATATATTGGTATATATTCTGGGAACAATAGGCTATGATTGCATCAGCAAATCATGACCTGCTTGCATGGCTTTGATCAGCTTTCCCCCAAATCACATGGGTTACATGAACTAGGGTGGATACCCAAATTTAGGAATACTGTTAGCAAAAGGAAGGGAAAGGGGGAGACTGGATACCTGATAGGAACCCAGAAAAAACTACTAAATTCATATATATATACATACACATATACATACATATAGACACACACCCATATATCATACATACAGGCATCTCCCTCATAAAATTATGAATCAATTGCTGATGAAAACTCATAACTAGGAGTCAATTTGCATAATTTAAATAGGAATCAGTTTTGTTTCTTTCTGTGTCCACCTATACTCCCAAACCAAATTACTGAAACATAACTAGAACAGCAAAATGTATGTATATGAGAAATGTTTTATGATGTAAAATGCTTAAATCTTTGTTTCCTAATTCTAATCCTCCAACTATTAATATGGCTGGTAACAAAAAATTGTGTATTACTACAGAAGCCCCTTTGTTGATAATGCTGCATGTTTTTAAAATATCTATTTGTGATACTGCTCTTCTCACCGATTGTATTTGGAATGTAACTCAATACTTTTCCCACATGTGGTTTTGTTAAAAATTCTGTATTGCCTTTGGGGGAAAAAAAAATAGAAACAGTGATCTCCCTCTGAAAAATGAATCTGGTTTTGCATCAGAATTTTCTACTGCAGAGTAAATAATTGCACTTAATTTTTCCAGGTAAAAATATAGGAGGCACGAGAGGCTTATTTTCTTTTTGTCACTCTTTGATCAAAGCCATAAGCAAATGCTGTTGGTTCTACCTGACTCTGCCCACTTCTCCCCACTCCAGTCCTATCCCTCTAGCACAAGTCATGATCACCTTTGAATAGCTTACTCAAAACTCTCCTAACATGGCTCTCTGCTTCCACTCTTCTCCCTTTTAATCCAGAATCCACATATCTCTGTTGGCAAAGTTATTTGCATTAAATGTGATTATGGGAAGGGCTCAGGAAAAAGTGAGAGCTGTAAAGAAAGTTTCTATTGTCTTACAGAACACATATATAGAGAGAATACATATACTCAGAATATATCATCATGAACTGACTGTTGGTATAAATATGAAGTTAAAGGTGCTCCTGGTGAGGCCTTAGATGGAAATGATGAATGTGTCATTGGAAATTGGAGGAAAAGGTGATCCTTGTTATTAAGTGGCAGACAATTTGGCAAAATAGTGTTCTGATATTGGCTGGAAGTCAAAGCTTGTATGTGATGAACTTGGACATTTAGCTGAGATTTCCAAGCAGAGTGTGGAAGGTGTTTCCTGGTTTCTCCTTGCAACTACAGTAAAATAAGAAAGAAAAGGGATAAACTGAGGACTAAACTGTAAGCACAAAGGAACCAGCAATGGATGATTTATGGAACTCTCAGCTTATCCAGATAGCATGCTCTGGGACTAGGGGCAGAAATGGTTCTAACAGAACCATTCCTGAGTTCCCAGGAGGTAGGCTCCCAGAGAATGGGAATCCAAGTGGGAGTGTAGCTGAACTACACTTTGCTAAGGAGATTGAGCATATGACTCATGGATCTGCACCCATCTCATTGAAAATCAAATTTGCAAATGCAGTTATCCATGAAGGGTCTTTTGGAGATCCTTTTGTCTGATGGCTTGGACCCCCTTAAACTACATGCAAAATCTACAAGATTTTTGAGAATTTTATTCCAAAAATGGACAGAGACAGGACAAAGTGAAGGAAAAGTTATTTCAAAGCCAGAACCATGGAAGCAGAGGTCTGAATTGAACAGAATCTCTTGGGCCTAGAGAGAAGGGCTCCTACTCCAACATTTGGATAGGGAAGGGCTTATACTCTGGGATTTGAACAGGGTGAGTCTTCTGCCCCAATGTTTGGGGAGAGTTTGGCTGCACCCAATGCTTGGTTGTGGGTCTTATGTCTCCACTGCCCCAATTCTTGGATTGGGTGGAGCTGCAACCCCAGTAGAGCAAGAGGACAAAGCATCAATGCATGGATGACTCTCAGACACTGAAATTTAATGGAGTTTTCCCTGCTGGGTTTCAGACTTGCTTGGGACCTGTGACCCCTGTTTTCCTTCCAATTCATGCCTTCTGGAATGGAATATCTACCCTATGCCTGCCTTGCTACTGTATTTTGGATGCAAATAACTTGTTTTCTAGATTTCACAGGCCCACAGGCAGAAAGTTTCTGAACCAGGATGGACCACACCCATAATTGATTTTGATGAGACTGTACTTAGAGTTGCTACTGAAATGACTTAAGGTTTTTGGGATATTGGTATGGGGTAAATGTACTTTACATGTCTTTTTAGGGTCCATGGGGTGGACTGTGGCAGACTGAATGTTGTACTCCCAAAAAATACATGTTCTTAATCTTAATCTGTGTTCCTGTAGATATGAACCCATTTGTAAATAGGATCTTCTGAAAATGCTATTATTAGTTAAGTTGTGGCCAAATTAAAGAAGTATGGGTCATAATCCATATTACTGGAGGCCTTATAAAGAGAGGAGCTTCAGATGCAGGGAATCAGAGAAAGCCACAGGAAGAGGTCAGAAGTCAGTGGAGCCTGGAATAGAAGAAGCAAGGAGAGAGAGACTCTGTGTGATAGGAGGCAGAGATGCAAGCCAAGGAACCCCAAGGACTGTGGCAAGCCAGCACCAGAATGCTACAGACTTCAGGGAGAAAGCATGACCTTGCCAATGCCTTGATTTTGGACTTCTGACCTCTGAAACCACAAGAGAATAAATCCTGTTACTTAAGCTATCCCATTGTATGGTATTTGTTATAGTAGCTCTGGCAAAGAAAGACACACACCATTATGGAAAACTTTTGCCCATCATACAAAGTTTAATTTTAAGCATTCTCTGAATTGTCAAATAGTCTCTCACTTTTTTCTTTTAGAGGCAATTTAGGCCCAACTCTAATTAAAAGGATAAAACCCTTTGCACTGCACTCTCCTTTTGTATTGCCTGAAAAGAATCACTCAGGAGCTGTGGTTCTGTATAAAAACACTTCTGTTTCTGCAAAAGCAAATGTGACAAAAAAAAAAAAAAAAAAAAAACACCTGCCAAAGGTAGCAGAAGAAAGTAACCTAGGTATTTGAAAACTCTACATATCTGGTTCCATGATAAAATTGAATGCCTTTATTGTCTAGCCCTTGAGAATCAAGCATCCCATTACCTACAGCCAAACACAATCTAATTGATACCTTGTATTTTTCAGCAAAGACAAAAGTCCATTATTGATCAGATCCCATCCTTGACCTAATAAGCTTTTTCCATGTATACTTACAGAGGTCAGGAATATCTGGATAATTTTCACATAGTAGCTTTGTGCTTTTTAATCATCCTGCATTTTATATGTCAGTTTCTCTCTCATACCACCTTCTCTTCACATTTTCTTCATGTCTTTCTCACCACCTATATCCATTGATTTCCAAGTCATACCTCTTGAAACTAGGTATTTCTTTACCTAGTTTCTTTAATATTAAATGAGCTCAGTATCCCTAATCCCCTCATAAGTAAGGGCCATAAAGGGCTTTATTAGTGGTCATAACCATACAATATTCAAGCTTAGTTTTCTTGCTTGTAAACATAATATCCTAGCCTTCCAATTCTAGAGATTCTATGATTTTAAAATATGAGAGCTGTTTATTTTTTACTCAATTTTAAGCATATGACATTTTGCTATACTGTTTGTATATTTTGCTGTGAGAGAAATGTCACTTATTTAATAAAGAGTGCCAACCACATTTAGAGATATCTGGGGGAACATCAGGAAAACATGGAAGTGCTGAAGCTGCAGGGAACAAATATGGTAAGCAGAGTTTGAGGAACAGAACAACTGAATGCTGATGCTGACTCAACATAAGCAGTGGAGTTGCTGTCACTCATTGGCTACAATTTTGGTAGCCCAGCCACTTTGGTGGGAAATGGATTCTTCCTAAGGATGGCAGAATGTTTTTTCTCTAAAATCACTTCTGCTTGCACCAGCAATAAGTGCAAGCTCTGTTAGCAGTCAGTGCTTCAAAGATGATTGAGAGTAGGTGGTCAGATTACCTGGCTCCTCTTATCACAAACACCAGCATGCCATGATCACAGGGCCCTACGCTTGTGAGTCCCTTGCTGCCTTCCTGCTCCCCTCTTCCTGTGCTATGAGTGTGTGTTACCCATAAGATATCCAAAAGAGCAATAATGAATAAACAAAGGAATGATGCTAAGCAATTATGAACAAGAAGAGGCTGCAATTCAAATGTTTGACAAGATGAAATTTAAAGCATAAATGGAAAAGGAGAGAAGAAATGAGATGACCTGTCCATATGAACCTATGCAACTAAAGCCAAAATATCAAGCAATAACAGAATAGTAGGGAAATACATATAAGCCCATTTTCATTGTGAGAATAACTCATTCCTCTCCAAGACTAAGAGATCCGACAGATGAAAATCTGACAATTCTTGTTAACCACTAATGATTAGATTGAGGAATTTAAAACCAGAGAATATATTCTTTGAGAATGTATGGAACACTTTCAAGAAATAGTCTATGCATTGGAACATAAAGGAAACCTCAATAAACTTACACCTGAGATATCATGCATGTTATATGCACTCCATAATACAAGAAAATTAGAACTTATGTAGATAGATAAAAATTTTCATGTTTAGAAAATGGTGAAAAAACAAGAAAAAACAGTTCAAGAAATAAGAGAAGGGTGAGGGAGGATCCAAGATGGCAGATTGGGAGAGACAGAGCAAAATACTTCTCCATGAAAAACACTAGATAAAAGACAGAAAGTGCTCCAGAATGGCAGTTCCAGGGTTCTACTGGCTGGACAAAGTCCACTACATCCACAGTGACTGTGCACTTGGTGAAACCAAGAGTCTGCATTCAGAATTGAGTGAGTGTTTGAGGCTGCTGGGGAAAAGCAGCCTTGCTGCACTGTGGTGGGGAGAAACCTGGGGTCAGCATTTGAAGGCAGGTTAGTTTAAAAACCTGGAAAGTGGCTACAGATCTGACAACATGCACCACATAGTTGAGTGCAGTGGGGAGTGCCTTCCATATCTCAGGCACTCACCTCAGTATCTGGTGTGGAGGATAGACTTTCACACCAAGGATAGACTTGTAGCTAATTGTCCCAGAGACAGGAAAGGCCACTGCAGCAGGTGGAGGACAACAGAAGTGGGAAGTTACAAAGCCCCATACAGCCATCTTTTCAGCAGGCTGGGAGATGCCCTTCACAGTGTCACAGCTGAGAGCTTCCCTTGGGGATTCTGCTTGCTTGTGACATTACACAGTCTTCCTCCATGGAGGCTTGCAGAGTATACAGCTTAGAAGAAGGGTCCCACATGAAAGTGCCAAGAGCCCTACATGAATCCCAGGGACTTGTGGGGAATCTGAGCTGAAGGGTTGGACTCATGCAACAGCACTAGGGTATTCCAGTAGCAGCCCTGGGAACAGCTAAGAGTCCTGGGTCTTAGATTCACCTTGCCTGTCTAACTGCACAGGGAACACCCCCACCCTCAGAGCTGGTGGTCACAACTGCACAAGGAAAATTGGTGCACTGATTGGACCTCCACAAGTTTTGGACCCCCCACTTGCTGCATAGATGAAGTTGGGGAAAACTGGCTTCAGGGTAATAGGTGGCCTGGGGGCATGATCTGCTAGTAGGTCAGGAAAAGTGCACTCAACCAAGCTCTGTCAAATTGTAGATAATTGTTCAAATAAGTCTGAATATCCTAAAAGAAACCTATCGAGATAAGCAACTGCCAAGAACCAAAAACAACAGAAAATTTTAAAGCATATGAAGAAACCAGAAGATATGGATAACTAAAATGCCCAAATAAAAAACCAGAGGAGACACAGAACTTGGAGCAATTAATCAAAGAAGTAATCACAAACAAAAAGCTCATGGATCAGAATATAAAGGGCATCAAGAAGACCCTAGAAGAGCATAAAGAAGAATTTTCAAGGGTAAATAAAAAAAAAAAATAGTTGAGCTTATGGAAATAAAAGAAACTGTTGATCAAATTTAAAAGATCACAGAAACACATAGCAGCAGATTAGATGAACTCAAACAATGAGTAAGCAAACTAGAAGAAAATGTTTTGGACAGTGAAAATACAAAAGAATGAATGGAGAAAAAAATCAGAAAATTTGGAATGGATCTCAGGGATATGATGGACAACATGAAGCATGCAAATATAAGACTCATTGGTGTTCCAGAAGGGGAAGAGAAGGGTAAAGGTCTAGG
The DNA here is from genome assembly GCF_015220235.1 of Choloepus didactylus. NCBI lineage: Eukaryota > Metazoa > Chordata > Mammalia > Pilosa > Megalonychidae > Choloepus > Choloepus didactylus. Next base: position 11,839,075 of record NC_051316.1, on the reverse strand, counting down.
AAGAGTATTCAAAGACACTGTTGGGAAAAACTTCCCAACCCTTCTAAACAACATGAATATGCAAATCATAGATGCTCAATGAACTCCAAACAGAATAAATCCAAATAAACACATGCCAAGACATATTCTGATCAGATTGTCAAATGCTGAAGAGAAGGAGCAAGTTCTGAAAGCAGCAAGAGAGAAGCAATTCACCACACAAGGGAAACAACATAAGACTAAGTACAGACTACTCAGTGGCCACCATGGAGGCAAGAAGGCAGTGGTAAGACATATTTAAAATTCTGAAAGGGAAAAATTGCCAACAAAAAATTCTTTATCCAGAAGAGCTTGCCTTCAAATTTGAGGGAGAGCTTAAACTCTTCACAGACAAACAAATGCTGAGAGAATTGGCTAAAAAGAGACATTCCCTACAAGAGGTATTAAAGGGAGTCCTACCAGCAGAGAAAGAAAAGAGAGAGATAGAGATGGAGAAGGGCTCAGAACTGAAGAGTTTTAGTAAGAGTACATTAAATGAAAGAAAGAGAGGGAAAAATATATCTGAAAGTAAAAACCAAAGGATATGATGGCTGATTCAAGAAATACCTTCCCTGTAATAACATTGAATGTAAATGGATTAAACTCCCCAATTAAAAGATACAGATTGGTGGAATGGATTTAAAAATATGAACCACCAGTATGTTACTTACAAGAAACTCATCTTAGACCCAGAGACACAAAGAAATTGAAAATGAAAGAATGGAAAAAATATAACACACAAGCTACAGCCAAAAGAAAACAGGAGTAGCAATACTAATCTCAGATAATATACATTTTAAATGCAGGGATGCTGTGAGAGACAAAGAAGGTCACTATTACTAATAAAAGGGACAATTCAACAAGAAGAAATAACAATCATAAATGTATATGCACCCAATCAAGTTGCACCAAAGTACATGAGAAAAACATTGGCAAAACTGAAGGAAGCAATAGAAGATTCCACAATAATTGTGGGAGACTTCAATACATCACCCTTTCCTATAGATAAATCAGCCAGACAGGTGACCAAATAGGAAATTGAAAACCTAAACAATGTGATAAATGACTGTGACTTAACAGACATATATACAGAACATTACATCCCAAATCACCAGGATACACATTATTCTCTAGTGCTCACAAACATTCTCCAGAATAGATCATAAACTGGGCCATAAAACAAGCAACAATAAATTCAGAAAGATTGAAATTATTCAAAGCACATTCTCTCACCACAATGGAATACAATTAGAAGTCAATAACCATAAAAGATTTAGAACATTCACAAATATCTGGAGGTTAAACAACACGCTCCTAAACAATCAGTGGGTCAATGAAGAGAAATTGCTAAATATCTAGAGATGACTGAAAACAAGAGCACAACATATCGAAACTTATGGGATGCAGTGAAGGTGGTGCTGAGGGGGAAATTTATAGCTCTAAATGCATACATTTAAAAGAAAGAAAGAGCTAAATCCAAAGAACAAGTGGAACGATTGGAGAAGCTAGAAAATGAACAGAAAACTAATCCTAAGCCAAGCAGAAGAAAAGAAATAACAAGGATTAAAGCAGAAATACATGACGTAGGGAACAAAAAACAGTAGAGAGAATAAATAAAACCAAAAGTTGTTTCTCTGAGAAGAGCAACAAGATTGACAAGCCCCTAGCTAGACTGACAAAATCAAAAAAAGAGAAGACCCAAATAAACAAAATAATAAATGAGAGAGGTGACATAACAGGATACTATGAACAACTTTATGCAAACAAACTAGATAATTTAGGGGACATGGACAATTTCCTTGAAACACATGAACAACCTAGACTGACCAGAGAAGAAATAGAAGAAATAGAGATACAATCAGTCATCAAAAACTTCCCACAAATAAATACCCAGAGTCAGATGGCTTCACAGGTGAATTCTACCAAACTTTACAAAAAGAAATGACACCCGATTTGTTCAAACACCACAATTGCATGGAACTTTGAATAGGAAGGGAGATACGGTAGGTTAGTATAGGCTGGAGTGAAATAGTGACACATCCCAGAGTAATTTGGGCAGATAATAAAAAATATATTTACAGCCTCCCCCTCCCCAGCCCCAAGGATCTGGGGGAAGGTGCGGATGTGTTGGACTTCCTCACCTGGACTGGTGTTGATGTTGTCACAAACATTGGGACTGGCAGTTTGATGTGCTGAGCCCTCGAGCATGGGACTTGCCCTTATGAAGCTCATTACCACAAAGGAGAGTCTAAACTTGCATGTAATGGTGCCTAAGAGTCTCCCCCTGAGTGCCTCTTTGCTGCTCAGTTGTGGCCCTCTCTCTCTCTAACTGAGCCATCTCGACAGATGAACTCGCTGCCTTCCCCCCTACGTGGGACCCGACTCCCAGGGGTGTAAATCTCCCTGGCAATGCAGAATATGACTCCCGGGGATGAATGTGGACCTGGCATCATGGGACTGAGAGTATCTTCTTGACCAAAAGGGGGATGCAAAATGAGACGAAATAGTTTCAGTGGCTGAGACATTTCAAATGGAGTCGAGAGGTCACTCTGGTGGACATTCTTATGCACTATATAGATAACACCTCTTAGGCTTTAATGTATTGGAATAGCTAGAAGTAAATACCTGAAACTACCAAACTCCAACCCAGCAGTCTGGACTCCTGAAGACAATTATATAATAATGTAGATTACAATGGGTGACAGTGTGATTGTGAAGACCTTGTGGATCACACCCCCTTTATCTAGTGTATGGATGAGTAGAAAAATGGGGATAAAAACTAAAAGACAAATGGGGTGGGATGGGGGATGATTTGGGTGTTATTTTTTCACTTTTATTTTTTATTCTTTCTCTGGTTCTCTCTGATGTAAGGAAAATGTTCAGAGATAGATTGTGGTGATGAACGCATAACTATGTTATCATACTGTGGACAGTGGATTGTATACCATGGATGATTGTATGGTGTGTGAATGTATTTCAATAAAACTGAATTTAATTTAAAAAAAAAGAAAGAAAGAAATGACACCAATCTTACTCAAAATCCTTCAAAACATTGAAGAAAATACAACACTACCTAACTCATCTTATGAAGCTAATATCACTCTAATACCAAAACCAAGTAAAGATGCTAGAAGAAAGGAAAACTACAGGCCAATCCCCCTCATGAACACAGATGCAAAAATTCTCAACAAAATATTTGCAAGTCAAATCCAAAGACACATGAAAAAATCATACACCATGACTAAGTGGGGTTCATTCCAGGCAAGCAAGGATGGTTCAACATAAGAAAATCAATCAATGTAAGACAACACATTAACAAATCAAAAGGGAAATATCAAATGACCATCTCAATAGATGCTCAAAAAGCATTTGACAAAATCCAGCAACCTTTTTGGATAAAAAGCACTTCAAAAGGTAAGAATTGAAGGTAACTTCCTCAATATGATAAAGGGCATATATAAAAAACCCACAGCCAACATAGTATTCAAAGGAGAGACTGAAAACCTTCCATCTAAGATCAGGAATGAGACAAGGATGCCCACTGTCACCAATGCTATACAACATTGTGTAGAAGTGCTAGCCAGAACAATCCAGCAAGATAAAGAAATAAATGATATCCAAATTGGAAAGGAAGACGTAAAACTGTCATTATTTGCAGATGATATGATCTTATATTTGGAAAACTCTGAGAAACCAACTGCACAGCTACTTGAGCTAATAAGCAAATTTAGCAAAGTAGCAGGGTACAAGATTAATGCACATAAGTCAGTATTGTTCCTATACACTAGAAATGACCAAACTGAAGTGACAGTCAAAAAAAAAAAAAAAAGATTCCATTCTCAATAGGAACTAAAAAAATCAAGTACCTAGGAATGAACTTAATCAAGGATGTAAAACACTCACACATAGAAAATGAAATAACTTTACTAAAAGAGATAGAAGGGGACATAAAACAATGGAAAATTATACTGTGTTCATGGATAGGAAGGCTAAATGTTATTAAGATGTCAATTTTACCCAAACTCTTTAACAGATTCAATACAATTCCAATCAAAATTCTAACAACTTATTTTTTCAGACTTGGAAAAGCTAATTATCAAATTTATTTGGAAGCAAAAGATGCCTTGAATTGCTAAAAAATTCTAAAAAAGCAAAACAAAGTGGGAGGACTTACACTCCCTGACTTTGTAGCTTATTATAAAGCCACAGTAGTCAAAACAGCTTGGCACTGGCACAAAGATAGACGTATTGATCAATGGTACTGAATTGAGATCTATGGTTGTCTGAATTTTGATAAGGCCCCTGTGCCAGTTTGAATGTATTATGTCCCCCCAAACACCATTATCTTTGATGTAATCTTGTGTGGGCAGATGTTATCAGTGTTGATTAGGTTGTAATTCTTTGAGTGTTTCTGTGGAGATGCACCCCACCCAGCTGTGGGTGATGACTCTGATTGGATAATTTCCATGGATGTGTTGCTCTGCCCATTCAGGGTGGGTCTCAGTTGAGTCACTGGAGCCATATAAATGAGCTGATGGACAGAGGGAACTCAGTGCAGCTGAGAGCAACATTTTGAAGAGGAGCTACAGCCAAGAGGGTCACTGAAGGATGCACAGGAGCTGAGAGTAGCTGCAGACAGTTTGAAGACAGCTGTTGAAAGCAGGCTTTTGCTCTGGAGAAGCCAAGAGAGGAAAAATGCCCAAGAGCAACTAAGAGTGACATTTTTGAGGAACTGCAGCCTAGAGAGGAATGTCGTGGGCGAAAGCCATTTTGAAATCAGAACTCTGGAGCAGACGCCAGCCACGTGACTTCCTAGCTAACAGAGGTTTTCCAGACACCATTGGCCATCCTCCAGTGAAGGTATCTGATTGCTGATGTGTTACCTTGGACATTTTATGGCCTTAAGACTGTAACTGTGTAACCCAATAAGCCCCCTTATGTAAAAGCCAATCCATTTCTGGTGTTTTGCATTCTGGTCGCATTAGCAAACTAGAACAGATTTTGGTACCAAGAGTGGGGTGCTTTTGCTGCTGAGTTTGCAAATACCAAACATGTTGGAATGGCTTTTTAAATGGATAAGGGGAAGATTCTGGAAGAATTGTTGGGAGCTTGATAGAAAAGGCCTAAACTGCTTTGAAGAGACTGTTTGTGGAAATATGGACTCTAAAGATACTTCTGATGAGGTCTTGAACAGAAATGATGAATGTGTTGTTGCAAACTGGAAGAAAGGTGATCATTGTTTTAAAGTGGAGAGAATGTGGCAAAATTAAGTCCTGGTGTCAGATGGAAGGAAGAATTTGAAAGCAACAATCTGTAATGCTTAGCTGAGGAAATCTCCAGACTACGTGTGGAGGATGTACCCTGGCTTCTCCTTGCAGCTTATAGTAAAATGTGAGCAGAGAGAGATAAACTGAGAACTGAACTCTTGGGTTCAAAGAAACCAGAAGCTAATGGCTTAGAAAATTACAGGCTTCCAGGGGGTGGAATCCCAGAAGCCACAGACCAATGTGAAGTTGTAACCAAACATGGAAAACAGCCACCATTTCAGTACAAGCCAAGAGTGGAAAAGGAGTTAAGCAGAAAGGATTTGTGGAAAGTCCTGCTGTCTGATGGCTTTGACTCTTGTGTGCTTCATGAGAAGCCAACAGAATTTTTGTGAGATCTTTATAGACAGGGCCATTACTGGTCTGGATTAGAGGAGACAGACAAGGAACAAATTGAAGGAAAAATTTCTTCAAAGACAGAGCCATGGAGGTTGGGGTCTGGAGTCAAGAGGTCTTGGGCTGGGAGAGCGGAGCAGCCCACATGCATGGAAAGGGTGAGTTTGCCCTGGAGGTCGAGTGCAGGTCTTCTGCCTCAATGCTCAGGAAATGTTCTGCCACCCCAAGCCCCAAAGAGGGTGGAGCACATTCCCAGGGAATTGGGGAGAGCCTGGCTGCCACCACACAGTTCTGAAGGGGTTGAGTGTGTGCCCTGGAGATGAAAGGGAATCCGGATGCTGCCCTGATGTTTGAGGAGGGTGGAGCCGAGATGGTGGTCTCCCCAATGTGTGGATATGAGGGAGAACTCACCCCAGCATTTGGAGAGAAAAGGGCTGCCACAAAGGCCCTTAGGAAGGGTTAGACTCCCACTCTCTGAAGCCCCAAGGGTGCAATGTTGCTCTGTAAATGACTCTCAGACTTTGAAATCTAATGGAGTTTGTCCTGTGGGTTTTAGGAACTGTTTTGGTCCTATGAACCCTGTTTTCCTTTCAGTTTCTCCTTATGGCAATGGAAATGTTTATCCTATGAATGTCTCTCTTTTGTATATTGGAAGCACATAACTTGTTCTAAGTTCGCAGATCCACAGCTAAAGGAAAACTATGCCTTAGGACTGACCATGCCTATAATTGATTTTGATGGGATCTTATTGTTACTGAAATGATTTAAGTTTCTGTGATATTGTTGTAGGATGAATGTATTTTGTATATGGAAAGATAATATCATTTTGGGGTCCAGGGGGTGGAATGTGCCAGTTTGAATGTATTATGTCCCCCCAAATGCCATTATCTTTGATGTAATCTTGTGTGGGCAGATGTTATCAGTGTTGATTAGATTGTAATTCTTTGAGTGTTTCTGTGGAGATGCACCCCAACCAGCTTTGGGTGATGACTCTGATTGGATAATTTCCATGGATGTGTTGCTCTGCCCATTCAGGATGGGTCTAGGTTGAGTCACTGGAGCCATATAAATGAGCCGATGGACAGAGGGAACTCAGTGCAGCTGAGAGCAACATTTTGAAGAGGAGCTTCAGCCAAGAAGGAAATTGAAGGATGCACAGGAGCTGAGAGTAGCTGCAGACAGTTTGAAGATAGCCGTTGAAAGCAGGCTTTTGCTCTGGAGAAGCCAAGAAAGCAAAAATGCCCCAAGATCAAATAAGAGTGACATTTTTGAGGAGCTGCAGCCTAGAGAGGAACATCCTGGGAGAAAGCCATTTTGAAACCAGAACTCTGGAGCAGACACCAGCCACATGCCTTCCCAGCTAACAGAGGTTTTCTAGACACCATTGGCCATCCTTCAGTGAAGTTACCCAATTGCTGATGTGTTACCTTGGACACTTTATGGCCTTAAGACTGTAACTATGTAACCAAACATGCCCCCTTTTGTAAAAGCCAATCCATTTCTGGTGTTTTGCATTCTGGCAGCATTAGCAAACTAGAGCAGCCCCCAAACCCACTGAACTGGGACATAACAGTCTATTCAATATTAGTGGGTCTGAGAGAGCTGGATATCCATATCCAAAAGAATGAAAGAGGAACCATACCTCACACCCTACACAAAAATTAACTCAAAATGGATTAAAGACCTCAATATGAGACAGTACCATAAAACTGCTGGAAGATAATGTAGGGAAACATCTTCAAGACCTTGCATTAGGAAGTTACTTCTTAGACCTTACATCCATAGCACAAGCAGCAAAAGAAAAAATAGATCAATGGGAACTCCTCAAACTTAAAAACTTCTGTACCTCAAATGAATTTGTCAAAATGGTGAAAAAGCAGTCAACTCAATAGGAAAAAATATTTGGAATCCATGTATCTGGCAAAAGACTGGTATCTTATATATATAAAGAAATCCTACAGCTCAATGACAATAGTACAAACAGCCCAATTATAAAATGGACAAAAAATATGAAAAGACATTTCTCTGAAGAGAAAATACAAATGGCCAAAAAGACACATAAAAAAATGTTCATCTTCACTAGCTATTAGGAAGTTGCAAATGATACAATGAGATATCATTTCACACCAGTTAGGTTGGCTGCCATTAAACAAACAGGAAACTACAAATTTTGGAGAGGTTGTAGAGAAATTGGAACTTTTATTCATTGTTGGTGGGACTGCATAATGATGCAGCCATTCTGGAAGACAGTCTGGGAGTTCCTTAGGAAACTAGATACAGAGTTACCCTTTGATCCAGCAATTACACTTCTCAGTATACACCTGGAAGATCTGAAAGCAGTAACATGAACAGATATTTGCACACTGATGTTCATAGCAGCATTATTCACAATTGCCAAGAGATGGAAACAATCCAAATGTCCTTCAACAGAAGAGTGGATAAACCAAATGTGGTATATACACATGGTGGAATACTATGCAGCAGTAAGGAGGAATGGGGTCGTGAAACTTATGACAACATGGATGAACCTTGAAGACATAATACTGAGTGAAATAAGCCAGGCATAAAAAGGGAGATATTGTATGTTACCACTAATGTGAACTCTTTGAAAAATGTAAAATAAATGCTTTATATTGTAAAATATAGGGAACCTAGCAATAGACAGCAACTAGTGAAGGGGGAATGATAATCTAATAAGAACAGATAAGTTATGGAGGTTAAACTTAATGTTATGGGAATGCTTAGGAAAAAATATGGTTTGTTTATTTGTGTGTGGGGGGGGTGTGTATGGTAGGAACAAGTTGTCAGAAATGTAGTTGCTCTAGTTTGCTGATGCTGCCAGAATGCAAAACACCAGAAAATGGATTGGCTTTTATAAAAGGGGGTTTATTTGGTTACATAGTTACAGTCTTAAGGTCATAAAGTGTCTGAGGTAAGGCATCAGCAATTGGGTACCTTAACTGGAGGATGGCAGTGGTGTCCAGAAAATCTCTGTTAGCTGGGAAGTCATGTGGCTGGTGTCTGCTCCAAAGTTCTGGTTTCAAAATGGCTTTCTCCCAGGATGTTACTCTCTAGTCTTCAGCTTCTCTCCAAAATGTCACTCTCAGTTGCTCTTGGGGCATTTGTCCTCTCTTAGCTTCTCTGGAGCATGTCTGCTTTCAAAGGCTGTCTCCAAAATGTCTCTGTAAACTGCAGTTCCTCTTTCAGCTCCTGTGCATTCTTCAAGGTGTCCCTCTTGGCTGTAGCAAGTTGCTCCTTCTGTCTGAGCTTATATAGTTCTCCAGTAAACTAATCAAAGCCCAAACTGAATGGGCAGGGCCATGCTTCCATGGAAATTACCTAATCAGAGTTATCACCTACAGTTGGGTGAGTCACATCTCCAATGGAAAGACTCAAAGAATTACAATCTAATTAACACTAATACATCTGCCCACACAAGATTGCCCCAAAGATAATGGTGTTTTGGGGGACATAATACATCCAAACTTGCACAGTAGTTATCTTAGGTGATTTGTTTTTCTTATTCTTTTGCTTGGTTATAGTTTGTTTATTTTCTTAGGGTAGGGTAGGAGCATGTTGGAAGCAGTGTAGTTATTTTAGGTTATTTGTTTTTCTTATTCCTTTGTTTGGTAATTGTTAATTTTCTTGGAGTATGTTAGGAACATATTGGAAGCAATGTAGTTATTTTAGGTTATTTGTTTTTTCTTATTCCTTTGTTTTGGTTTTGCTTGAAATGTTTTTTATTGTTTGTTTTTTAATGTTTTGATCAAGTTAAAAAACAATGAATGAGTGTTAAAAAAAAGTAAATGCACAATGGGAGAGGAGGAGAATGGAATGTTTGGGATGGTTTTTTTATTTTAATTTTTATTTTTTTTGACTAATGAAAATGTTCAAAGATTGTGATGAATGCATAGCTGTATGATGATACTATCAACAACTTATTGTACACTTTGAAGGATTGTATGCTGTGTGACTATATCTCAATAAAATTGCATTTAAAAAAAGAAATAAGAATTGATATTAAAAACAATTCTATGTCAGTATTAGTGCATACAGCCACTGTTAAAAAAAAAAAAAAAAGCTGAAAAAGAGCCCAGACTTCAATTAGTGATATGAATGAAGCAGGTCTGGTTAAGACAAGGGCAAACTGGGCCAAATGGTAAAGGTCAAAACTGACGGTGTTTTAAAACTTCAACTTCCATATGAGACCAAGGGAAGAGATGTCTATTTGGCACAGGATGTATATTATTTTCTAAACAGTAAAACTCTACAGTCTGTTTGTTCAAACACCACAATTACATGAAACTTTGAATAGGAAGTGAGATACGGTAGGTTAGTATAAGATAGAGTGAAATAGTGACACATCCCAAAGTAATTTGGGCAGATAATAAAGAATATATTTACAGCCTACCCCCCAGGCCTGAGGAGCTGGGGGAAGGTGCAGAAGTGTTGGACTTCCTCACCTGGACTGGTGTTGATGTTGTCACAAACATTGGGACTGGCAGTTTGATGTGCTGAGCCCTCAGTCATGGGACTTGCCCTTATGAAGCTCGTTACTGCAAAGGAGAGGCTAAACTTGCATATAATTGTGCCTAAGAATCTCCCCCTGAGTACCTCTTTGTTGCTCAGATGTGGCCCTCTCTCTCTCTGAGCCACCTCAACAGGTGAACTCACTGCCCTCCCCCCTGCATGGGACCCAACTCCCAGGGGTGTAAATCTCCCTGGCAATGCAGGATGTGACTCCTGGGGATGAATCTGAACCCAGCATTGTGGGACTGAGAGAATCTTCTTGACCAAAAGGGGGATGCAAAATGAGATGAAATAGTTTTCAGTGGCTGAGACATTTCAAATGGAGTCGAGAGGTCACTCTGGTGGACATTCTTAGGCACTACATAGATAACACCTCTTAGAGTTTTAATGTATTGGAACAACTAGAAGTAAATACCTGAAACAACCTAGCAGTCTGGACTCCTGAAGACGATTATATAATAATGTAGATTACAAGGGGTGGCAGTATGATTGTGAAAACCTTGTGGATCACACCCTCTTTATCTAGTGTATGGATGGATGAGTAGAAAAATGGGGATAAAAACTAAATGACAAATAGGGTGGGATGGGGGATGGTTTGGGTGTTCTTTTTTCACTTTTATTTTTTATTCTTGTTCTGATGCTTTCTGATGTAAGGAAAATGTTCAGAAATAGATTGTGGTGATGAACTCATAACTATATGATCATACTGTGAACAGTTGATTGTAGACCATGGATGATTGTATGGTATGTGAATATATTTCAATAAAACTGAACTTAAAAAAAAAACAATTCTACACATTATTTTGTGAAACACAAATAAGGCAGTACTTGTAGGAAATTTTATAGCCTTAAATAACAGTTGAGTTAGAATTTTCTGGCAAGACTGACCAAGAAAAAGATAAGAAATCCATGCAACATAAAATAAATAGGAAACATAATGCAATGAAAGCAATTTTAAAACCTTAATGAAATAGATACATTTATAATATGAAATGCCAAAGCATCAGATAACTTAAATATGCCATTAAAGAATTTAAGCCATAATCAAAATCCTTCCTTCCATAAAGCCCAGTGATTTCTACTTAATATTCAAAGAGCAGTAAATCATTACCTTATATAAGTTGTTTCAGGAAACAGGAATAGTAAAAACAACCCAGAGCTGGGGCAAGATAGTGGCATAGGCAGGTGTGGAATTTAGTTAGTCCCCTAGAGCAACTAGTAAATAGCCAGGAACAACTAGAAAATTGTCTGGAACAACTGATGAGGGGACATCCATGACTGGATAACATTGTACACCAGCCTAGAATGGGTGGAATGGCTGATATTGCAGCATAGAACTGTAAGTGAAGCTCCCCAAATTGCAGAGCTGGCACTCTTCACCACTGGCACAGCAGACTGAATTGCAAAACTTTGCTGTGGGAGAAAGAAGCAGTCTCTGCAGGGAGCAAGGGAATGTAGCTCAACCAAGCTCCAATTGCAATTTTAATTAACAAATTTGGACTACTGAATACATGCTACAAGCACAGATAAACCTGGAGCAAGAAGGAAAGGAACCCAAAGGTTAATCCTGGCAGAGAGGAGGCAGGGCTGATGAAAAAAAAATACATAAATAAATAAAACCAGAGGGTTTTGGAGTCCACTGAGCTAAGAATACTGGTAAAGTGTTGTGTCCCAAGAAAAGGGGCATGCAGAACTGGCCACCAACTCTGGTCCTTGCATGGTGAACTGGAGGGTTGGGGACTGGCTGTGAAAAGGGGACTTCTTGCTTTTTTTCCTTTTTTTACTATCATTATAAGTAGCCCATTAGAGAAAGTATCAGGCAGTTTCAATTGTCAACACTGACCCAGGCAAGAGTGGTGTTAAGATAGAGAGTCAAAGGAAAAACTCAAGTGTAGGAGACAACTCCCTAAAGGGCTTACCTTCCTCCTAAGAAAAGCGTGGGGTGTTGCCTAGCTTGAGTGGTGGCCCTCCCTCAGAGAACTCAGACCCCAAGTCCTGGTGGGGGGAGAATAAACAGCCTAAGCTTGGCTTCTGACACCCTCAGACCTGGCTGGGACAGGGTCCACTGAGAATTAAATACACCTCAGTTCTTTACACTGGTGGGGAGCTTCTGGCTCAAAAGTACCACCTGCTTGGCAGGATATGAAAAGCACAGAGTCTAGAGGACTCACAGGAAAGTCAGACAATCTCCTGGATCTCATCCTCAGGGAAACCTGATACTGAACAGTGCCTTGTCCTGAGATCTGGGCCCGTCTGGTCTGGGAAAATCTGATTGGGGTAATTAAGGAAATCTGGTGCCTAGACAACAAAAAATTAACTATGACACTAGGAAAAATGAAGATATGGTCTAATCAAAGTAATGAACTTACACATCAACTGAGTTACAGGAACTGAAACAACTAATTATTAATCAAAAACATCTCCTAAATCAAGTCAAAAATCAAATCAATGAGTTGAGGGAAGATATAGCAAAAGAGATGAAGGATAAAAAGAAGACATTGAGCAAACATAAGGAAGAACTCAAAAGTTTGAAAAAACAATTGGCATAACTTATGGGAATGAAGGGGAAAATAGAAGAGATGAAAAACACAGTGGAGACATACAACAGGAGATCTGAAGAGGCAGAAGAAAGGATTCATGAACTGAAGGACTGGACAGCTGAAATCCTACACAAAGAATTAATAGGGAATAAAATGGGAAAATATGAGCAGGGTCTCAGGAAACTGAATGACAACATGAAGTGCATGAATATGCATGTCATGAGCATCCCAGAAGGAGAAGAGAAGGGAAAAGAGGCAGGAAGAATAATGGAGGAAATAATCACTGAAAATTTCCTATCTGTTATGAAAGACACAATATTACAAATCCAAGAAGTGCAGCATAACCCAAACAGAATAGATCTGAGTAGAACAACTGCAATACACTTAATAATCAGATTATCAGCTATCAAAGACAAAGAGAGAATTCTGAAAGCAGCAAGAGAAAAGCAATCCATTGCAAGCAAAGGAAATCTTGATAAGACTATGTGCGGATTTTTCAGTAGAAATCATGGAGGTGAGAAGACAATGGCATATTAAAGATACTGAAAGAGAAAAATTGCCAATCAAGACATATATCCAGCAAAACTATCCTTCAAAAATGAGGGAAAACAGAAGAAGATGGCAACATAAAGAGGACTGGAAGCTAGTTTGTCCCCCTGAAACAACTAAAAAACAACCAGGAACAACTAGTAAATAATCTGGAATAACTGTGGGGTGGACAAATGTTACTGTCCACTCATCATACACCAACCTGAGTTGGGAGGAACGAAAGATTGCAGCAAAAATTTGTAAGCAAAAACTGCAGATCCAAGCCAGAAGCCCCCTCCCCACCATGGCCCAAACTGCAAAGCCTGAGAGCCCCCTGCCCCATGGCAAACTGCAAAGCCTCACTGTGCTAGAGAGCAGCCCTCTCCCAGCAAGCAAATATAGCTCAGCTGAACTTCAACTGGGGTATTAACAAGTATGTACTGCTCATTACTACCAGCTATGAATCCCCAACAAGCAGACAGAGGCTTTTGGTGAGGACTGACCTTGGAGAGCTGAAGGACCTCTCTGGGAAGGAAGGGGAGCCCAGAGGACTAGGTACTGTCTCTGGCCAACAAGTGAAAGTGAGTGGGTCCACAGACCCTGAAGGGGGCATTCTGTCCCTTTCTTAGCTCAGGGGAGAAAGCCTCAGCCATTTTCAATTCCCAGTGCTCAGACCCAGACAAGGGCAGAGATAGCAGAGTCAGTAACCATTTGAATGCTAATGACCTCTCACTAGGGGGTGTATCTTCTCTAAGAGGAAACAGGCAGTGCCAATCTCTACTACCCACCTTCCATTCAGAACAAGATCCCAGAACCTGGAGGAAATCAGGCATGTGCCATACCTCCTTATGAGCCTGGAGTGACAGGCTGACAGGCACCACCTGCTGGGCCAAAAAGCACAATGACCTGAGGCCTCACAGTGTGTATCAATCTAAGACACCCTCAGGTAGATGTGATACTATTGCCTCCTACTAGGCCTGAGCCCGTTCTGGTCTGGGAAAACCTGATTGGGGTAACCAAGGAAACCAGGAGCCTAGACAACAGAAAACTACAACCTACACTAAGAAAAATGAAGTTATGGCCCAGTCAAAGGAACAAACACTTCAACTGAGATACAGGAATTTAAACAACTAATACTAAATCAATTCAAAAAATTTAGGGAAGATATGGCAAAACAGATAAAGCATATAATGAAAACCCTGGGCTTACATAAGGTAGAAATCAAAAGTTTGAAAAAACAACTGGAAGAATCTGTGGAAATGAAAGGCACAACACAAGAGATGAAAGACACAATGGAAACATACAACAGCAGACCTCAAGAGGCAGAAGAAACACTCAGGAATTGGAGAACAAGGCACCTGAAAGCCTATACACAAAAGAACAGATAGAGAAAAGGATGGGAAAATGTGAGCAATGTCTCTGGGAACTTAAAGACAAAACAAAATGCAGAAATGTATGTGTCATGGGTGTCCCAGAAGGAGAAGAGAAGGGAAAAGGGGCAGAAGCAATAATAGAGGAAATAATGAAAATTTCCTGTCTCTTAGGAGAGATATAAAACTACAGATCCAAGAAGTGCACCATACACTAAATAGAATAGATCTGAATAGGCCCACATCAAAACACTTAATAATCAGATTATCAAACATCAAAGATAAAAAGAGAATCCTGAAAGCAGCAAGAGAAAAGTGATCCATCACATACAAAGGAAGCTTGATAAGTCTATGTGCAGATCTCTCAATAGAAACCATGGAGGCAAGAAGGAAGTGAGGTGATATATTTAAGACACAAAAAGAGAAAAACCACCAACCAAGAATCCTATATCTGGCAAAACTGTCCTTCAAATATGAGGGAGAGCTTAAAATATTCTCTGACAAACAGATGATGACAGAGTTTGTGAAGAAGGTACCTCCTCTACAGGAAAAACTAAAGGGAGCACTACAGACAGAAAGGAAAAGACAGAAGTGAGAGGTTTGGAACACAATTTGGGGAGACAGTAGCACAGCAATGTAAGTACACTGAACAAAGATGACTGTGAGTTTGGTTGAAAGAGGAAGGTTAGTAGCATGTGGGACACCAGAAGGAAAGAGGAAAATTAAAGACTGGGACTGTATAACTCAGTGAAACATAGAGTGCTCAATGATTGTGATAAAATGTACAAATATGTTTTTTCATGAGGGAGAACAAATGAATGTCAACATTGCAAGGTGTTAAAAATGAGGTGGGACTGGGGGGAAAATACAATCATTGCAAACCAGAGACTATAGTTAACAGAAACAGTGTATTATGCTTCCTTTAATATAACATAGGCAATATACCAAAGCCAAATGCATATGGAGGGAGACACAGGGAAAGGGTATGGGACTCTTGGCATTGGTGATGGTGTCTGACTCTTTACTCTAGTTTAGTTTAATTCTATCTTTCCTTTTGTTGCTTCTTAACTGTTGTGTTTGGTTTTGGTTGGTTTTGTTTTGTTTCTCTCTCTTTTTTTCTTTTTCTCTTGTCTCTCTACCTTCTTTGACTCTTCCTCCTCCTTTATTGAAGAAATGGAGATGTCCTTATATAGATAGTGCCAAAGGTGGTGAATACATAAATACATGACTATACATGAAACCATCAATTGTTTACTTAGGATGGAATGTATGGTGTGTGACCAAACCATCTTAAAAAAATAGGCTGATGAAGAAAGCTTGAGGGCACTATATTGAGTGGAATAAGACAGACACATAAGGACAAATATTGCAGGGTCTCACTGATATGAACTAATTACAATATGTAAACTCATAGACGTGAAATGTAAGTTTTCAGGATATAGAACAAGGCTAAAGAATTGTTGTTTATTATGAGCAGAATGTTCAACTAGGGTGAACTTGAACATTTGGAAATGGACAGAGGTGATGGTTGCACATTGTGAGAATAACTAACAGTGCTGAAGGGTGTATGAATGTAGTGGAAAGGTGAAGCTCAGAGTCACGTATATCACCAGAAGGAAAGTTGGAGGTCAAAAGGTGGGAATGTATAAAGCAGTGAATTTTGTGGTGGACAATGTCCATGACAAACTGTACAGATATTAGAAATCTCTCTCATGAACTAGAACAAATGTATGATGCTATAACTATAAGTTAATAATGGGCATATATGAAAAAATATACCTATTGCAAACTATATACTACAGTTAGTAGTATTTTAACAGTCTTTCATCAACAATAACAAATGTACTATGCCAATACTATGAATCAATAATGTGGGGTGGCGGTTGGGGGTATGGGAGGATTTGAGTGTCCTTTTTTTGTCTTTATTTCTTTTCTGGAGTAATGAAAATGTTCTAACAATTGAAAAAAATTTAATTGTGGTGATGTATGCACAGCTGTATAATGGTACAATGGGCAATTGTACACTTTGGATCTTTGGATAATTGTATGGTATGTGAACAATCTCAATAAAAAAATAAGGGAGAGTTTAAAATATTTTCAGACAAACAGACACTGAGAGAGTTTGTGAACAAGATACCTGCTCTACATGAAATTGTAAAGTGAGCATTACAAGCAGATAGGAAAAGACAGGAGAGAGGTTTGTAGAAGAGTGTAGAAATGAAGGCCATCAGTAAGTGTAAAAAGAGAGAGAGGAAAAATTAAAATAAAATAAGGTATGACATATAAAATTCAAAAGACAAAATGGTAGACAGTAGACATTACAGTGAATGAAATTAGCCAGAAACAAAAGGATGGATACTGTAGGGTCTCATTAATATGGTCTAACATTGATGAGTGAAACTTGAGAGTTGAGAACACATGTTATCAGGAGACAGAAAGAGGTTGGAAATTGGGCATTTGATGCTGAAGGAGTACAGAAGGTTCAACAGGATTGATTGTATAGATCCAGAAATGGAATGAATAGCATAATAGTGGGTGATGGTAGCACAATATTATCTAAGTACTTTGAACAAACTTGAGTGCAAGTACAGTTGAAAGAAGAAGGCTAAGAGCAGGTATGGCACCATAAGGAAAGATAGAAGATAAAGATTGGCATTGTAGAACTTATCAAAACCTAGAGTGGTCAGTTATGGTGATTAAATGTACAAATATAAGAATGTTTTTAAATGAGGGAGAAAAAATGAATGCCAACATTGCAAGATGTTGAAAATTGGATGGTATGGGGGAAACATACAATCAATGCAAACAAGAGTCTATAGTTGATGGTAACATTGTAAGATGTGTCCATTAATTTTAACAAAGGGAGTATACTAAAGCTAAGTGTCTATAAGAGTGGGGAAAAGGTAGTGATATGGGATTCTTTGTGGTGGTAATGTCTGAACTCTTCACTGTATTTTATTTTCATTTTTCTTCTATTTTTTTGTATCTTTATTCTTCATTTTTTTCTCCTCTTCCTCTTTCTTTGGTGAAGACATGGAAATGTCCTCATATATATTGTGGTGGTGAATGCATAATTATGTGATTATACTGGGAATCATTGATTCTTAACTTACAGTGGATTGTATGGTGTTTGAATAAAACTTTTAAAAATTAAACAGAGGGATACAAGTGCTGGAGAAAATATGGAGAGAGGATGTACCTATTCCCTGTTGGTAGGGAAGTAGAATGGCACAGCCCAGCTGAAGGCAGTGTGGTGGTTCCACAAGAAGCTACCTATGGGGTTGCCATATGGTCCTGCAATCCTGTTATTGGGTATACACTTGGAAGAACTGAGATCAAGGACATGAGTGGACATCACACACTATGTTTATGGCAGCCATATTCATGATTTGCAATTGATGGATGTGGCTGAAAACAGAACGCTGAACTGTGGTGTATACATACAATGGAATACTGAGCAGTGGCAAGAAGAAATGAAGTTGTGACATATGCACCTAAGTGAATGGACCTTGAGGAGAGCATGTTGAGTGAAATAATCCAGAATTGAAAAGATAAACATAATGCCACACTAAAACAGACTACCTATAATGTGCAAACTCTGAGAACTGAATCAAGGAGCACAGGTTATCAGGGGAAGGCTTATAGTATATGTTCCTAGATTGTAAGCTCTTACAGGAGTCACATCTATTCATGAGTTGTAATGGTTATCTCTAAATTCTGAGATGCTGAGCTGGTCAGTCCCTGAAACATTGGGTATCTGTGTGATACCTGAGACTCAGAGCCAGAGTTTGGCAGCTATGCATGTCAGTATTACCCCGTACAGCAAATGTCAAAAGAGATGAAAAAGAGGTCAGGCTTCAATTAGAGATATGAATGAAATGGACTTGATTAGAACTAAGGCAAACCAGTCTAAAGGGAAAAGTATAGTTTTGACTGTGTTTTAAAACCTCAACTTTTGTGTGAGACCAAAGGAATAGATGTGTATTTGGTGCAAAATCTATACTTTCTGTAGCATACTATTCTGGTTTGCTAATGCTGCTGTTATGCAAAATGCAAAATATCAGAAATGGATTGGCTTTTATAAAGGTAGTTTATTTGGTTACAAAGTTAAAGTCCTAAGGCCATACAAGTGTCCAGATGAAGGCATCAACAGTAGGGTAACTTCATTGAAGAACACTGATGGTGTCTGGAAAACCTCTGACATCTGGGAAGGCATAGGCACATGGCTAGCCTCTGCTCCAGGGTTCTGATTTCAAAATGGCTTTCTCTCAGGATGTTTCTCTTCTAGGTGTCTAGGGAGGTTCTCTTAAGTTTCTCCCAGGCAAACTCTGGACTAGCAAAAGTCTACTTTCAATGACTGTCTCCAAAATGTCTCTCTCGGCTGCAGCACTGAGCTCCTTTTGTCTGAGCTCTTATAGGGCTCCAGTAAACTAATCAAGACCCATGCTGAATGGGTGGGGCCACAGTTCCATGGAAAGAATCTAATCAAAGTTATTACCCACCACTGGGTGGGTCATAACTCAATGGAGACAACTTAATCCAAAGATTCCAACCTAATCAGTACTAATACATCTGCCCCCACAAGACTGCAGTAAAGAACATGGCATTCTGGGGGACACAATACATCCAAACTGGCACACATGCTATATAATTTAACTTGCATGGTCAGTTTATTCAAATATCATAATTACCTGGAAGCTTGAATAGGGGATGTACAGATTAGCATGAAACCCTGATACATCCCACGGTAATCTGGGCAGAGAATAAAAAGTATTTGCAAAGCCCCCTTGAGAGACTGGTGAAAAAATTTGGAAACACTAAGCTTCCCCACCTGAGGAATTCCTAATGTTCTCTCAAGCATTGGGTACTACCATTGTAGTAGGCAAAGTCTTTGGTCTTGGGGCTTGCCCTTATGAAACTTGTTACTGTAAAGGAGAGGCTAAGCCTACTTAAAATTGTGCCTAAGGGCCACCCCAAGAGAACCTCTTTTGTTGCTTAGATGTGGTCTGTCTCTCTCTAAGGCCACTTGGCTGGTAAACTCACTGCCCTCCCTACATGGGACATGACTCCCTGGTGTGTAAATCTCCCTGGCAATGAGGGAAATGACTCCCATAGATGAGCCTGGACCTGGCATCATGGGATTGAGAAAGCCTTCCTGACCAAAAGTGGGAAGAGAAATGAAAGAAAATAACATTTCAGTGACTGAGAGATCTCAAGTGAGGCCCAAAGGTCATTCTGGAAGTTAGTGTACAAGAATAGTTAGAAGGAAATATCTGAATCTGTTGAAGTGCAATCCAGTATCCTTGATTCTTGAAGAAAATCATATAACTATATAGCTTATACAGTATGCCTGTGCAATTGTGAAAACCTTGTGGTTTGCACACCCTTTATCCAGTGTATGGTCAAATGAGTAGAAAAAAAGGGGGAAAAAAAGAAAAAGAATAATGAGGAAAAGGGGTATGAGATGTTTTTGTTCTTTTTTACTTTTATTTTTATTTTCATTCTTGTTCTTATTTTTGGAGTAATGAAAGTGTTCAAAAAATTGTGGTGATGAATGCACAACTCTGATGATACTGTGAACAATTGATTGTATATTTTGGATTATTGTTTGGTATGTGAATATATCTCAATAAATTGCATTTTAAAAAAGAGCATGCATTACCACAAAGGAGAGGCTAAATCTTCTTACAACTGTCCCTAAGAGTCTCCCCCTGAGTACCTCTTGGTTGTTCAGATGTGGCCCTCTATCTCTAGCTAAGCCAACCTGGCAGGTGAACTCACTGCCCTCCCCCCTACATGGGACCTGACTCCCAGTGATGTAAATCTCCCTGGCAATGCAGGATATGACTACTGGGGATGAATCTGGACCTGGCATCATGGGATTGAGAACATCTTCTTGACCAAAAGGGCGATGCAAAATGAAATGAAATAAAGTTTCGCTGGCTGAGAGATTTCAAATGAAGTCGAGGTCACTCTGGTGGACATTCTTACATACTATATAAATAACACTTTTTAGGCTTTAATGTATTGGAAGAGCTAGAAGTAAATACCTGAAACTTTCAAACTCTAATCCAGTAGCCTGGACTCTTGTAGATGATTGTATAACAATGCAGCTTACAAGAGGTGACAGTGTGATTGTGAAAACCTTGTGGAACACATTCCATTTATCCAGTGTATGGATGGATATGTAGAAAAATGGTGACAAAACCTAAATGAAAAATAGGGTGAATGGGGAGATGATTTGGGTGCTCTTTTTCCTTTTATTTTTTTATTCTTATTCTTATTCTTTCTGGTGTAAGGAAAATGTTCAAAAATAGATTGGGGTGGTGAGTGCACAATTATATGAAGGTACTATGAAAAGTTGATATACACTATGGATGATTGTATGGTATGTGAATATATCTCAATAAAGCTGAATTTAATTAAAATAATAGCATGTATATAGATGGCCTCAATAAGCATATAGCCCAGTGGGAGGGAAAGAAAACTATGGTAAGTGTGTGAAGTACACTTGGAAGATAGCTCCTCACTGAACCTCAGTTTTCTAATCAGTAAGCTTAAATTGTTTTAATGATTAAAGATAATTAGTGAAATTAGAAAGTATGAGTCAGCAAGTTAAACTTTTGAACTAAAGCACTATAGGGATGGAGAATATTATAAAAGATCCAGTTACACAGTAAGTGTGATAGTTGTTGTTGCTATAACTTAAAAAAATGTTTAGAGGTCCAAATGGACCCATCATTGAGTTTAAAATAGACACAGATTACATCTGGAGAGAGGAGATAAGAAAGAAGGATAGCTATACTCAAGATTAGTTAGTAAAACCCATATTAACATTTTTAAGCCATAGGCAAGATTCAAGACTGTAAAGGAAAATTGACTATACAAAGACCAATAATTTAATTAACAGCCCCCACATGACTTATCATTTGAGAAAAATTATACCAAAGTTGCAATTTTCTCAATTTTCTTTAAAGTGCTGTATCCTAGATTGAAAGTAACATTTGAAAATATTACATAAAGAAAGCACAGGAAAATAATCTTTTCAAGATCAAATCAGTTAAGCCTATGTTTGTTTTAATACCATGTAATCTATCCTATAAATTTTGTTCATTAAATATATCCAAATAAGGGCTGTGATAATAAAGAAAAACACACTGATATTGATATGTTTCCTTGACTGGAAAGATTATAAGCATGAGGAAAAAGTGAAAAGAAACAATACATTATCTGCAGATCTTCAAATGAATTAATGGGCCTAAAAATGTTAAGAGCCAGTCATCTTATATTTCTTTTTAGTTTCTAGTGTATTAGAATAGCTAGAAGAAAATACCTGAAATTGTTCAACTGTACTCCAGTAGCCTTGCTCCTTGATAACAATTGCATAACCATATAGCTTTTATCATGTGACTGTGTGATTGTAAAAACCTTGTGATTGACACTCCCTTTATGCAATGTATGGGTAGATGAGTAATAAAATAAAGACAAAAAAATAATAAGGGAGGATAAGGGGTATGGGTTATTTGGGGCTTTCTTTTTATTGTTATTTCATTTTTGGAGTATTGAAAATGTTCTAAAATTTCTTGTGGTGATGAATGCACAACTGTGTGATGAACTGTAAGCCATTGATTCTATATTTTGGATGGATTACATGGCATGTGAGTGTATCTCAATGAAATTGCATCTTAAAAAATAACTCATCTCATTTTATGAATGTAATATGATCTAGACACTAAGAATTTACTTGTTGCATTTGTGAACACAAGTAAAAATTTCTAAATAAGACAATCACTAACCAAATTTTACATTAGATGCACGATCTTGAGCTAGATCTTACATCAGAAATGCAAGGATGTTTTTCTATTAGAAAAGTCCATTTAACTTAAATTCTATTAATAACCAGTGTAAAATCATAATTAGCTTAAATGATGCTTTTTGCTGCCCTTGAAATAATTCAACAAATGCAGAATAAAAGGGAAAGAGAGCTCCTTAACTTGAGATGGTTATAGCCAAAAGCCTATAGCAAAACTACTTATATAAAAGGGAAATTTTAGATGCATTCCTCTAAGTGTGAGAAAAGAATAATTGCCCAACATCAATTCTGTTTGATTTAATATTGGAAAATAAGTATAAAAATTGGAATCAATTATATAAAATTGGAAGCATGGTGGTTAAAGTTTATCTGCAAGTGATGATCATCTACCTTTGTGAAGGAGATTGTGGGGGTGGGGGGCAGAACCTAGTGTTATATTTTCCTACAAGCAGATAAAGGCTATGAATAAAATCTAACTAAAAAATAAAGTCAAATAAGAAATATTTTTTCCTAGTAGCTACAAAGCCATAGGTTATCAAGGAATTAATATAGTCAGGAGAACATAGAACCTCCATGGAGGCCAATTTAGATCTTTAAAGCATCCAGATGAAAGGTGTATCTATCAGTCAGGGTTCTCCAGAGAAACAGAACCAACAGGATATATGTGTTTTGATTTATTTTAAGGAATTTTTTTTCATGATTGTGGAGGCTGGCAAGTCCAAATTCTGTAGGGCAGCCTGGAGGCTGTAAATTATGATAAGAGTGATGTTGAAGTCTTGAGTCCAAAGTCTCTAGGGGAGACCATCAGGTCAGAAACCCAGAGAGGAATAGAGGGTGTAGCATTAATGCAGAATTTCTTCCTTTAGAAACTTCATTTCTTTGCTCTTAGGGCCTCCAACTGTTTGAACAAGGCCCACCATATTATGGAGGATAATTTCCTTTACTTAAAGTCAACTGATTGTAGATGCTAATTCCATCCATAGAATACCTCCACAGCAACATCTAGGCCATAGTTTGACCAAACAACTGGACACCAAAACCCAGCCAAGCTGACACCTAAAATTAACCATCATAATGGGTCCATGCCCTTGAATGGGATGTCTTGTTACTAAGAGATCAGTTTAATGTGATACCAATCAACAGTATTTGTTATTGCAGAACTTCATAAATCAACTAAATTATATATGAAGAAATAAATATACATGAATACTGCTGATTAAAAGCAAATAAAGAGGGGAAGATGGCAGAGCAGGTGAGGTGTAGAGGGCTTCTTCTCCATGAAAGAAACTAGAGAGGGGCTGGAGAATGACCAGGACCACAGATTCAGGGTGTGACCAGCCATAGTACTTGGTGGGGAAGTGGACAAGAGCATGGAGAGACTGCCTCTTGAGGGATGGGGAAGTTTGTTCAGCCAGGACTGCCTCCAGGGGTTGGCAACAGCAAGAACAGCCACCAGGCAAGGGAGTGAGCAGCAGCTCTCCAGTCCATGCACCCACCTTGGCAGTTAGCTAG
Source organism: Choloepus didactylus (assembly GCF_015220235.1). Taxonomy (NCBI): domain Eukaryota; kingdom Metazoa; phylum Chordata; class Mammalia; order Pilosa; family Megalonychidae; genus Choloepus; species Choloepus didactylus. The sequence continues at coordinate 11,815,104 of NC_051316.1, read as the reverse complement.
GAAGGAGATCCTCCAGAGTGATATGGCTGGGAGTTCCCATGAGGGAACCCAGGAAGCAGCATTTACTCTCCCCCAAGGAAGTCCAGGGTGTACAGTTGGCAAGAAGCAGGAATAGGAGAGGGTACCATATGGAAGGATCAGGAGCCTCTCCCACACTCCAGAGAATCACAGGCTCACAGCAGGCAGGGAGCAGGGCACATTCAAGCTGGATGGTGCCCTTGAACAGACTCTCTGATGAACTGCACAGGGCCCACATCATACACTCAGGGCTGGAAGTCCCCAGTGAACACAGAGTACTGGTGCACTGATTGGATACCCACCTGGTTTGGACTCCACCAAGCACAAAGGAGAAGTTGGAGGAAGTCTGGCTTGAGAGTAAAAGGTGGCTCAAGAGTGCCACCTGCTGGTAGGATAGGGAAACTGCATTCCAGCAAGCTGTAGCTCTGCCAAATTATATATAAATGCTCAAATACACTTGCAATTCCCAAAATAACCTTATCAAGACAAGCAAACACCCCAAAGCCAACAGAAAATCATAATGCATTTGAAGACTCTAGAAGATATGGACAAGCCAATGAACAAATGAAAAAGCCAGAGGAGACAAAAAATTTGAAGCAATTAATTAAAGAAATACAAACAAATCTCCAAAACAACTTCAATAAGATGGCTAAAGACATAAAGTACATCAAGAAGACTCTAGAAAAGGATAAAGAAGAATTTGAAAGAGTTAATTAAATAGCAGATCTTATGGAAATAAAAGATACTCTTGCTAAAATTAAAAATATATGATAGACACATATATTTGTATAGCAGCAGATTTGAAGAGGCAGAAGAAAGAATAGGTGAACTAGAGGATATGGCAATTGAATGCAAATGCACAAAAGAAAAACATTGAAAAATATGAAATGGATCTCAGGGAATTGATGGACAACATGAAGCAAACAAATATAAGAATCATTGGTGTCCCAGAAAGAGAACAAAAGAGTAAAGGGCTAGGAAGAGAGCTTCAAGACATAGTTGCAGGGAGGCGGGGCAAGATAGCGGACTGGTGAGCTGTATGTTTTAGTTACTCCTCCAGGAAAGTAGGTAGAAAGCCAGGAACTGCGTGGACTGGACACCACAGAGCAATCTGACTTTGGGCATACTTCATACAACACTCATGAAAACGTGGAACTGCTGAGATCAGCGAAATCTGTAAGTTTTTGCGGCCAGGGGACCCGCGCCCCTCCCTGCCAGGCTTGGTCCCATGGGAGGAGGGGCTTTCAGCTCCGGGAAGGAGAAGGGAGAAATGCAGTGGCAGCCCTTATCGGAAACTCATTCTACTGATCCAAACTCCAACCATAGATAGACTGAGACCAGACACCAGAGAATCTGAGAGCAGCCAGCCCAGCAGAGAGGAGACAGGCATAGAAAAAAAAAAACAACACGAAAAACTCCAAAATAAAAGCGGAGGATTTTTGGAGTTCTGGTGAACATAGAAAGGGGAAGGGCAGAGCCCAGGCCCTGAGGCGCATATGCAAATCCCGAAGAAAAGCTGATCTCTCTGCCCTGTGGACCTTTCCTTAACGGCCCTAGCTGCTTTGTCTCTTAGCATTTCAATGGCCCATTAGATCTCTGAGGAGGGCACTTTTTTTTTTTTTAATCCCTTTTTTCTTTTTCTAAAACAATTACTCTAAGAAGCCCAATACAGAAAGCTTCAAAGACTTGCAATTTGGGCAGGTCAAGTCAAGAGCAGAACTAAGAGAGCTCTGAGACAAAAGGCAATAATCCAGTGGCTGAGAAAATTCACTAAACACCACAACTTCCCAAGAAAAGGGGGGTGTCTGCTCACAGCCATCATCCTGGTGTACAGGAAACACTCCTGCCCACCACCAGCCCCATAGCCCAGAGCTGCCCCAGACAACCCAGTGTGACAGAAGTGCTTCAAATAACAGGCACACACCACAAAACTGGGTGTGGACATTAGCCTTCCCTGCAACCTCAGCTGATTGTCCCAGAGTTGGGAAGGTGGAGCAGTGTGAATTAACAAAGCCCCATTCAGCCATTATTTCAGCAGACTGGGAGCCTCCCTACACAGCCCAGCAGCCCAGAACTGCCCTGGGGGGATGGCACTCACGTGTGACATAGCACAGTCATCCCTCAACAGAGGACCCGGGGTGCACAGCCTGGAAGAGGGGCCCACTTGCAAATCTCAGGAGCCATACGCCAACACCAAGGACTTGTGGGTCAGTGGCAGAGACAAACTGTGGCAGGACTGAACTGAAGGATTAGACTATTGCAGCAGCTTTAAAACTCTAGGATCACCAGGGAGATTTGATTGTTAGGGCCACCCCCCTCCCTGACTGCCCGGAAACACGCCCCATATACAGGGCAGGCAACACCAACTACACACGCAAGCTTGGTACACCAATTGGACCCCACAAGACTCACTCCCCCACTCACCAAAAAGGCTAAGCAGGGGAGAACTGGCTTGTGGAGAACAGGTGGCTCGTGGACGCCACCTGCTGGTTAGTTAGAGAAAGTGTACTCCACGAAGCTCTAGATCTGATAAATTAGAGATAAGGACTTCAATTGGTCTACAAATCCTAAAAGAACCCTATCAAGTTCAGCAAATGCCACGAGGCCAAAAACAACAGAAAATTATAAAGCATATGAAATAAACAGACGATATGGATACCCCAAGCCCAAGCACCCAAATCAAAAGATCAGAAGAGACACAGCACCTAGAGCAGCTACTCAAAGAACTAAAGATGAACAATGAGACCATAGTACGGGATATGAAGGAAATCAAGAAGACCCTAGAAGAGCATAAAGAAGACATTGCAAGACTAAATAAAAAAATGGATGATCTTATGGAAATTAAAGAAACTGTTGACCAAATTAAAAAGATTCTGGACACTCATAGTACAAGACTAGAGGAAGTTGAACAACGAATCAGTGACCTGGAAGATGACAGAATGGAAAATAAAAGCATAAAAGAAAGAATGGGGAAAAAAATTGAAAAAATCGAAATGGACTTCAGGGATATGATAGATAATATGAAACGTCCGAACATAAGACTCATTGGTGTCCCAGAAGGGGAAGAAAAGGGTAAAGGTCTAGGAAGAGTACTCAAAGAAATTGTTGGGGAAAACTTCCCAAATCTTCTAAACAACATAAATACACAAATCATAAATGCTCAGTGAACTCCAAATAGAATAAAACCAAATAAACCCACTCTGAGACATATACTGATCACACTGTCAAACACAGAAGAGAAGGAGCAAGTTCTGAAAGCAGCAAGAGAAAAGCAATTCACCACATACAAAGGAAACAGCATAAGACTAAGTAGTGACTACTCAGCAGCCACTATGGAGGCGAGAAGGCAGTGGCACGATGTATTTAAAATTTTGAGTGAGAAAAATTTCCAGCCAAGAATACTTTATCCAGCAAAGCTCTCCTTCAAATTTGAGGGAGAGCTTAAATTTTTCACAGACAAACAAATGCTGAGAGAATTTGGTAACAAGACACCTGCCCTACTGGAGATACTAAAGGGAGCCCTACAGACAGAGAAACAAAGAAAGGACAGAGAGACTTGGAGAAAGGTTCAGTACTAAAAAGATTTAGCATGGGTAAAATAAAGGATATTAATAGACAGAGGGGAAAATATGACAAACATAAACCAAAGGATAAGATGGCTGATTCAAGAAATGCCTTCACGGTTATAACGTTGAATGTAAATGGATTAAGCTCCCCAATTAAAAGATACAGATTCGCAGAATGGATAAAAAAAAATGAACCATCAATATGTTGCATACAAGAGACTCATCTTAGACACAGGGACACAAAGAAATTGAAAGTGAAAGGATGGAAAAAAATATTTCATGCAAGCTACAGCCAAAAGAAAGCAGGTGTAGCAATATTAATCTCAGATAAAATAGACTTCAAATGCAGGGATGTTTTGAGAGACAAAGAAGGCCACTACATACTAATAAAAGGGGCAATTCAACAAGAAGAAATAACAATCGTAAACGTCTATGCACGCAATCAAGTTGCCACAAAATACATGAGAGAAACACTGGCAAAACTAAAGGAAGCAATTGATGTTTCCGCAATAATTGTGGGAGACTTCAACACATCACTCTCTCCTACAGATAGATCAACCAGACAGAAGATCAATAAGGAAATTGAAAACCTAAACAATCTGATAAATGAATTAGATTTAACAGACATATACAGGACATTACATCCCAAATCACCAGGATACACATACTTTTCTAGTGCTCATGGAACTTTCTCCAGAATAGATCATATGCTGGGACATAAAACAAGCCTCAGTAAATTTAAAAAGATTGACATTATTCAAAGCACATTCTCTGACCACAATGGAATACAATTAGAAGTCAATAACCATCAGAGACTTAGAAAATTCACAAATACCTGGAGGTTAAACAACACACTCCTAAACAATCAGTGGGTTAACGAAGAAATAGCAAGAGAAATTGCTAAATATATAGAGATGAATGAAAATGAGAACACAACATACCAAAACCTATGGGATGCAGCAAAAGCAGTGCTAAAGGGGAAATTTATAGCACTAAACGCATATATTAAAAAGGAAGAAAGAGCCAAAATCAAAGAACTAATGGATCAACTAAAGAAGCTAGAAAATGAACAGCAAACCAATCCTAAACCAAGTAGAAGAAAAGAAATAACAAGGATTAAAGCAGAAATAAATGACATAGAGAACAAAAAAAAACAATAGAGAGGATAAATATCACCAAAAGTTGGTTCTTTGAGAAGATCAACAAGATTGACAAGCCCCTAGCTAGACTGACAAAATCAAAAAGAGAGAAGACCCATATAAACAAAATAATGAATGAAAAAGGTGACATAACTGCAGATCCTGAAGAAATTAAAAAAATTATAAGAGGATATTATGAACAACTGTATGGCAACAAACTGGGTAATGTAGAAGAAATGGACAATTTTCTGGAAACATATGAACAACCTAGACTGACCAGAGAAGAAATAGAAGACCTCAACCAACCCATCACAAGCAAAGAGATCCAATCAGTCATCAAAAATCTTCCCACAAATAAATGCCCAGGGCCAGATGGCTTCACAGGGGAATTCTACCAAACTTTCCAGAAAGAACTGACACCAATCTTACTCAAACTCTTTCAAAACATTGAAGAAAATGGAACACTACCTAACTCATTTTATGAAGCTAACATCAATCTAATACCAAAACCAGGCAAAGATGCTACAAAAAAGGAAAACTACCAGCCAATCTCCCTAATGAATATAGATGCAAAAATCCTCAACAAAATACTTGCAAATCGAATCCAAAGACACATTAAAAAAATCATACACCATGACCAAGTGGGGTTCATTCCAGGCATGCAAGGATGGTTCAACATAAGAAAATCAATCAATGTATTACAACACATTAACAAGTCAAAAGGGAAAAATCAATTGATCATCTCAATAGATGCTGAAAAAGCATTTGACAAAATCCAACATCCCTTTTTGATAAAAACACTTCAAAAGGTAGGAATTGAAGGAAACTTCCTCAACATGATAAAGAGCATATGTGAAAAACACACAGCCAGCATAGTACTCAATGGTGAGAGACTGAAAGCCTTCCCTCTAAGATCAGGAACAAGACAAGGATGCCCGCTGTCACCACTGTTATTCAACATTGTGCTGCAAGTGCTAGCCAGGGCAATCCGGCAAGACAAAGAAATAAAAGGCATCCAAATTGGAAAAGAAGAAGTAAAACTGTCATTGTTTGCAGATGATATGATCTTATATCTAGAAAACCCTGAGAAATCGATGATACAGCTACTAGAGCTAATAAACAAATTTAGCAAAGTAGCGGGATACAAGGTTAATGCACATAAGTCAGTAATGTTTCTATATGCTAGAAATGAACAAACTGAAGAGACACTCAAGAAAAAGATACCATTTTCAATAGCAACTAAAAAAATCAAGTACCTAGGAATAAACTTAACCAAAGATGTAAAAGACCTATACAAAGAAAACTACATAACTCTACTAAAAGAAATAGAAGGGGACCTTAAAAGATGGAAAAATATTCCATGTTCATGGATAGGAAGGCTAAATGTCATTAAGATGTCAATTCTACCCAAACTCATCTACAGATTCAATGCAATCCCAATCAAAATTCCAACAACCTACTTTGCAGACTTGGAAAAGCTAGTTATCAAATTTATTTGGAAAGGGAAGATGCCTCGAATTGCTAAAGACACTCTAAAAAAGAAAAACGAAGTGGGAGGACTTACACTCTCTGACTTTGAAGCTTATTATAAAGCCACAGTTGCCAAAACAGCATGGTACTGGCACAAAGATAGACATATAGATCAATGGAATCGAATTGAGAATTCAGAGATAGACCCTCAGATCTATGGCTGACTGATCTTTGATAAGGCCCCCAAAGTCACTGAACTGAGTCATAATGGTCTTTTCAACAAATGGGGCTGGGAGAGTTGGATATCCATATCCAAAAGAATGAAAGAGGACCCCTACCTCACCCCCTACACAAAAATTAACTCAAAATGGACCAAAGATCTCAATATAAAAGAAAGTACCATAAAACTCCTAGAAGATAATGTAGGAAAACATCTTCAAGACCTTGTATTAGGCGGCCACTTCCTAGACTTTACACCCAAAGCACAAGCAACAAAAGAGAAAATAGATAAATGGGAACTCCTCAAGCTTAGAAGTTTCTGCACCTCAAAGGAATTTCTCAAAAAGGTAAAGAGTCAGCCAACTCAATGGGAAAAAATTTTTGGAAACCATGTATCTGACAAAAGACTGATATCTTGCATATATAAAGAAATCCTACAACTCAATGACAATAGTACAGTCGGCCCAATTATAAAATGGGCCAAAGATATGAAAAGACAGTTCTCTGAAGAGGAAATACAAATGGCCAAGAAACACATGAAAAAATGTTCAGCTTCACTAGCTATTAGAGAGATGCAAATTAAGACCACAATGAGATACCATCTAACACCGGTTAGAATGGCTGCCATTAAACAAACAGGAAACTACAAATGCTGGAGGGGATGTGGAGAAATTGGAACTCTTATTCATTGTTGGTGGGACTGTATAATGGTTCAGCCACTCTGGAAGTCAGTCTGGCAGTTCCTTAGAAAACTAGATATAGAGTTACCATTCGATCCAGTGATTGCACTTCTTGGTATATACCCGGAAGGTCGGAAAGCAGTGACATGAACAGATATCTGCACGCCAATGTTCATAGCAGCATTATTCACAATTGCCAAGAAATGGAAACAACCCAAATGTCCTTCAACAGATGAGTGGATAAATAAAATGTGGTATATACACACGATGGAATACTACGCGGCAGTAAGAAGGAACGATCTGGTGAAACATATGACAACATGGATGAACCTTGAAGACATAATGCTGAGCGAAATAAGCCAGGCACAAAAAGAGAAATATTATATGCTACCACTAATGTGAACTTTGAAAAATGTAAAACAAATGGTTTATAATGTAGAATGTAGGGGAACTAGCAGTAGAGAGCAATTAAGGAAGGGGGAACAATAATCCAAGAAGAACAGATAAGCTATTTAACGTTCTGGGGATGCCCAGAAATGACTATGGTCTGTTAATTTCTGATGGATGTAGTAGGAACAAGTTCACTGAAATGTTGCTATATTATGTAACTTTCTTGGGGTAAAGTAGGAACATGTTGGAAGTTAAGCAGTTATCTTAGGTTAGTTGTCGTTTTCTTACTCCCTTGCTATGGTCTCTTTGAAATGTTCTTTATTGTATGTTTGTTTTCTTTTTAACTTTTTTTTTCATACAGTTGATTTGAAAAAAGAAGGGAAAGTTAAAAAAAAAAAAAAAAAGAAAAAAGACAAACAAGGAAGAAAAAAAAAAAAAGATGTAGTGCCCCCTTGAGGAGCCTGTGGAGAATGCAGGGGTATTCGCCTACCCCACCTCCATGGTTGCTAACATGACCACAGACATAGGGGACTGGTGGTTTGATGGGTTGAGCCCTCTACCATAAGTTTTACCCTTGGGAAGACGGTTGCTGCAAAGGAGAGGCTAGGCCTCCCTGTATTTGTGCCTAAGAGTCTCCTCCTGAATGCCTCTTTGTTGCTCAGATGTGGCCCTCTCTCTCTGGCTAAGCCAACTTGAAAGGTGAAATCACTGCCCTCCCCCCTACGTGGGATCAGACACCCAGGGAAGTGAATCTCCCTGGCAACGTGGAATATGACTCCCGGGGAGGAATGTAGACCCGGCATCGTGGGAAGGAGAACATCTTCTTGACCAAAAGGGGGATGTGAAAGGAAATGAAATAAGCTTCAGTGGCAGAGAGATTCCAAAACGAGCCGAGAGATCACTCTGGTGGGCACTCTTACGCACACTTTAGACAACCTTTTTTAGGTTCTAAAGAATTGGGGTAGCTGGTGGTGGATACCTGAAACTATTAAACTACAACCCAGAACCCATGAATCTCGAAGACAGTTGTATAAAAATGTAGCTTATGAGGGGTGACAGTGGGATTGGGAATGCCATAAGGACCAAACTCCACTTTGTCTAGTTTATGGATGGATGTGTAGAAAAGTAGGGGAAGCAAACAAACAGACAAAGGTACCTAGTGTTCTTTTTTACTTCAATTGCTCTTTTTCACTCTAATTATTATTCTTGTTATTTTTGTGTGTGTGCTAATGAAGGTGTCAGGGATTGATTTAGGTGATGAATGTACAACTATGTAATGGTACTGTAAACAATCGAAAGTACAATTTGTTTTGTATGACTGCGTGGTATGTGAATATATCTCAATAAAATGATGATTAAAAAAAAAAAAAAAAAGAAGGGAAAGTTAAAAAAAAAAAGAAAAGAAAAAAGACAAACAAGGAAAAAAAAAAAAAAAAGATGTAGTGCCCCCTTGAGGAGCCTGTGGAGAATGCAGGGGTATTCGCCTACCCCACCTCCATGGTTGCTAACATGACCACAGACATAGGGGACTGGTGGTTTGATGGGTTGAGCCCTCTACCATAAGTTTTACCCTTGGGAAGACGGTTGCTGCAAAGGAGAGGCTAGGCCTCCCTATGGTTTTGCCTAAGAGCCTCCTCCCGAATGCCTCTTTGTTGCTTAGATGTGGCCCTCTCTCTCTGGCTAAGCCAACTTGAAAGGTGAAATCACTGCCCTCCCCCCTACGTGGGATCAGACACCCAGGGAAGTGAATCTCCCTGGCAACGTGGAATATGACTCCCGGGGAGGAATGTAGACCCGGCATCGTGGGATGGAGAACATCTTCTTGACCAAAAGGGGGATGTGAAAGGAAATGAAATAAGCTTCAGTGGCAGAGAGATTCCAAAACGAGCCGAGAGATCACTCTGTTGGGCACTCTTACGCACACTTTAGACAACCTTTTTTAGGTTCTAAAGAATTGGGGTAGCTGGTGGTGGATACCTGAAACTATTAAACTACAACCCAGAACCCATGAATCTCAAAGACAGTTGTATAAAAATGTAGCTTATGAGGGGTGACAGTGGGATTGGGAAAGCCATAAGGACCAAACTCCACTTTGTCTAGTTTATGGATGGATGTGTAGAAAAGTAGGGGAAGGAAACAAACAGACAAAGGTACCCAGTGTTCTTTTTTACTTCAATTGCTCTTTTTCACTCTAATTATTATTCTTGTTATTTTTGTGTGTGTGCTAATGAAGGTGTCAGGGATTGATTTAGGTGATGAATGTACAACTATGTAATGGTACTGTAAACAATCGAAAGTACAATTTGTTTTGTATGACTGCGTGGTATGTGAATATATCTCAATAAAATGATGAAAAAAAAAAAATATGTAATGCCCCCTTGAGGAGCCTGTGGAGAATGCAGGGGTATTGGCCTACCCCACCTCCATAGTTGCTAACATGACCACAGACATAGGGGACTGGTGGTTTGATGGGTTGAGCCCTCTACCATAAGTTTTACCCTTGGGAAGACGGTTGCTGCAAAGGAGAGGCTAGGCCTCCCTATGGTTTTGCCTAAGAGCCTCCTCCCGAATGCCTCTTTGTTGCTCAGATGTGGCCCTCTCTCTCTGGCTAAGCCAACTTGAAAGGTGAAATCACTGCCCTCCCCACTACGTGGGATCAGACACCCAGGGAAGTGAATCTCCCTGGCAACATGGAATATGACTCCCGGGGAGGAATGTAGACCTGGCATCGTGGGACGGAGAACATCTTCTTGACCAAAAGGGGGATGTGAAAGGAAATGAAATAAGCTTCAGTGGCAGAGAGATTCCAAAAGGAGCCGAGAGGTCACTCTGGTGGGCACTCTTACGCACACTTTAGACAACCCTTTTTAGGTTCTAAAGAATTGGGGTAGCTGGTGGTGGATACCTGAAACTATCAAACTACAATCCGGAACCCATGAATCTCGAAGACAGTTGTATAAAAATGTAGCTTATGAGGGGTGACAATGGGATTGGGAAAGCCATAAGGACCACACTCCACTTTGTCTAGTTTATGGATGGATGAGTAGAAAAATAGGGGAAGGAAACAAACAGACAAAGGTACCCAGTGTTCTTTTTTACTTCAATTGCTCTTTTTCATCTAATTATTATTCTTGTTATTCTTGTGTGTGTGCTAATGAAGGTGTCAGGGATTGATTTGGGTGATGAATGTACAACTATGTAATGGTACTGTAAACAATCGAAAGTACGATTTGTTTTGTATGACTGCGTGGTATGTGAATCTATCTCAATAAAATGAAGATTAAAAAAAAAAGGAAAAAAATAAAAAAATAAAAAAGGAAAAAAAAAAAAAGACATAGTTGCAGAAAACTTCCCAACCCTTCTAAATGACACAAATATGCAAACCAAAGATGCCCAATGAATTCCAAATGGAATAAATCCAAATAAACCACTCTGTTCCAGTTTGCTAATTCTTCACTGAAGGATGACCAATGGTGTCCAGAAAACCTCTGCTAGCTGGGAAGTCATATGGCTGGCATTTGCTCTGGAGTTCTGGTTTCAAAATGGCTTTCTCCCAGGATGTTCCTCTCTAGGCTGCAGCTTCTCTTCAAAATGTCACTCTGAGTTGCTCCTGGGACATTTTCCTCTCTTAGCTTCTCCAGAGCAAAAGTCTGCTTTCAAAGCCCATCTTCAAAATGTCTCTGTAAGTTGCAGCTCCTCTCTCAGCTCCTGTGCATTCTTCAAAGTGTCCCTCTTGGCTGTAACAAGTTCACTCCTTCTGTCTGAGCTTTTATAGGGCTCCAGTGAACCAATCAAGGTCTACACTGAATGGGCAGAGCCAAGCCTCCATGGAAATTATCTAATCAGAGTCATCACCTACAGTTAGGTGGGTCACATCTCCATGGAAACACTCAAAGAATTACAATCTAACCAACACCCATACATCTGTCCACACAAGATTGCATCAAAGATAATGGCTTTTGGGGGGACACAATACATTCAGACTGGCACACACTCTGAGACATATAATGATCAGATTGTCAAATGCTGAAGAGAAGCAGAAAGTTCTGAAAGCAGCAAGAGAGATTTACCACATACAAGGGAAACAACAACTTAAGACTAAGTACTGACTACTCAGTGGGCACCATGGAGGTGAGAAAGCAGTGATACGACATTTAAGATTTGGAAAGAGAAAAATTTCCAACCAAGAATTCTTTATCCTTCAAAATTGATGAAGAGTTTAAAATTTTCACAGACAAATGGATGCTGAGAGAATTTGTTAACAAGACAACTACCCTGCAAGAAATACTGAAGGGAGCTCTACCAGCTGAGATAAAAAGAAAAGAGAGAGAGATCTGGAGAAGGGCACAGAACTGAAGTGTGTTAGTATGGGTAACTTACAGGAAAAAAAAGAGAGGGGGAAAATAGATCTGACAATGAAAAACCAAAGGATAATATGGCTGGTTCAAGAACTCCCTTTACAGTATTACCTTTGAATGTGACTGGATTAAACTTTCCAATTAAAAGATATGGACCAGTAGAATGGATTAAAAAGTATGACCCATCAATATGTTGTTTACAGGAGACTCATCTTAGACCCTGAGACACAAAGAGACTGAAAGTGAAATGATGGAAAAAAATATTCTATGCAAGCTGCAACCAAAAGAAACAGGGGCAGTTATACTAATATCAGACAAAATAGTCCTTAAATGTAAAGATGTAATACGAGACAAAGGACACTATATATTAATAAAGGGACCAATTCACCAAGAAGGAATAGTAATCATAAATGCTTATGCACCCTATCACAGAGCTCCAAAGTACAGGAGACAATCATTGGCTAAACTGAAGGGAGCAATAGACATGTCTACAATAGTAGTGGGAGACAGTGGACCAATAAAGAAATTGAGAATCTAAACAACATGATAAATGAATTAGACTTAACAGACATATATAGATTGTTACATCCCAAAGTACCAGGATATACATTCTTCTCTAGGGCTCATGGAGCATTCTCCAGGATAGATCATATGCTGGGGCACAAAAAAAGTCCTATTAAATTTAAAAGGTTGAAGTTATTCAAAGCACATTCTCTGACCATAATTGAATGCAATTAGAAATCAATAACCACCAAAGAGCCAGATCTTTCACAAATATATGGAGGTTAAACAATACACTTCTAAACAATTGGTGGGCCAAAGAAGAAATTGCAAGAGAAATAGGTAAATATCTAGAGATGAATGAAAATGAGAACACAATATATCAAAACCTATGGGATGCAGTGAAGGTGGTGCTGAGAGGGAAATTTATAGCTCTAAATGCATACATCAAAAAGCAAGAAAGAGCTAAACCCAAAGAACTAACTGAACAACTGAAGAGGCTTGAGAATGATCAGCAAACTAACACTAGAGAAGGAGAAGAAAAGAAACAACAAAGATTAATGCAGAAATAAATAAACTGGAGAACAAAAAACAATAGAAAGAATAAATAAAACTAAAAGTTGGTTCTTTGAGAAGATCAATAAGATTGACAGACCCTAAGCTAGACTGACAAAGTCAAAAAGAAAGAAGACACAAATACAGTCAGACTTTGGTATGCAAATGCTTTGAAACTCATCAAAGTTGATACTCAACACATTTTGACATGAAAATTTTGTCCTGATACTCATTGTTTTATTTGATACTTGACATGCAACCTAGAACTTGTTGGTGTGGGTTGCCTTGTGACTTGCTACCCTTTCTAATCAAAACAAAGGGTCATGCATTAGTCACGAGGTAGCTCTTGTCTTGTGCACATCCTCTTGTGGTCTTATCTTAGCTTCTTTGGTCATTTTTTTGTATTTTTGCACTTTTATTTCTCATCATGGGTTCTAAGCAAATGAGTGGTGATAGCACTGAGCACGGAAAAGAAATTACTTTGTGCCACCATTGAGCAAAAACAAGAAATAATAGGCAAATATGAGAATGGTATTTGCATTACTGATCTTGCTAGGGAATGCAGTTTGCCTAGAACAATGGTCTCTACAATGATTAAGAATAGAGAAGCAATAAAACGGCTGATGTTGCAAAAGGAGTTAAAGCAGTAAAAAAGCAGCATTCTCAAACACATGAGGAAGCTGAAAAGCTGTTATTAATTTGGGTAAATGAGAAGCAGTTAGCAGACAACAGTGTATCAGAAGTCATGATGTGTGAAAAGCAAAAGTGCTGTATGTCAATCTTGAAAAACAAATCAGAACTGAGTAATGAAAGTGTTGAAGTTTTTAAGGCCAGCCATGGGTGGTTTGATAATTTTTTATTAAAAATAGGACAAGCAACCAAAGTGTCATGAAGCATGGTGAGACAATGAGTGCTAATGAAAAGACTGCAGGTACAGAGGGTACAATTGTGCAGGAGACTGTGTCTTTCAGCCAATCCGTGGTCTGGAGTTCGATACTGCTGAAGTTGAGGAGTTAGTGGAGGAACATCATGAAGTGCTCAGCACCGAGGAGCTGCAGGACGTAGAGAAGGAGCAGCAACAAAAAGTGGCTGAAGGGATTTCTTCAGGTGAGGAGGAGATAAGGGAGGATGTCCCCAGTCCCTTGATAAAAGAAATGTGTGCAAAATGGGCAGAAGTATGCCTAGAACAATGGTCTCTACCATGATTAAGAATAAAGAAGCAAGATTAAGATCAAGAATTAAGAATAAGAATAAGAATAAATTTTGTGGAGAAGTAACATCCAGACAAAGCTCTAAGAAGTAGCAATGTGAACTTATTGAATGACCAAACAATTTTACATTTTCAAGGAATTCTGAAAAGACAGAGCAGTCTTTTTTGACAAAGAGTGAGTCAGAGCCTGGGGTGCAAGTTGAAAGGAGGCAGAAAAGACAAAGAACACCTGAAGTGCAAGTGCCCGATGTCCTTTTGGAGGGGGACTCACCTTCCAAGCAACACCCCATGTGACATCTCCTCACCACTCTCCTTCCACCATCCCATTAGGCCATGGACTCTCCTCAGTACAGGTAAAGTGAAGTTTTTATTTTATTTAATCTAAGTATTTATTAGTTTTTAGGTTTATTTCTCATGTAAAGTAATGATATACAACCATATCTTTTTTCTTTTTGAATTCAATTTTATTGAGATATGCTCACACACCACATAATCCTTTCAAAGAACATAATCAGTGGCTCCTGGTACCATTGTATATTTGTGCATTCATTGCCATACTTTAAGAACATTCTCATTACTCCAAAATAAAGAAAAAAATTAAAAACAACAAAAATATCCCATACTCCTTACACTCCCCCTATTATTTATAAATTTTTGTCTTTATTCTTTTACCCATTTGCTCATACACTGTGGATAAAGGGAGTGCCAGTTACCAGGTTTACATGGTCACACAATAGAAGCTGTATAGTTATACAATTCCTGTCAAGAATCAAGTCAACTGTACTACAGCTCAACAGATTCAGGTGTCTCCTTATAATCATTCTAATACACCAGAAACCAAAAAGGAATATCTATATAGTGCAATAGAATAAACTGATGGGTTTTTTTTTTTGTATTGTAGAATTTTTTTTATGCTTTTTTGTTTTTTTATTAAATTCAGTTTTATTGAAATACATTTGCACATCATACAATCATCCATGGTATACAATCCACTGTCCGCAGTATGATAACATAGTTATGCGTTCATCACCACAATCTATCTCTGAACATTTTCCTTACATCAGAAAGAACCAGAACAAGAATAAAAAATAAAAGTGGAAAAAGAACACCCAAATCATCCCCCCATCCCACCCCATTTGTCCTTTAGTTTTTATCCCCATTTTTCTACTCATCCATACACTAGATAAAGGGGGTGTGATCCACAAGGTCTTCACAATCACACTGCCACTCCTTGTAATCTACATTATTACATAATTGTCTTCAGGAGTCCAGACTGCTGGGTTGGAGTTTGGTAGTTTCAGGTATTTACTTCTAGCTATTCCAATACATTAAAACCTAAGAGGTGTTATCTATATAGTGCATAAGAATGTCCACCAGAGTGACCTCTCGACTCCATTTGAAATCTCTCAGCCACTGAAACTATTTCATCTCATTTTGCATCCCCCTTTTGGGCAAGAAGATACTCTCAGTCCCACGATGCCAGGTCCACATTCATCCCCAGGAGTCATATTCTGCATTGCCAGGGAGGTTTACACCCCTGGGAGTCGGGTCCCACGTAGCGGGGAGGGCAGCGAGTTCACCTGTTGAGATGGCTCAGTTAGAGAGAGAGAGGGCCACATCTGAGCAACAAAGAGGTACTCAGGGGGAGACTCTTAGGCACAAATACATGCAAGTTTAGACTCTCCTTTGCGGTAATGAGCTTCATAAGGGCAAGTCCCATGCTCGAGGGCTCAGCACATCAAACCGCCAGTCCCAATGTTTGTGACAACATCAACACCAGTCCAGGTGAGGATGTCCAACACATCCACACCTTCCCCCAGATCCTCGGGGCTGGGGAGGGGGAGGCTGTAAATATATTTTTTATTATCTGCCCAAATTACTCTGGGATGTGTCACTATTTCACTCCAGCCTATACTAACCTACCGTATCTCACTTCCTATTCAAAGTTCCATGCAATTGTGGTGTTTGAACAAATCGACTGTAGAGTTGTACCATACAACCATATCTTTTTACATATTTGTTTTAAAATTTGCATTGTCTGTGGTTTTGGAATGGATTAAGCTTATTTACATTATTCCTTATGGGAAAAAATTTGTTTGGTACTCATTTTTGGTACTCATCACACCTTCTGGAACTAATTATTGATGAGTACCAAGGTACCACCATAAACAGAACCAGAAATGAGAGTGGGATAATTACTACAGATCCCAAAGAAATAAAAAAAATCCTGAGTATACTATGAAAAACTTTATGCCAACAAGCTAGACAATTTAGAGGAAATGGACAATTTCCTGGGAACACATGAACAACCTAGACTGACCCAAGAAGAAATAGAAGACCTCAACAAACCAATCACAAAGAAAGAGATCCAATCAGTCGTCAAAAATCTACCTACAAATAAAAGCCCAGGGCCAGATGGCTTCACAGTAGAATTTTACCAAACTTCCCAAAAAGAATTGACACCATTCCTGCTCAAACTCTTTCCAAAAATTGAAGAAAAAGGAACACTGCCTCACTCATTTTATAAAGTTAATATCACTCTGATACAAAAACCAGATAGACACTACAAAAAAGGAAAACTATAGGCCAATCTCCCTAATTAATATTCTCAACAAAATTTCTCAACAAAATACTTGCAAATCGAATCCAAAGGCACATTAAAAGAATTATAAACCGTGACCAAGTGGGGTTCATTCCTGGCATGCAAGGGTGGTTCAACATAAGAAAATTAATCAGTGTAATACAATACATTAACAAATCAAAAGGGAAAAATCTAATAAGCATCTCAGGTACTGAAAAAGCACTTGACAAAATTCAGCATCCCTTTTTTGCTAAGAACACTTCAAAAGTAGGAATTGAAGGAAACTTCCTCAATATGATAAAGAGCATATATGAAAAACCCACAGCTAGCATAGCACTCAACAGTGAGAGGCTGAAAGCTTTCTCCCTGAGACTGGGAACAAGATAAGGTTGCCCACTGTTACCTCTATTATTCAACATTGTGCTAGAAGTTCTAGCCACAGGAGTCTGGCAAGACAAAGAAATAAAAGGCATCCAAATTGGAAAGCAAGAAATAAAACTGTCATTATTATATGGTCTTATATTTGGAAAATTCTGACAAATTGATGACAAAGCTATTTGAGCTAATAAACAAATTCAGCAGAGTGATGGGATACAAGATTAATGCACATAAGTCAGTAATGTTCCTATACAATAGTAATGACCTAATTGAAGAGGCAATCAGAAAAAATTCCATTCACAACAGCAACTAAAATGATCAAGCACCTAGGAATAAACTTAACCAAAAAGTAAAAGACCTCTACACAGAAAATTTTTTAAATTTACCAAAGAAACATAAAAGGACGTAAACAGGTGAAAATTCTCCACGTTCATGGATAGGAAGGCTTAACCATCATTAAGATGTCAATTCTACCCAAACTGATCTACAGATCCAATGCAATTCCAATCAAAATTCCAACAATGTAATTTGGAGACTTGGAAAAACTAGTTATCAAATTTGTTTGGAACGGAAAGGTGCCTCAAGTTGCCAAAAACATCCTTAAAAAGAGGAAAGAAGAGGGAGGACTTATACTTCCTGAATTTAAAGCCTATTATAAAGCCATAGTGGTCAAAACAGCACATTATTGGCACAAAGATAGGCATATTGATCAGTGGAATGGAATCTAGTGTTTGTAAATAGACCCCCAGATCTATGGTTGACTAATTTTTAATAAGGCCCCCAAATCCACTGAACTGGGACAGAATAGTTTCAACACCTGGGGTTGGGAGTACTGGATATCCATATCCAAAAGAATGAAAAAGGACTCCTATCTCACACCCAATACAAAAATTAACTCAAAGTGGATCAAAGACCTCAATATAAGAGAGAGTACAATAAAACTCTTAGCAGATAATACAGGGAAACATCTCCAAGACCTAGTGATAGGAGGTAGCTTCTTAGACCTTACACCCAAAGCACAAGCAATGAAAGAAAAAAATAGATAAATGGGAACTCCTCAATATCAAAAGCTCTATGCCTCAAAAGACTTTGTCAAAAAAGTGAAGAGTCAGCCAACTCACTGGGAGAAAATATTTGGAAACCATATATCTGATAAGAGACTGATATCTTGCATACATAAAGAAATCATTCAACTCAACAACAATAGAACAAAGAGCCCAATTGTAAAATGGGCAAAAGATAAGAAAAGGCATTTCTCCAAAGAGGAAATACAAATGGCTAAGAAAAAAGAAAGAAAGAAAGAAAGAGAAAAAGAAAAGAAAAAAGAAAAGAAAAGAAAAAGAAAAAATGTTTATCTTCACTAGCTATTAGGGAAATGCAAATTAAAACCACAGTGAGATACCATCTCACACCAATAAGAATGACTGTCATACAAACAGGAAACAACAAATGCTGGAGAGGATGTGGAGAAATTGGAACCCTTATTTGTTCCTGGTGGGAATGTATAATGGTACAACCACTGTGGAAGAAAATGGGTCAATTAAGACATCAAGAGGTAAATAACTTCTCTGAGGCAAGGCTGATGCCATCCAGGTTTCCTCTGTAATATGGGAAGGCACATGTCTTGCTCTGCTGAACCTTCTTTTCCGGGTTTAGCTTTTGGCTTCAGTGGCTTTCTCCAAATGTTTCTGGGCTTCTGTCTTAGCTTCTCCCTTAGCTTCTCCTGGGGACAAACTCTGTATTACGTATCTTAACTTCTCTGAGTACTTCTTGCTTTTCCTGGGTCAAACTCTGGGCTTCAACTCTTAGCTTAGTATCTCCAAATGTCTTTCTGTCTGCATCTCCAAGCATCTGCTTCTGTGTCAGCTCTGAGATCTCTCTCTCCCTAAGCTCTCTTAAGGACTCCAGTAAACTACTTAAACCCACCTTGAATGGGCAGGGTCATGTCTCCATGGAAACAGCCTAATCAAATCAAAAGATCCCACTCACAATAGGTCTGCCCCCACAAGAGTGGATACTCTTTTATGGGGTACATAACAGATTCAAACCAGTACACTGGGTAAGTTACAAAGAGACATATTTAAAAGAATCAGAATGTTGTCAATCCAAGGGAGATTTAAAAAAAGAAATCTGAAATTTGTGAAAAGGGATAAATTTTGAGGTAGAGGATCCCCATTGTTTTTTTGCCTTTTGGAGGCATTTCCTGATCCTGGGTGTGCCTTGATAATTGAGTCTGCCCTGGTTCCAGTCTTGGCCACACAGCCCTCAGCTATTACCAGGAGACATAAATGACAAGTTGGAAAATTAAGGAGACTCAATGACAGGACCATGACTTTATCAAAAACTATATTGGTTTCTGTTTAGTTTCCTAGGCTGCTCAAAGAAAGTACCATGACATGGTGTGCTGGTTTGGATGTATTATGTCCCCCAAAATGCCATTATACTTGATGCAGTCTTGTGTGGGCAGACCTATCAGTGTTAATTAGATTGTAATTCTTTGAGTGTTTCCACAGAGATGAGCCCTACCCAACTGTGGGTGATGACTCTGATGAGATAATTTCCATGGAGGCATGGCCCCACCCATTCAGGGTGGACCTTGATTACTGGAGTAGCATATATACTCAGACAGAAAGAGCAAGCTAACTACATCCAAGAGGGACACTTTGAAGAAAGCACAGGAGCTGCAGATGAGAGACAGTTTGAAGATGGCCATTGAAAGCAGACTCTTGCTCCGGAGAAGCTAAGAGAGGACAAATACCCCAAATGCAACTAAGAGTGACATTTCTGAAGAGGAACTGCAGCCTAGAGAGGAACAGCCTGGGAGAAAGCCATTTTGAAACCAGGACTTTGGAGCAGATGCCAGCCACGTGCCTTCCCAGCTAACACAGGTTTTCCGGACACCATTGACCATCCTCCAGTGAAGGTACCCGATTGCTGATGTGTTACCTTGGACACTTTATGGCCTTGAGACTGTAACTGTGTAACCAGATAAACCCCCTTTTATAAAAGCCAACCCATCTGTGGTGTTTTGCATTCTGGCAGCATTAGCAAACTAGAATACCTGTAATGTGTTGAGTGATGTTGGAGAAACACTCTAATAAGGAAGGCAGTGCCCAGAATGTTCCATAATAAAATGGAAATGGTTTATAGAGGATCATCGTACTGGGAAAAGCAAGGAGGAACTCATAATCATGAGCAGGTTGACTCTTTTCCTTCACCACCTGGAGAGTACCCTATGAACAGCTCTTTATTGACCAGCAAAAAGCTGCTTGGTTCAAAAATGGTGCTTCAAGGTGGATATACAGTGTCCTATGTGGAAGGCTGCTGCATCAAGACTGATGGATGGCAAGACTCTGGTTGAAGAATGTAAGAACAAACCAGTTTGATGGGCTGGATTGCATGCTGTTTTTAATGCAGTGATGGAAGAATTGGACAATGAGAAGATCTTCATATTTGGGTTTTTACTGACTCACAGACAGTGGCCAATGGCCTGGCCATGTGGTCAGGCAGATGGGCAATGGAAAACTGGTCTTTTGAAGGGATCCCTATATGGTGTGCCCCTATGAAAACCACTATGGGAATTTGAGGGATGCATTAAGTAGGACATATCAATACCCAACAGTAGAAACCTCTTCCAGGGTCAGAGGGTGTTTTAGTTTCTATACTACTTAAAGCAAACACCATGTGGACTGGGTTTAAACAATGGAAATTTATTCACTCATGTCTTGAAGCCAGGAGAAGTGTCTAAGTCAAGGCACCATTAAGGCGATGCTTTCTTCCCAAAGACCAGC
Organism: Choloepus didactylus; assembly: GCF_015220235.1. Taxonomy (NCBI): domain Eukaryota; kingdom Metazoa; phylum Chordata; class Mammalia; order Pilosa; family Megalonychidae; genus Choloepus; species Choloepus didactylus. Next base: position 11,794,248 of record NC_051316.1, on the reverse strand, counting down.
TGCTGGCGATGCTGGACTCCCCTGTCACGTGGGCAAGGCACAGGGAAGCATCTGCTGGTCTTCTCTTCTGGGTTTCATGGCATTCAGTTTGTCTGCTGTGGCTTTCTTTCATCTGAATTTCATTCTCTTACTAATGACTCCAGTAAGAGGATTAACACCCATTCTGATTGAGGTGGGTCACACCTTAACTGAAGTTGCCTCATCAGAAGGTCCTACTTAAAATGGGTTCAGACCCACAGGGATAAATTAAATTTAAGGACGTTTTTCTGGGGTATATGCAGTTTCAAACCATCACAAAGGGCAAATCAGAATTAGCAAGTGGATATCCTGGAAGATTCTTTTATAGTGGCTACTTGGGGCCATGTGATGAGTGGACATGGAGTACCGCAGTAATGCCGAGATGGGTTCAATTTACACATATTCTCCTCACACCTTCTAAGGCACAAAATACCAAGATCCATTCTGTCTGTAGATAGCTATGGGGCAGATTTTATATTGGACCAATGCCAGCAGCACTAGGATGCTATAAATTGGTCCAGATAAGAGTAGATGCTTACTCTGGCCTGGGTTTTGCCTAACAGGTGGTGGATGCAAATGCTCAAAATACTAAAAAAGGATTGGAAAACAAGGTACATTTCTTCAGACTAAACATGCTTTACAGCTCGTAATGTTTAAAATTGGGGAAAGAAATATCACATCAAATGAACATGTTTGATGGAGAATTGGAATGGGCAAGTAAATGTTTTGTTGTCTAAAATGGGAAGATAAAGGCATGAAATGCTGGCTTACATGTCTTTGTAAGTGTGTGCTCACACACATGAGGGGGATAAGGGAGGGTCCCCACTAGATTCCTCCATGACAAATGGAGAGAATAGCTGAGGGTAAGGAAAGGAATAAATGAGTTTATTCAATGAGGGAAATTCAGTATTACACTAGTGCCTTAATGGAGGCTCAGAGCAATAGACTAACATCCCTTAGCACAAATTATCAGATACCTGGAAGTGTGAAATTTGCCAAGATCACACTTCTTTTGGAACAAGATGAGGTCAAATGGAGGACTACTAACCTGAGTGGCATTACTCTGAAACATCCTCATCACACAGTATGATGATGAGCTGGACCAACTGTTCATGAGTAAACGGAATGTTAACATTTTTTCAGGTTACATCGATGTGAAGGACATCAAATTGGAAGGAATTTCTGGGAACTGCTCCCTTCCAGGCTATTGGACTGTGCGTATACAACTCTGGGCAGACTGATCACTGTGTAACTATAAATTTCATGATCGGATGCTTAGAAAAGTCCCTGGTTATAATGGACAAAACAAAAGGATGGCATGCCTGACATGCCACAATGCTGAGTACAAATTTGTATCAACCTTTGTTTTGTGGATGTAAAGCTGTTTAGCAGAACAAGAAAAAAACCATGGGTTTCTGGATAGTAAATGTGAATTAGGGTGGGGGCAGGCCACACCCATATAGTGTTAAGACACGGGCTGGCCTTGCCAGAAAGACCAATATGACTGAGGGTCATGCAGTGTCAGTTGACCTGGAGCCTGAGACTGACCATGTGGGCAACCAGTCAACCACGCCTATGTCCCCCAAAGTCTGGACAAGAAAGCTCGGGTGCACTTCCCTGGCTGGCAATACTTCAAGCGAACTGTCATATATAGTTGCTGGGAGAGTAAAGTGCCCTGACTCCACGGGGAGAGGACAATGGGATCTCCATGTCTGGTCCTCCTGAACTCTGCCCGCTGCATTTCTTCCTTTGGCTGATTTTAATCTGTATCCTTTCCCTGTAATAAACTGTCATCATGAGTTAACTGTTTTTGGTGTGAATCCTTCTAGTGAATAATTACTGAACCTGAGAGAAGTTTTGGGAATCCCCCAGACTCACCCCAAACTTGCAAGTACCCTTGTCTTCAACCCAGCCTGAAGTCCACCAGTCTATGGTCACCCCCTAGAGAATAAACCTCTGAACATCAACTGTGGTGGGATAAGGATAGTTGCCGACCCATGTGGCAATGGGAGAAGCTAAGGATCTGTTTTCCAGCATTCACCCAGTCTTCCCTATTTTTGTGCCTCTCCTGGTGCTGCCGATCTGAGCTATAAATAAGTTTGTTCTCTCATTTCCCCATTGCTGGGCTTTCTTGGGTCTACCAAGTTAGTTAACATGCATCTACCTTATTTCCAGTTCCCAAATTCTGACTGTTGTCTTCTCTGTTTCCTCCAACCTTGTGGGTTTGTGATTGTGCTTTACTGCTTTTATTCTACCAGCCATTCAGATATTTCTTTTACAGAATCTAATGCAAGGAGCATAGTTTGGCCGACAAACTCCAGCTGCCATAATGCACTGAAGCACTGTGCCAAGGCCATGCTACATCTCAGCTACTCCCAGCCGCTAACTGAGCAGGCAGGGTACAAAGGCTAGGCCACTTATGGACTCTTGTAAAATGGCATCTTTGCCTGTGGACTCTCCGTTACCCTGAGTAAGACATTCTCAGTGCCGCACTGCAGTGTGAGGCTTTCTCTCATCGACCTCACTTCCTTCCTACTCTTCTCACATGTGGGGACCTACTTTGTAGTCTGCGGGCTCCCGCTACCTCTTCTTGCTCCCTCTCCCCTTTATCCTTCACCCATGTTTCCCCCAACAAATTCTAGCATATCGAATTTTGTCTTCATGCCTGTACCTCTGAAAATCCACATTAATGCACAGGATTTGGGGAAAAAGTGAAATTTGATGTTTAGTCCAGTATCTTAATATAGAAATCACTATTAAAGTTTTTGTGTTTATCAAAGATTAAAATACACTATTATTACAACTACTGGAGAATTCATTATGTCCAACACACTTATTATCTGAGAGAAAGTCAGTTTATTGTTCTGATTTACTGAAACTTAAAATATTCCATCAGAAGAATCCAGGTAGCAGAAATATATATGTCCATTCCTTAGAGAGGTCTCAAATATGTTTTAAAAGGCAACAAAATAGTACACATATTACCATGCCTTTTAAATCACTTCTACCTTCTGTATTTCAGAACTCAGGTACAGAAATAAACTGTGTCGTGCTGAGGTAACATCGTCACCTCCCCCAGCACAATCGTCCAGGTGTATAAGGTTAAGGGAAATATTACTGTGAGGTCTCAAGTCACTTGATGAATCAATCCCATCTGAGTTATGGACCAAAAGCAGCATGTTACACATACATCAGAAGAAAATATCTTTGGAGTATGTGTGTGTGTGCGCGCACACGCGTGCGTACATGCTAGCACGCAGAGGACGGGTGCCAAGGAAAGGCTGAATGAGCCAACTGGAATGTGAATGTTAGAAGTCTGCTGTTGTTGGTAACACAGAAACATACACAGTCTTCATATTCAAAGTCTTCATGGGGACTTCCTCTGTAATTTCTAGAGTGGAAAGAAAAAGTTTTAAAAAATCAGTTTTCTACCTACTGTGTTAATTTCCCAAGAACTTTTTTTCTTCACATATATTTATTTCCTATGTCCACAGAAAAGACCTAGAAGCAATGCCAACCCAGTAGCAATGAGCAGGCCTAACACCCAGACTTGTGGTTTCTAAATATAATTCCCTATAATTGGAAGGACAGTTATTTCCAGGTCTGGGGAAGTAAAGAGTACATGATAAGCCTAGGACAAGTTGTCATGCCAGAAAGCAAAAAGTTATTAAAGACTAAAGGGATCAAGTCAAAGAATACAGTAGCCAATATGACCAATTAGACCAAGGAGATAATCTGAGAATCTGAAATTGTAATACAAATGCAATTGATTAAAATACATTGAATAAATAAAAACTCAAAAAGACAAAAAGAGAGAGTGGGAAAAGACAATAAAAAAAGTTAACTGCCTACTATGGGGAATTTTGCGTCTGGCCAGAACTGAATTCAAATGAAGGACCAGCTTTCTCTAAAAGTAGCTCCTTCCCCAGGAGACAACCTTGGTTGTCAAAATACTCTCAAAGCTGCTTCCTCATTTGATAATTACAGGACTCAGAGACATCAGAATCCAGTGGAACCAGCAAGAAAGCCATCAACAGGCTTCTAAAACTGTAGGCAATACATGGTCCTTCTAATTTAGCAGGTTATTAATCTAAGACAATTTTGAGGGGAAAAATATGATGAAAATGATGCTAGAGACACTTATTAGAAAAATATATTGGTTAGAAAAGACCCAGCTTTGTGGTAATCTTGGGTGAGTTACTTAATCTTAAGCTCTGAACTACTAAACTTTTACCCAGTTAACCTCACAGAGTAATTAGAATGAAATAAGACAGCTTATGTAAGACCTGGTTAAATGACTTACAGGTAGTATTACTACTATCTAATTCATGCAGACATGATTTGAGCTCTGATGAGTTTCAACCATTCCCTTGCACTTGCACAGAGCAAGTGTGAGATGATGATGGTTGTAATAAAAGGTACAAATATGTGTTCATATGAGGAAGAACAAATGAATGTCAACAATGCAAGGTGTTAAAAATAGAGTGGGATTGGGGGGAAAATATAATCAATGCAAACTAGAGACAATAATTTACAGAAAAATTGTATTATGCTTCCTTTAATATAACAAAGATAATAAACCAAAGCTAAATGCATATGGGGGGGTGGGGTCGGGAATAGGGGAAGGGTATGGGACTCCTGGCATTGGTGATGTTGTCTGACTATTCTACTTTAGATTAATGCTATCTTTCCTTTTGTTGCTTTCTAGCTGTTAAGTTTGTCTTTTTTTTCTCCTCTCTTTCTCTTTTCTTTTTCTTTTGTCTCTGCCTTCTTTGACTCTTCCTCCTTTAAGGAAGAAATGGAGATGTTCTTATACAGACAGTGGCGATGGTGCTGAATACATAAACACATGACTATACAGGGAATCAATGATCGTTTAATTAGGATGGAAGGTATGGTGTGTGAACAAAACCATCTTAAAAAAAATGCATTGATGAAGAAACCTTGAGGGCACTATACTGAGTGAAATAAGACAGACATGTAAAGGCAAATATTGCAGGGTCTCACTGATATGAACTAATTATAATACATAAACTCATAGATATGAAATACAAGTTTACCAGGATATAGAACAAGGCTAAAGAATGTGGAGCAGTTGCTTACTATGAGTAAAATGTTCAACCAGGGTGAACTTAAATGTTTGGAAATGGAAAGGAGTGATGGTAGCATGTTGTGAGAATAACTAACAGTGCTGACAGGTGTGTGAAGATGGTGGAAAGGGGAAGTTCAGAGTCACACATGTCACCAGATGAAAGCTGGAGGTTAAAAGATGGGAACGTATAAAACAGTGAATCTTGTGATGGTCAATATCCGTGATTAACTATACAAATATCAGAAATCTCTCTCACAAAGTAGAACAAATGTATGACACTGTAACTAGAAGTTAATAATAGAGAGGCATATAGGAAAAAAAATATACCTATTGCAAACTACAGTAGTAGTATTTTAATATTTTTTCATCAACAGTAACAAATGTACTGTACCAGAACTATGACTCAATAATGGAGGGGTGCATGGTTAGAGGTATGGGAGGATCTGAGTTTCCTTTTCTTTATTTCTTTTCTGGAGTAATGAAAATGTTCTAAAAATTGAAAAAAATAATTGTGTTGATGGATGCACAGCTGTATGATTGTACCACGGGCAAATGACTGTACACTTTGGATAGGTGTATGGTATGTGAACAATCTCAATATATATATATATATAAAAGTGACCAAGGAACATTAGACTAAGAATTGATGGGCAGATTTGAAAAAATGACCCCATAAAACCTTTAGAAATGAAAAACATAATAAAGCATGCACTAGCTTGAGACAAAAAAAAACAAAAACAAAACAAAACTCCTGGGGGCCCAGCTGTAGGGGGACTCCCCTGGTTTCCTGGGTTTTCCCTGCAGGAGCCACACTAAGTTTTCACTGTGAAGACTGGAGAAAAATTCCCTCATCTTTCTGGCAAGGGGAGGGAAAAGAAACCATTCTGAAATATGCCCAGAGCATTCTGTTCTCCTGCCTTCAAGGGAAACTACTTTACGAGTCTCTGACCAAAGGGTGTTTTATCAGAGCCTAACTGACCTAGGATAGAAAAATACCCAACTGCAGCCCCCTCCAGCCACCTATCTCATCTAAGAGGGAAAACTAAAAATCCAAGACAAGAAACACTCGTGGAGGTCCCAGCTCAGGGACACAGGCTCACTAAGACAGTATTTCCCCATGCCTCAGCCCCAACATCACTCAAGCCCCTGCACGGTAACAGGACTTCAGCTGAATGAACTGCAGGGCTCAGTTTAAGGAGGAGTCTCTGTGGAAAACCCAAAAACAAAAACAAGGACACTACAGGAAATGTTGGCCTCTGACATCTATGACTACAGCAAACACACTGAAACTCCTGGCCAGACAAACACAAACCCTCACACTAGAGGCTGATTTAAATCAGTTCCTGTTACTTGATGCAGCATGTCTGCAACCAACAAAAAATTACAAGGCATGCTAAGGGGCAAAAAATAGTCTGAAGAGACAAAGCAAGCACCAGAATGAGACTCAGAAATGATAGAGATTTTGGAATAATGAGAAAAGGAATTTAAGACAACTATGATTAATGAGCAGAGATACAGAAACTTGAAGAAAGATTCAAAAGAAAATGCATGAAATAAAAAATACTGAAACAGGAATGAAGAATGTCTCTGATGCATTCATCAGTAGACTGGACATGGCCAAGGAAACAATCAGTGAGCCTGAAGATACAGCAATAGAAACTTTCAAAACTAAAATGCAAAGACAAAAAGAATGAAAAAAGACAAAAGAATGAAAGAATATTCCTGAACTGTGGGACAATTACAAAAGGCATAATATACGCATAATAGGAATATCAGAAGGAAAGCAGGGGAGTGGGGTGGGGGTGCTAGAAAGGAATAGAAGAAATATTTTAAGTAACAATGGCTGAGAATTAAAAGAAAAGAAAAAGACCAAACCACAGACCAGGAAGTGCAAAGAACACTAGGCAGGATAAATATCCAAAAATCTACATCCACTAGGCACATCATATTCAAACTGCAGAAAATCAAGGACAATGAGAAAACATGAAAGAAGGCAGAGGACAAACCAATGTACCTATAGAGGAACAATAAGATAAATCAGTCAAAATTACCCACAATACAGCATAAAATGATAAGAGGGAAAATGAGAGAATAAAAGATAGGGAGGCTAGAATAAGAAGGTCTACCTAAAATATGTCTAATCAAATTCTGAAAAGAGAGTATTATAGCAAATGAGGACGTGATAATGCTAGAAAAGATGTCTTGCAATTTTCTACGAGTGCTAAAAGACAGAAATCCTGATTCAGAAGATTCAATAAATCCCAATGTAAAAATGAAAGGGAAGAATGGTAATAAGATTTTGAGTTGGGATGATCAGAAGAATGGCTATCAACAGATGAAACAGATTAAGACAAAGAGAAGCTGTTTGGGGAAATGATTTCAGTGGTGGCAATACTGAAGTGAACATGTCTGATATGTAGTAGAGATTACAGAAATCAAATCTATAGGGCAGGGCCAAGATGTCTATAGAGAAGTCATCACAACAGCCAGAAAACCTGGGTGGATGATGTGAAGGGGGAGCTCCACCCAAGCTCCACCCACTAGCTTTGTGCCTTGGGCAAGCTGCTGTCCTGAGTCTCAGTTCTGGATTATAGAACAGGGAACATGTTAATTGATGATCTAGCACTTTGAGTTCTTACATAGCTCAACGACCAAATGCATGTGAGCATACTTCATAAACTATAAAGGGAGGCACAATGTCAGCTATATGCTTCCTTCAGGCTATTTTAGAACTCTGCTAATTTTGATTCGTGGAGAACAATTTTAGGATAGCAAATCTACCTAGAAGCATGTATTTCTAATAACATACCAATACAATTATTAGATTACTTACAAAGCAGTGTAATTATCCTTTTAATTGCTATTTAAAAAAAAAGACTATATAATAGATTATGGTAAATTTTTGGGAAAAGGGCAAAAAGATAAAATTTCTCTCTCACATACATAATCTACAATGGGTTGAAATCTACTTTCAACAAAGAAAAACAAAAAGGAAAAATTTTATCATGCTCCAGCATCTCCTCACCATGTGTCTGAGTCTCATTCAGAAACAGCTTTAGCCTCCTGCTCCGAAGGCCGAACACCTTGGCCGCTTCGTGCAGAAGACCTTGGTAGCTGAGTCCGTTCTGCCCAACTGGGTTTTCAAGCAGCAGAGTCCCCACTGTTCCCACTAAACATTCTACAGGAGAAAGAACAAACCGGATTAAACCTCTAACATGCACAGCTGAAGGATTCTAAACCCACAGTGTGTACGGGAGTAGGACAGAGACACCAAGGCCCAGCTCTGCAGAAACAGCCTTAGACATTTTAGAGGGATAGCAGAAGGGGAAGAAAATCAACCCATGTTAACAGCTCAGCCCCTGGGGGAAAATACACTCGGTAAACAGGCAAACTAAGCACTTAAAGAAAAAGACTTCAGCAAACATGCACAATGAGGATCCTAAAATATTACGGAAGAGATAAATACCAAACCAGTTTCTTGATTAAGGCATGGAGATGTACAATAGTTTTCAGACCATTTTTCAAGAAAGAAAACAATTAAGGTAAAATTTAAAATGAAAATGTTTTAGCACTTGAACAATTCAGCTGCAGTTAGTTGTTATTTTTACCTAACCAATTTATCTTATTTCCTGACCGTGCCAGATGGATGAATGTGGAAAACATAAATTACAGGAAACAAGCCCGTGCATGCTCCCCAAGGACCAGGAGAGCCCACATTTTAGATCACTACCTTGGAGCAGACTTGACAAATGCACGAGACACAGATGCTGAATGTTAAAGGGAATCAACATCCAAAGCCCCACACCCCAAGCACTGTGGGTTCACCACCAGGGCGGAGGCCCGATACCTTGTGGTTCTGTGTTCAAGAGCTGCAGGTTGACGTACTGACAAAGAAGAGCACTGGAATTACTGGTCAAACAGGGAGCTGATCCTGCAGTCACACAAAGGGTTTTTCCACTGAGACTCAGTAAGTCGGTTTGATCTTTTATTTCTAAAAACGACAGAAAAATCATTCTTTCAGGGCTGGTCAAAGGTAGTCATTTATTTTTTTCCTACTTACCTATTAAACTATCATATATCTTTTTACAGTAATGCTTTCTGCTTAAATTCTGTCCATCAAAGGACACTGCCTTTTCTAT